>NW_028270143.1:86187547-86504422 GCF_037043375.1 Chiloscyllium plagiosum
ACAACGACAGTGACCTTTCTGCGGGAAAACCAGGGATGTGCCTTTGACTGAATTAGCCATAAAGACGTCTTGCTATGACTTTTGTTCCAAACTAAAGCATCTAAATATCGCGTTTAATATGATAAGTATTGTTCCCAGCTTTTCTTTTGGTCCCCAGAAATATTACAGTGCTGATTTGGCGATTCATTTTCTTACACGGTGTCACAAAACTTTTTGCTGAACAGAGTTAGTTTTTGAACATATCATTAAAATGACCCTAATGTTTTCAGCAGCGTATTTATCAAACCATTCATCTGACAATACTTTTAAATGCATCATTGTCATGGATGGTGGATTTGATAGATTAGCGAGAGGCACAAAACCCCTTTTTCAAGGTCAAGTTGAAGATCTTGTTTAGTGTTTAGCTGGTTTTTGTTAAAGCTATAGAATAGTATCTTTGTATCTTTTAACTTTTCAGACACATCTTGCAAAATGAGGTTAAAAGTCACTATGCACAACAAGGATTCAGTCAACAAGGAAGCAATGATACGCCACAAACGAGTTGATAGGAATATTTCCAATATGGATTTTTAAACGGTAATTTTTAAAATTAAAACTGATGTCTTCCAGCGTCAAAATTCATGTTCATATTTATCAAATATGTAAGATAGAACTTCCAGTTAGTGCTTTAAATTTAGTTTAACTTGGAAAATTATGTCAGCAACACCGAAGTGTAAATCTTGCTCGTGACAGAATTATTTTTTGAATATTTCAGTCGATCAGCCAAGACCCGAGGTAGCCAAATAAAGCTTTATATTTTCCTTGCACACCGTATTCCGGAGAAAATATAGGATACTCGTGTTTTCATGATGAAGTCAATGTGTCCGGGAACGTAGAAATCCATTGCAATTTATCTAGCCCAGTAGATCTCCTTTGTTCATCTCTATGAAGTAGGGACTTCGCCAGTTGCCAACTCCCGAAGTGCAAAAGCATGCGTCATTTTTCACCCAGTTCGTCTCATCCTCAAAAGACAACTATCAAACCAGCCCTCAGCCCTTTTAGGGATTAATTACTTTGCTATCCAACCGATCTGTTTTTCCTATTATTTGCACAGGTATGTTTTTGCAAGATTAATGCAGTTGGGAGTAGCTATGAATGCATTTGTCACCGTAAGGACGAAATAGGTAAGCAGAATAGACGTGCTCCCGCCAAAGTAAGGTTAGATTAATACATGTGAAACTTGTGCATCTTTGGTTTGATGAAAAGCAAACAAACATTTATGAGTTGTATGCTTAACATGTTTTGTCATGTAGTTCTTATCCAAAGCGTTAATTTTGAATATTGAGGCTGACTGTAAAATCAGCATTGACAGAACTAGATTTAGGTGTACGGACATTCCTTTTCTTTCCGGCACAGATGATAGATATCTCTATGTTGATCACTATTACATGATATTTTACATACACGTCCTCAATTTGGCCAGAAGGAAGGAAAATGGTCACGTTTTAATACTTCAGCTTTATACAGTTATATGCCTTATGTATGTTAAAAGGTTAAATTATTTTTAGTGGTATTACGAAGTTTGTTTTAAAGAGTAAGAAATTGTATTGTGTACTGTGAAGGAATAACACATTCTCATGGACATCTTTTTTCAGATAGGAGTCACTGAAAAGTTGCTGAGCAGGTGACTACTTTTTGTGTTCATGTAATTGAATAATGACACTATTGCAAATGAACAGAAGGTTTGAAACATTCAAACAGGATGTTATTACTTATTGCTTCACACTTTATAGCCCTGTCCTTGGTGGTTCGACACCTTGAAAACCTTGTTCAACTCGTCAATAGACAATTAATGCCTACTCAATTTAATTTTCCACTCAGCGTTTGTAGAAATTGATAAATGTTAGCGTTTAAAGGTCACTGTTGGGCTGAAGGTTTGGTAATAGAGATATTTAGCCTGTATGGAGGATTTGTGGAAGTGGTTGAGAGCCAGCACTGTTGGGATTAACCCTCTCGCTGAATTTCGACAGGTTGTGAGCAGGTTAAGGACCCTGCACAACAGCAAGTGTCGTCAACCCAGATCCCCATCCCCAATCGACTCGGTGTCACCCAAATGATTAATTTCTTTAGTTAATACATTCCAAAGTCTCCGTTATTTCCATAATACTAGTATATTTACATCCTTTAACATAATCGCTCTTGTACACTGTCGAGCTTGTTCATATATAACAGGTATGATAAAAACTTCCAGTTAAAATGTATGGAGTTCAATGCTGAAAGGTCGAAATATGCACGACTCAATGTTTCTGTACGATCAAAACTTTGAAGTTCTCGGTAGGAAAGAGAAAAAAAAATCGGCAAGATATTTTAATAAGGTATCTAATGAAACATACTCTTTGTATAACAACGTTCAAATGCTTACTAAAATACAACACCAGGAATTGCCTATTAAATATTTAAATTAGTGTTAAACTCACCATAAAACTTTCTGTCCGACGATATTGATTTATGAGAGGGTGAAAGACAGGGGCTGTATTTTACCATGACAAACGCATTAGAAAACGAAAGCGTTTGACTATTCAAATCTTTCAAACATCCTTTACCTTCTTGCTGTTGCAGCAGACGCCACCGGTTGCACTACACAATTGGAAGAAAAATAAAGCATTTTCTGTCAAAAGTGAGTAGGCAGAGTGTAAATTCTACTCTGTACAAACAGTTGGCGCTGTTGATTCTGGGTGGCTCTCTGGTGGATCAACAGCTATGCACAAAACTATACGGTTTCTCGTGATTTTAATGTACTGGATATAGATATCAATACTTGCGAATAAAACGATCCCTTTCCAGTATCTGAAAAATGAACAGTCCAGATGCCATAATTGCGTTAACGGACTTTAATGTTTACTCTGCCGTAATGACTCTGCAAAAAAGTTTAGGAAAATTGTTGCGAACCCATTCGGATTCTTAACATGTGTGGTAGAAATTATTCTCTTAACGGCGGAGTACATTTTTGAATTATTGTCTTCAGTGCCTAATTTTTAGTTTATTAACGTATTCATTTGAAACATATAATTGTGGATGGGGGTAAATGGATGTAACTGCAACACAGTTGAACGTTGGTATTTACTTCAACAAGCCATTACTTATGCAGACCCTACTGTGAACTTCAGGGAGTAAAGAAAACAGCTTAGCGTGGAAGACTGCATTGATTTTTACGTGACCTTTATAAAACAGTCTATCGCAAAATTTCACGGTTTGTACTGGACATCGTGTACCAATATTAATAGGTTAAATCCATCCAATGTAGGAAAGAAAAACGGTTTGTTGGTTTTGACAATTCGATTAACTATTCACGTTGCATCGGGAGAGACGGGTTCCATGTACTGTGGTTTCCTTTAGCATATATTATCAGGCGATCTGTGAATACACAATTCGAAAGAAATCATCAGCCAGCGACTTTTTGAACACTGAATAAGAATATGCGAAATATGTGTGCTTCAATGGAAAGTTTTGAAACCAGTACTAGTATTTGAAATTAAAGTCACATGCAAACAACACTTGTAAATTAATTTAACACTAACCACGAGTGAATAAAAATATCAATATCTACTGTAGAAATGAAAACACGAACTCTTCACAATCACATTATAGGGTTGAGATATATATTATTATTTCACTGTATCCTGAAGATGTGACATTTGGTATTTTTACATCTTTTCACGAGTCAGGCTAAATTAAACCAATGATCACTGTGCATTGGATCCAATCTACATTGAAGTTGGCGTATTAGGTCAGATGCATAGAGGGTACTTTTCTATAATATTCGAAGATACAGATGCGATATACCGTAGGCGAAGCCGTCCAAATCACGTGGGAAGTCAGAACAAAATTACGTGGTTCTGCACAATAGAATTCAAAATGTTCTATTTCTTAAACGTATTATGTTAGCAAGGAGTTATTACGACAGACGGCCCTAGCCAAACATGAAACACTTGATTCGGAGATGCCGGTGTTGGACTGGGGTGTACAAAGTTAAAAATCACACAACACCAGGTTATAGTCCAACAGATTTAATTGGAAGCACACTAGCTTTCGGAGCGACGCTCCTTCATCAGGTGATTGTGGAGGGCTCAATCGTAACAGAATTTATAGCAAAAATTTGCAATGTGATGTAACTGAAATTATACATTGAAGAATTGGTTGTCTGTTAAGCCTTTCATCTGTTAGAATACAGTGATAGTTTCACTTCTTTCATGTGTAAATCACAAAACCCTTTTTTTTAAGTTGCATTCTAGGTTAGCTGTTAACAATGGTGATAGCTAGACAATATGTTGAAGGTGTTAGCCCCCTGTGTTCTCTGTCTATGACCTGATGTTTAGATTGATTCCAATCTAAAAAGTGAGATAACAGAGTTTTACATAAATTCATGCAGTTTTTGAGCTCAAAATTCTACATGAATGTATGTGGTTTTTGAGCAAAGTGCAATGTAACTCTGAAAGTACCAAAAAAATTCACCACACAAAATATATGTGTGCATGTGGGTCTTTGTCTGTCTGTGTGTCTGTCTGGGGTGGGGGTTGTGAGTGTGAGAAAGTGTGTGTGTGTGTAGTGAGTGCAGAGTGTCTTAAGTCTGTGAGGGGGTGCATGTGTGGGAGTCTGTGTGTCTATAAGGGTGTGTGTGGGTGTCTATGTGCGCGTCTGTGTGTATCTGTGTCCGTGTGTATGTGAGAGAGTGTGTGTAGGAATATCTGTGTGTGTGTGTAGTGCAATGGTGATCACCTGTAATGTGACATGAACCCAAGGTCCCGGTTGAGGCCCTCCCTATGGGTATCGAACTTAGCTATCAGCCTCTGCTCGGCCACTTTCCTCTGCTGCCTGTCCCGAAGTCCACCTTGGAGGATGGTCACCCGAAGGTCCGAGGCTGAATGTCCTGGACCACTGAAGTGTTCCCCAACTGGGAGGGAACCCTACTGTCTGTTGATTGTTGTGCGGTGCCCATTCATCTGTTGTCGTAGCCTTTGCTGGGTTTCCCCATGCCTCTGGGCATCCCTGCCTGCAACGTATAAGATAGACAATGTTGGCTGAGTCACATGAGTATCTGCCATGTACACGGTGGGAGGTGTTCCCATGCGTAATAGTGGTATCTATGTCCACAATCTGACACGTTTTGCAGCGTCCACCGTGACAGGGTTGTATGGAGTTGTCCTGAGAGCCGGGCAGTTTGCTACGAACAATGATCTGTTTGAGGTTTGGCAGTTGTTTAAAGGCAAGTAGTGGAGGTTTGGGGAAGGTCTTGGTAAGGTGCTCATCCTCATTGATAATGTGTTGCTGGTCACGAAGAACATGGCGTAATTTTTCAGCCCCTGGTAAGGACTGAACAACGAAGCGTACCCTGTCAGTTGCAGCCCGTGTCTGTCTCCTGAGGAGGTCATTACGGTTCCTTGCTGTGGCACGTTGGAACTGGCGGTCGATGAGTTGAACATCGTACCCCGTTCTTGTGAGGGCATCCTTGAGTACTTCCAGGTGTACGTCACGTTCCTCCTCATCTGAGCAGATCCGGTGTATGTGTAGGGCTTGTCCATAGGGAATGGCTGTTTTAATATGTTTTTGGGTGGAAGCTGGAGAAGTGGAGCATTGTGAGGTTGTCTGTGGGTTTGCGGTAGAGTGTGGTGCTGAGGTGTCCGTCCTTGATGGAGATGCACGTGTCCAAGAATGAGACAGACAGTCGAGAGTAGTCCATGGTGAGTTTGACGGTGGGATGAAACTTGTTGATGTCACTGTGTAGTTTTATCAGTGACTCCTCGCCATGGATCCAGAGGAAGAAAATGTCATCAATGTACCTGGTGTACAATGTCGGTTGGAGATCCTGCATAGAGAAGAAATCTTGTTTGAACCTGTGCATAAAAATGTTGGCATATTGGGGTGCAAATTTGGTCCCCATGGCTGCTCCGTGTGTCTGGATTGGGGAAACCGAGCAAAGGCTACGACAATGGATGAATGGGCACCGCACAACAATCAACAGACAGGAGAGTTCCCTCCCAGTTGGGGAACACTTCAGTGGTCCAGGACATTCACCCTCGGACCTTCGGGTGACCATCCTCCAAGGTGGACTTCGGGACAGGCAGCAGAGGAAAGTGGCCGAGCAGAGGCTGATAGCTAAGTTCAGTACCCATAGGGAGGGCCTGAACCTTGGGTTCATGTCACATTACAGGTGATCACCATTGCACTACACACACACACACAGATATTCCTACACACACACACACTCTCACATACACACAGACACAGATACACACAGACGCGCACACAGACACCCACACACACCCTTATAGACACACAGACTCCCACACATGCACCCCCTCACAGACTTAAGACACTCTGCACTCACTACACACACACACACACACTTTCTCACACTCACAACCCCCACCCCAGACAGACACACAGACAGACAAAGACCCACATGCACACATATATTTTGTGTGGTGAATTTTTTTGGTACTTTCAGAGTTACATTGCACTTTGCTCAAAAACCACATACATTCATGTAGAACTCTGAGCTCAAAATCTGCATGAATTTATGTAAAACTCTGTTATCTCACTTTTTAGATTGGAATCAATCTAAACATCAGGTCATAGACAGAGAACACAGGGGGCTAACACCTTCAACATATTGTCTAGCTATCACCATCGTTAACAGCTAACCCGAGAATGCAACTTTAAAAAAAGGGTTTTGTGATTTACACATGAAAGAAGTGAAACTATCACTGTATTCTAACAGATGAAAGGCTTAACAGACAATCAATTCTTCAATGTATAATTTCAGTTACATCACACTGCAAATTTTTGCTATAAATTCTGTGTTACGATTGAGCCCTCCACAATCACCTGATGAAGGAGCGTCACTCCGAAAGCTAGTGTGCTTCCAATTAAACCTGTTGGACTATAACCTGGTGTTGTGTGATTTTTAACCATGAAACACTTGAACGATCACGAAAGTGTTTTGTAACTTTAGCACTAAAGTTCGAAATGGTAAACCGTTCTTCTGTGTTGATTTCAAATTCGGCCCCAACCTTCTGACAAGCAATATGAGGTTAAACCGATTGACAAAGAATTGAATTACCTACAGATTCTTAATCTGTGTAATTTAAGGATACATCAAATTAATCCAAAATCTGCAAAATAGTCTAGCTCTAAAAGTTAGCTGCTAACAAAGAACGATGTCTCATGAAATAATGGAATCAGAGGATTAGTGGAAGTACTGATGTCAGTGATCTCTGATAGTTTCATGAATATTCTACCAAACATGGTTCATAAAGTAATAGCTGATAGCCTTCAATCATCTACTTAGACGTGATTGTGTTTAAAATGACGTTTGTGTTTTGCAGTCTTTTGTCTTAGAACATATGTCAAAAAAGTGAGACAAGCTGTTTGTTTCACAAATGAGGAATAGTTCACAACCCCCCAGGGAACTTCCTCATCTTCGGTTATAAAGACCTTAATCCTGACAAAATAGCTTTAGTATTCCACCATTCTTCACTGTGCAGTCAATTTATACTCAAGGTAAAAACATAAACATAAATGAGTATTATTACTGTTAATTAGGTAATAGAATGTTAGTATAAAACAAAGGCACCTAGATGCATGGTGGTTATTATGCAAAAATCTAAGTTGTTTTACACAACGATTACTCAATAAGCAATTCATCAGTTTACCAAGGAAAAAACCTCACAACCATGGTGTTGGAAAATTCTTTATTAACTGTCAGAAAGGAAACAAAATACATCAAGAACTTCAAAAATGTTTGAATCATGATGGCTGCAATAGATATCTTTGGTCATTTTAGGTAGTGTGGATCTTCACGCAAAAGAAAAGGTTAAAACAGTTGAGGATAGTTAGAATGCATCTTGTTTAATTCAAGCTTGATACCCCTCTGTTGTTGGGAAGCACAACATGTTCTATGATTGTCAACCAATAAGATAATTTGCACTGATTTGAACTAATTTGAAAATACTAATAATTATTATTACCATTCATTTTCACTTGGTGTAAAATAAAACACTTGAATGACTCATGTCAAAATTAAGCTTACTTTATATGCTCAGTTTGCCTTGAAGTGATCATGTATATATTTTGCATAAGACCCACATATTTAGTTCAGATCATAAGATCTGTATTGCAGAAGTGTCAATTTGATTCAGTATGAATGAATTCTAATAAACTGAAGATGCTCAATCCATATAAAAAGATAAACGGATGTAATTTAACTCACATAAGCATCTATAGCAGATCTGCAGCTCAGTGGTGGAAATCTCACCTCTGATTTAGAAGGTGGCATTCTCATTCCAGGATATGGGCACATCAGATTGATATAATGTAGCAGTCAGGGAATAAAGAATTATTAGAAGTGCTAAAATTCGGCGTTAAAATGAGGCTCCAAACACTTTTCTCTGGTGAACAAAACAGATTTAGAGCACTGACAACAGCAGTGAAATCACAGTCATTAGTCACTCAATACCATCAAACAGATTAATTGGTTCTTTATTTTGTTTGTGGGACCTTGCTGTATACAAACTTGATATGTCCAAACCAACAATTGAAATAACTTTGAAAGTTATTTATTTCCCAAGAAGCACTTTAAGATATCCTCAACAGTTGAAATATGCCACATAAAGAAAATTGTCTTACAAATTAATGCATAGAGCTGAGCTAATAAAAATCTTCCAAACCTGGCAAATCTGATTAAAATTCTAAAAGTTTTATTTATTTTCATGGGATATAGGTATTGCTGGCTAGTTCGGCATTTATTCCCCAACCCCAATTGCCCTGGACATGTGTTGGTGATCTGCTTTCTTGAACTAGTGTAGTATGTGGTATGTGAATACATCCACAGTGAAGAAAAGAGTTCCAGGATTTTGACTGAGTGATAGTGAAGGCATGGTAATATTGTTCCAAGTCAGGGAGTCTTGCAGGCAATGGCATTCCCATGAATCTGCCGTCCTTGTCTTTCTAAGATGTAGAGGTCACTGGTTTGGAAGATATTATTGGAAGAGCCTTGATGAGTTACTGCAGTGTATAGTGCAGATGCTGCACACTGCTGCCGATGTGAACCAGTGGTGAAATAAGTAACTGTTGAAGGTATTCATAGAGTCATAGAGATGTACATCATGGAAACAGATCCTTTGGTCCAACCCGTCCATGCCGACTAGATATATCAACCAATCTGCCAGCACCCGGCCCATCTGCCAGCACCCGGCCCATATCCCTCCAAACCCTTCCTATTCATATACTCATCCAAATGCCTCTTAAATGTTGCAATTGCACCAGCCTCCACCACTTCCTCTGGCAGCTGATTCCATACACATACCACACTCTGCATGAAAAAGTTGCCCCGTAGGTCTCTTTTATATCTTTCCCCTCTCACCCTAAACCTATGCCCTCTAGTTCTGGACTCCCCCACCCCAGGGAAAATACTTTGCCTGTTTATCCTATTCATGCCCCTCATGATTTTGTATACCTCTATAAGGTCACCCCTCAACCTCCGACGTTCCAGGGAAAACAGCCCCAGCCTGTTCAGCTTCTCCCTAAAACTCAAAATCTTCCAAACCTGGCAACATCCTTGTAAATCTTTTCCGAACCCTTTCAAGTTTCACAACATCTTTCTGATAGGAAGGAGACCAGAACTGCACACAATATTCCAACAGTGGCCGAACCAATGTCCTGTACAGCCACAACATTACCTCCTAATGCCTGACCAATAAAGGAAAGCATACCAAATGCTTTCTTCACTATCCTATCTATCTGTGACTCCACTTTCAAGGAGCTGTGAACCTGTACTCCAAGGGCTCTTTGTTCAGCAACACTCCCTAGGACCTTACCATTAGGTGCATAAGTCCTGCTAAGATTTGCATTCCCAAAATGCAGCACCTCGCACTTATCTGAATTAAACTGCATCTGCCACTTCTCAGCCCATTGGCCCATCTGATCAAGATCCTGTTGTAATCTGAGGTAACATTCTTCGCTGTCCACTACACCTCCAATTTTGGTGTCATCTGCAAACTTACTAACTGCACCTCTTATGCTCACATCCAAATCATTTATATAAATGACAAAAAGTAGAGGACTCAGCACCGATCCTTGTGGCACTCCACTGGTCACAGACCTCCAGTCTGATAAACAACCCTCCACCACCACCCTCTGTCTTCTATCTTTCAGCCAGTTCTGCATCCAAATGGCTAGTGTCCCTGCATTCCATGAGATCTAACCTTGCTTACCAATCTCCCATGGGGAACCTTGTCGAACGCCTTACTGAAGTCCATATAGATCACATCTGCTGCTCTGCCCTCATCAATCCTCTTTGTTACTTCCTCAAAAAACTCAATCAAGTTTGTGAGACATGATTTCCCATGCACAAAGCCATGTTGACTTATCCCCAATCAGTCCTTGCCTTTCCAAATACATGTACATCCTGTCCCTCAGGATTCCCTCCAACAACTTGCCCTCCACCGACGTTAGGCTCACTGGTCTATAGTTCCCTGGCTTGTCCTTACCTTCTTAAACAGTGGCACTACATTAGCCAACCTCCAGTCTTCCGGCACCTCACCTGTGACTATCAATGATACAAATATCTCAGCAAGAGGCCAAGCAATCACTTCTCTAGCTTCCTACAGAGGTCTAGGGTACACCTGATCAGGTCCTGGGGATCTATCCACCTTTATGCATTTCAAGACATCCAGCACTTCCTCCTCTGTAATATGGACATTTTGCAAGGTGTCACCATCTATTTCCCTACACTCTATATCTTCCATATCCTTTTCCACAGTAAATACTGATGCAAAATACTCGTTTAGTATGTTCCCCATTTTCTGTGGCTCCACACAAAGGCCGCCTTGCTGATCTTTGAGGGGCCCTATTCTCTCCCTAGTTACCCTTTTGTCCTTAATGTATTTGTAAAAACCCTTTGCATTCTCCTTCACTCTATTTGCCAAAGCTATCTCATGTCCCCTTTTTGCCCTCCTGAGTTCCCTCTTAAGTGTACTCCTACTGCCCTTATACTCTTCTAAGGATTCACTCGTGTTGGATGAGTGCCAATGAAGTGGGCTGCTTTGTCCTAAATAACGTTCAGCTTCTTGAGTGTTGTTACAGCTGCATTCATCCAGGCAAATGGAGAATATTTCATCACACTTCTGACTTGAGCCTCGGGGATGGTGGACAGGCATTGGGAGTCAGGAGTAAGAGAGTCATAGAGATGTGCAGCACGGAAACAGACTCTTCAGTCCAATTCATCTATGCTGATCGGATATCCTAAATTAATCAAGTCCTATTTGCCAGCATTTGGCCCTTATCTCTCCAAACCTTTTCCTATTTATATACACAGCCAGATGCCCTTTAAATGTTGTAATTATACCAGCATCTACCACTTCCTCTGGGAGCTCATTCCATACATATACCACCCGCTGTGTGAAAAAGCTGCCCTTTAGGTCCCATTTAAATATTTCCCTCTCACCTTAAACCTATGCCCACTAGCTCTGGACTCCCCCAACCTGGGGAAAAGACCTTGGCTATTCACTCTATTCATGCCACTCATGATTTTGTAAAGGTCACCTGTCAGCTCCAGGGAAAATAGCCCCAGCCTATTCAGCTTCTCCCTGGAGCTCAAACTCTCCAACCCTGGCAACATCCTTGTAAACCTTTTCTGAACCCTTTGAAGTCACACAACAACCTTGCTATAGAAGGGAGACCAGAATTTAATGCATTATTCAAAATAAGGCCTAACCAATGTCTTGTCCAGCCACAACATGACCTCCTAATTCCTATACTTAATGCTCTGACCAATAAAGGCAAGCATACCAAATTCCTTCTTCATTATCATGTCTATCTGTGACTCCACTTTCAAGGAACTATAACCTGCAATCCAAGATCTCTTTGTTCAGCAACATTCCCCAGGATCTTATCATTAAGTGTATAAGCCCTGTCCTGATTTGCCTTTCCAAAATGCAGCATGTCACATTTATCTAAATTAAATTCCATCTGTCACTCCTTGGCCATTGACCCATCTGATCAAGATCCCATTGAACTCTGAGGTAACCTTCTTTGCTGTCCACTTCACCTCCAAATTTGATGTCATCCACAAACTTAATAATCATACCTCCTATCTTCACATCCAAATCATTTTTAGAAATGACAAAAAGTGTAGTTACTTGCTGTAGAATTCCCAGCCTTTCACGTCCTCTTTTACTTATGAGCACTATTATGTAGCTTAGCTCAGTTGACTGGATGATTTGTGATGTCGAGTCTCACCAACAGCATGGATTTAATTCCTGACCTAGCTGAGATCACCATGAAGGTCCTGCCTTCTTATGCAGGCTAAATTCACCACCAGTCACTCCTCTTGAATGGAAAAGCATATTATGGTGATTTTCATTCATATGACTGGTCCTGAATAGTTTCTGGTCATTGACAACACAAATGACAATAGTGGTGGTATCAATGATAGCAATGCTGTTAAACATTAAGGGAAGGTGATTAGATTATCTCTTATTGGAGATGGTGATTGCCTGGTGCTTTCAAGGTATGAATGCTACTTACCACTTGTCAGCCCAAAGCTGGACATTGTTGAGATCTTTTCATATGGACAAGAACTATATCAGTATTTGGTCAGTTATGAATGGTGCTGAACAATGTGAAATCATCAGTAACATCCCCACTTCTGATTTGATGATAAAGGAAAGGTGAAAATGAAACATAAGATGAAGTAACTGAATGTGGTTGAACCCAGAACACAACTCTGAGATACTGTTGCAGTGATTTCCTGGAGTTGAGGTCACTGACCACAGTATGATTAGAAATTTGCACATGACACCAACATTGGTGGTGTAGTGGACAGCAAAGATGGTTACCTCAGAGATCAGTGGGATCTTGATCAGATGGTTTAATGGCCGAGGAGTGGTAGATGGAGTTTAAGTCGATAAACGGGAGGTGCTGCATTTGGAAAGGCAAATCAGGGCAGGACTTATACACTTAATGATAAGGTCCTGGGAAATACTGCTGAACAAAAAGACCTTGGAGTACAGGTTTATAGTTCCTTTGTGCTAGGCATGACTCCAGTGGAGAATTTTACCTATGATTTTCAATGACTGCATTTTTGCGAGAGCTGCTTGATTCCATACTCAGTTAAATGCTGCCTTTATGTCAAGGACAGTCACTCTCACCTCTTTGTCCACGTTTGGATCAAGGTTGTAATGAAGTCAATAGCTGTTGACCCTGATGGAATCCAAACTAACAAGTCATTAGTTTGTGAGTGCTGTTTGAAAGCATAGAATGATGAAATTCTAACTTTTAAAATCTCTCATATAGTATTGTGGAATAGTATATTCATTTTTGTTTCAAGATCTAGTCATGGCAACAATTTTAGAGCTAAAATGATGTTCTTAAATTTAAAAATTTATCATTTCTAATACTTTCTGGATAGTAGAATTTTGAAGAGGGTAGAAATAAAGGGTCACAAATTTAACAATGCAACAAAAGATTTTTATAATATACTTTTTATTAAGAAGTTGGCTGTAGCAGTAGGCACCTCTTGCTGTTATAGTGACCCAACTGATGTATGTCAAAGTTGGTAGACAACCACTCATCTAATACAACTACATTTTTGCCATTAATGCATCAATGCAATGCCCTGCATCATTATCAATCAAAATGGCTATTTTGTGTATATTAGTATCTTCCTTCAGATACAAAGGAATATTTAATTTGGTCAAAGTCTAAATAGATCCTATGAAAATAAAATGTGGTTTCCTCAGCAATGGAGCTCTGGCTTGATAGGAGCAAAATGCTTTAGAATAAAGTTTTCAATATAAATGGCCATCTGAACTATAAGCTGTTCTTTTCTTGTTTTGAACAAAATTATTCAGCACCTTTTTAAATAGTGAGCAAAACTTAATTTGCTCAGTCATCAGATAAGTATTCATAATCCATAAATGATCTTGAAATTTTGTTCTGTCTTGGAAGAGTCTGGGTATACTGTTTTTGCAAATCAGTATATTCTCCAGGTATCTCTTTAATATGAACCTCAAACACCTCTGTTGCTTTCAGTATTAATGTTATTTCCAAAATGGTTAGCTTCCTTTAGTGTATTTCTAATGCAGAAAGCTAACGATGGATAAACTGAAAATAAACGAAGCCACAGAGGTAGTTCAAAGGATAAGACGTTTACTTCAATTGATCATTTTGACGACCTTTCTTGTTTAGGAAATGAACAATTAAGACAATTGTTCCCATTTGTATGCCCTCTAATCTATTCTTGCTGGTGTACTATCTTGGTTATTCAATATAATCTTAAGTGATGTAGTATAATTTTAGACTAGCTTCTTTTTCAACTAATTATAGTTGTAAAATGATTAATTATCTTCCTAAAGTTTAAGATTACATTTAAAAAAACACAAGACAACTGATACATAAACTGTATGATCATTTCCAAAAATAAAGAATAATCATGTCACATCATATAAAGATAACAAAATATAATTTTACAATGAAGAAACTTTTTAAAAACTCTTACATTTCCATTTTTGTGTAATTAGCATGTATTAAAGTATTTGGATTTCAGTTTTAAAAGGCTAAATTTTATAGGGATCTCACTAGTAATGCAATGAGTATTAGCTTTGCTGCATTTTTGTAAACTTTTCCACATTACAATACAGAAACACAAATTTTACCATCCCCAATCGTTTTTTTGTTGACCAAATGAGAACAGAAACTCCCATTTGGGAGGGGCAACATGACATTTCACTTGAAAATTCTAAACAGGTCACAGACCTTGCACAGAACCAAAGGCAGTGGGTGGGAGCACTTAACTAAAGCGTGTAACCAGCTCAAGCTGCAGGTTAGCCATTTTGCTAGCATTGGAATTGGAAATGTTACAATAAGCTTCTCATGAAAGCGTTGAAACATAAACTACAGCTAGAATTTATATATAAACCGATTTCAAGATTTCATGTTGCAGCTTATCCATGATTTACCATGGCTAGAATCACAATGCTTTCCGTAGTCACATTTTAGAAAATGGTATTTTTCTCAAAGCTATAAGCTAAAAAGAGAGAAGCTGCCCTAGAAATGACCTGGAGGTTTCAGATTCTTTGAACACATCATTATTTCTATTGTTAAGTTTGATTAATTGTGACTGATAAGCTGGAGTGAATCAAGATTTTGTCCTCATTGTCCACCATATTGCACAGAATAATTTAGTTTGAAAAATAGTAAAAAGCTAAGCAGAATTTCAGAAGTCAAGAATGAATTCAATTTGAAAAACACAACTAATCGTTAAATCTTTCAGCTCTGGAGCAGCCAGAATGAAATGTAATTGGACAATATAACTTCAAAGAATTTGGATTTTCTTACAAAGTTAGTAATTTCACTATCATGTTCTAGTGATATTATTTCTAACCATTGAATAAAGTTTTGTCATTGGTGACTCTGCTTTCAGAATTGTACGGTTTAAATATAAGACTCTAACAAACATACCAGTGGCACTACATTATTCTGGAAAAGTAAGACCCCTACCAATATTTGCGTAAATCTGCCAATCTTCTGCATGTCACAGTAAGTGACAAAACTCCATTGTGGTTTATCATTGAATCTGTCTCAGTGTTTGCAAGAAACATAAGCAAGTCCCGATAGAAGTGTTTTGTTTGTGATTTTTTGGGGGGGAGGGGTGGGGTGAGGTGTTGAAATGATAAATGATGTCACTGAAAGCTGCACAATGCTACAACTTCACAATGGCACTGCACATGCATAAAATCAAAACGGCTTCTGAGAAATCCATTATTCCTCCCTTACAATAGGCCTGAAACTGTTTTACAAGCACTCCCAGTGTTTTTATTCACACACGCTCTTAATAACATCTCAAACTTTAAGTGTATTTACGACTTAAATGTCATATTCAACTTGAAAACTATAGTGTTATACACTAAAGGATGTTGCTGTTATTAGTCAAAATACATAATCTACTTTGGAATAATGCAGACATCGAATGTGCAAGCCACACAGAATCAATTAATTAATTCTTATTGTATTCTTATTCCGAAAAATGTCACCTCATGCAGTTTTCTTTGAATTCTGGCGTTTGAATTATGTTGGAATTTTTATAAATTAGTATGTCTGTCACTTCATTGAAAGGAATGTGAAATAAAGAAATGAATATATTCTAAAGTCTAGAGTTCTTTAAATATTATAATAAAATGCAAATTGTAACCAGAGGCACAAATGCCTGAGATAAAATATATGGTGTATTAAAGTACTTTTTGTATGAACAATATGCAAGAGTAAGATATGAGAACAAAACTGTGTTTAACGTATTCTAAGGATAGAAATTGAAGAGAAAGATTGCGTTCTAAACTATACAGCCTTTCAACATTCACAGACTTGATTTCAACATGCATTAACTGGAATTAACTAAAAGACATTTGCACCTTCAATCATTTCTTATGGTTGATTGGTTTGTATGTATGTCTCTCAGATCATCCAAAACCACTCCATGAAATTTCAATCTGGGAAATAGTTTGAACCTTTGCAACACATTCGCCCACTTCTTTTGTATAGACTTCTCCATAAGCAACGTAATTACTTTTCAAGCCATTGCTGCAGTTTCCTGCCTGTGATTAGAATTTTTCTGGAGGAAGTTCCTATAGAAACACTTTATTTCTATAGAGTACATATAGTGAAGGATCCCTATTAAGCACTTGCTGTCTGACTTTGCAGATAATCTAAGGTACCATACTGAGGAAAACAGATTGTTGAATTTACAACCTGCTAGGGCATATTTTTCTTGAAATGCAAGTTTTTAAATATATTTTAGATACTTACATAGTTTTTTTTAACCAGTTTGACTGACACTGATACCTTATTTTACTTTGATTCAACTGCCAAATTGGAATGTAGGTAGAGATATGTACATTATGCTCATATTAGGCAAGTTATTGTCATAATCATATGGTATGATGTAATAACAGTGAGACAGTTTCCTGTCTATCACTGTTGCCTTTGTATAGCTGATTATCTAGGTCTTACCCCTTAAGCTCTGGCTCTTTGTTTCTTTCTACTTCTGTCTTCTTAAGTCTTTTTTTTAAAAACTTCTCTCTTCTGTTTCTTGATCTAATCTTTATACTTTACACGTGGGCAGAAGGGGTGAAAGGTCTGGTGTAAAATCATCAATGGTTGCTGTTTACAAATACAAATAAAAATATGACCAGGAGTGACTCTCCTCTTATTCCCTCCCACAATTAACCTTGTATTTCCAAAGACTTTTACTTTTATCATATTCATTCCTTTGAAACTGCCCAGCAATCAACATCGTTCCTCCTGTTGATCTGCTATTGGTTTCTAACCCTTAACTTTCCCACATACAGCCCTTCCTTGGCTGATGAACAACGCCGAGAAGACGCACTGAGCATGAAAAGGTGCAGAATGTACTCTGGGTGGGGGATTCCAATATGCACCATCTAGGGTGGCTCAGCAATAGCTGGTTGAGCCCTACAGGATGGAACTGTTCAACTAGATTTGTGACAGGTGGTGAAGGAACCAA
Organism: Chiloscyllium plagiosum; assembly: GCF_037043375.1. Lineage (NCBI taxonomy): Eukaryota > Metazoa > Chordata > Chondrichthyes > Orectolobiformes > Hemiscylliidae > Chiloscyllium > Chiloscyllium plagiosum. The sequence continues at coordinate 86,205,105 of NW_028270143.1, forward strand.
AAAGTGGAAAAACATATTTGATCTTGTCCTTTCAATCTGCTTGCTGCAGATGCATCTATCCCTGGCAATATCAAAAAGAGTGAACATTGCACTGTCCTCATGGAGGTGATGTCCCACCATCATAATGAGAACACCTTATATCATTTTCTGTGGCACCATCACTTTACTAAATGGGAAAGACATCAACTAGATTTAGTAACTCAAGACTGGACATCCATGAGAGACTGTGAGCCTTCATCAGCAGCTCCAACACAACTTAATACCTCATAGCTGACATTTCCCCACCCTACTATTACCATCAAGTTACAGGATAAACCCTAGTTCAATGAAGAGTGCAGGAGGACATGCCAGGAGCTGCATTAGGCATACCTAAAAATCATTGTCATATTGATGAACCACAAAACATGACAATTTATTGTATTATAAAGAGCAAAACCAGAGGAAAAGTACAGCCAGTCAGGCTGCATCCGAGGAGGAGGAGAGTCGATGTTTCAAACATAAACTCTTCATCAGGAATGTGGAGGTGGGGGCAAGGGGGTTGAGAGATAAATGAGATGGGGATGGAACTGTGGGAAGGTAGTTAGGAATGCGATAGATTGATTAAGGTTGAGGGTGATGGTGATACATTGGAGTGGATGGTGGAGCGGATAGGTGAGAAGGAAGATGGACAGGTAGGACAGTTCAAGAGGTTGGTGCCAAGTTGGCAGGTTGGATCTGGGATAAGATGGGGGGAGGGGTGGTGAGTAAACTGGTGAAATCGACATTGATTCCATGTGGTTGGAAGATCGCAAGGCGGAAGATGAGGTGTTCTTCCTCCAGTTGTTGGGTGGCTATGATTTGGTGGTGGAGGAGGCCCAGGACTTGCATATCCTTGGTGGAGTGGGAGTGGGAGTTGAAGTGATTGGCAACAGGGCAGTGAGGTTGTTTAGTGCATGTGTCCCAGAGATATTCTTCGAAACATTCCACAAGTTGGCATCCTGTCTCCCCAGTGTAGAGGAGACTACATCGAGAGCAATGGACACAAAAGATGAGCAGTTTGGAGGTGCAGGAAAATCTCTGCTGGATGAGAAAGGATTCTTTGGGGCCTTGGATGGAGGTGACAGGGAGGTGGGGGCACAGGATTTACACCTCTTGCAGTGGCAAGGGAAGGTTCTTCAAGTGGAGAGTGGGTTGGTGGGGGCATGGACCTAAGGAGGGAGTTACGGAGGGAATGGTCTCTGTGGAATACTGAAAGGAGTGGGGAGGGAAGTAAATCTCTGGTGGTGGGGTCTGATTGTAGGTGGTGGAAATGGCAGAGGATGATGTATTGTATCTGAAGGTTGGTGAGGTGGAAGGTGAAGGGGTTCTGTCCTTGTTGTTGTTGGAGGGATGGGGTTCAAGGGTGGAGAAGTGGAAGAGATGCGCTGGAGGGCGTTATTGACCGTGAGGAAGGGGAAATTGCAGTCTTTGAAGTAGGAGGCCATCTAGGTGGAGTGAAGTGGTGTAGAATTGGTCCTCGTGAGAGCAGATGCGGCAGAGGCAGAAGAATTAGCAGTAGGGGATAGTATTTTTACAGGAAGGGGTGGTGGGAGGAGGTGTAGTCCAGGTAGCTGTGGGAGTTAGTGGATTTGAAGTAGATGCCCGTGTTGAGTCAGTCGCCGGAGATGGAGATAGAGAGGTTCAGGAAGGGAAGGGAGGTGTCCAAGATGGCCCAGGAGAACTTGAGGTCAGGGTGGAAGGTGTTTGTGAAGTTGATGAACTGTTCAACCTCCTTGTGAGAGCATGAGGTGGTGACGATACAGTCATCGATGTAGTGGATGAAAAGGTGGGGAATGGTGCCAATGTAACTGTGGAAGATGGACTGTTCCACGTACCTGACAAAGAGGCAGGCATAGCTGGGGCCCATGCGAATACCCATAGCTACCCCAAGCCCAATGCCTCATCCTCACCATGGACATTCAGTCCCTGTACATGTTCATCCACCATGATGAAGGCCTCCAAGCCCTCCACGACTTCTTCTCCCGCTGACCCAGCCAATACCCTTCCACGACACCCTCATTCAATTGGCTGAACTGGCCCTCACCCTCAATAATTTCTCCTTTGAATCCTCACACTTTCTTCAGACACAAAAGGGTGAGATGGTGATACGTCGGAGTGGAGGGTGGAACAGATAGGTGGGAAGAAAGATGAACAGGTAGGACAGTTCAAGAGGGTGTTGCCTAGTTCCAATCCTCCAACTCACCACTGCCCCCTTGATCCAACCCTCCACTTGGCACCGCCCTCTTGAACTGTCCTACCTGTCCATCTTCCTTCCCACCTATCTGAGCCACCCTCCACTCCAACCTATCACCATCACCTCCTACCTTCAGCTACCTTCTGCCCAGCCCCAATCCCCTCCCTCATCTTCTGCCTTGGGATCCTCCAACCACACAGGATCAATGTCAACTTCACCAGTTTACTCATCTCCCCTCCCTCCACTTTACCCAAGATCCAACCCTCCAATTTGGCACTGTCCTCTCCAACTATCATACCTGTCCATCTTTCTTCTCACCTATCCACTCCACTCTCTGACCTATAACATCACCCCCACCTTAATCCACCTATTGCATTCCTAGCTACCTTCCCCCAGCCCCATTCCCTCCCATTTATCTCTCAGCCCCCATGAGCCCCTCATCCCACAAACCTGATGAAGATCCTCTGCCCGAAACGTTGACTCACCTCGGATGCTGCCTGACCAGCTGTGCTTTTCTTACCTCAAGGACTGCAATTTCCTTCCCACGTGGTCAACAACGACCTCCAGCGTTCCTCCTCCATGTTCTACACCTCCGTTCCTGAACTCCACCCCGCTAACTGCAACAAGGACAGAACACCCCTGATCCTCACTTTCTACCCTCCAATCTCCAGATACAACGCTTCATCCTCTGCCATTTCCACCATCTGCAGTCAGATCCCACCACCAGAGATACATTTCCCTACCCATCCCTTTCAGCATTCCGCAGAGACCATTCACTCCGCGACTCCCTCATTAGGTCCACGCTCCCTCCCCCCACCACCAACCCACCCTCCACTCCCAGCACCTTCCCTTGCCACCGCAAGAGGTGTAAAACCTGTGCCCACATCTCCCTCCTCACCTCCACCCAAGGTCCCAAAGGATCCTTCCACATCCAGCAGAGATTTTCCTGCACCTCCAACCACCTCATCTACTGTGTCTGTTGCTCTCGATGTGGTCTCCTCTACATTGGGGAGACAGGACACCAACCTGTGGAACGTTTCAGAGAACATCTCTGGGACACACACACTAAACAACCCAACCACCCTGTGGCTGATCACTTCAACAACCCCTCCAACTCCACCAAGGACATGCAAGTCCTGGGTCTCCTCCACCACCAAATTGTGGCCACCCCATGACTGGAGGAAAACCACCTCAACTTCTGCCTTGGGACCCTCCAACCATATAGAATTGATGTTGATTTAACCAGTTTCCTCATCTGCCTTCCCCCCACCTTCTCCCAGATCCAACCCTCCAATTCAGCACCGCCCTCTTGAACTGTCCTACCTGTCCAACTTCCTTCCCACCTATTCACTCCATCCTCTGCTCCAACCTATCACCATGGCCCCCTACCTTCATCCACCTATCACATTCCTACCTACCTTTCCCCAGCCCACCCCATTCCTGATGAAGAGCTTATGCTCGAAATGTTGACTCTCCTGCTATATTGCCTGACTGGCTGTACTTTTCCAGTGTCACATTTTTTGACTGATCTCCAGCATCTGCAGTCCTCACGTTCTCCAAAAAGCAAAAGCAACAAGTGACAGACACAGCTAAGTAATCGCACAACCAATAAAACAGGTCTAAGCTCTGCAGTCCTGTCACATCCCATTGTGAATGGTGGTGGACAATTGAATGGAGGTGTAGGCTCCATAACTATCTTCATCCTTAACGATGGGGAAGCCCAGCATGAATGAAAAAGATAAGGCTGAAGCATTCACAACAATCTTGGCCTCCTTCAGAGGTCCCCAGCATCACCAATTCAGCTTATTTGATTCACTCCATATGATACCAAGAATGTTGTTGGAAGCACTGTATACTACAAAGGCTTTGGGTGCCTAGAACATTCGGACAACAGCTCCAGAACTTGACACACCACTAGCCAAGCAATTCCAGTACAGCTACAACACTAGCATCTATCCTACAGATATGTTCTGTATACAAAAAGCAGGACATATTCAACATGGCCAATTATTAAGCAAGTCTACTGATCATCAGTAAAATGATGGGAGATGTCATCAATAGTGCTATCAAACAGCACCTACTCAGAAGTAACTTGCTGACTTCCAGATTACATTCTGCCAGTGCCACTCAGCTCCTGACCTCATTTTAGTCTTGCCCAAACATGGACAGAAGAACTGAATTCCAGAGGTGATCTGCAGGTGAATGACCTTAGCATCAAGGTTGCATTTGACCAAGTGAGGCATGAAGGACTCCTAGCAAAATTGGAGTCTATGGGAATTGGGGAAAAACTCCCTGTGATTGGAGTCATTTCAGGCACAGAGGAAAATGGTTGTGGTTGTTGGTGGTTGGCCATCTCAGCTCTACAGGAGTTCCTCAGGGTGGTGTCCCGACCTAAAAATACTTCTTAAGATGCTTTTTAAAAACCTTCTCTCCATTATAAGGTCAGAAGTGGGAATGTTAGCTGATGATTGTGTAATGTTCATCACTATTCATGACTCCTCAGATACTGAAACTGATCATGTCCAAAAATACAGCTAGACCTGGACAATATCCAAATTGGACAATATCCTTGGCAATATTTAATGGCATTACCACACTAAATCCTCCATTATTAACATGTTGGGATTACCTCTGATCAGAAACTGAACTGGACTAGCCATTTAAACATACTGTGGCTACAAAGGCAGGTCAGAGATTAGGAATCCTGGACAGAGTAATTAAACTCCTGACTACAAGGCACATGTCAGGAGTATGATGGATAAGCTGCAATATGCTACTCCAACAATAGACAAGAAGCTTGACACCACTCAGGACAAAGCAACCTGCTTGACTGGCAACACTTTCTCAAACATCCACGCACTCCACCACCAGCATTCAGCAATGGCAGTGTGTACCATCTACAAGATGCACTGCAAATATTGACCCAGACTCCTTAGAAATCCTTGACCTCTATCATCTAGAAGGACAAAGGAAGCAGAAACCTGGGAACACTATCACCTGCAAGTTCCCCACCAGGAAACGTAATACCCTGGAAATGTAACCTCATTCCTTCAGTGCTGTTTGGTCAAAATCTTAGAACTCTGTCCCTCGGGGTATTGTGGGACTACTTACAGCACATGAACTGCAGCAGTTTAAGAAGGCAGCTTACAACCTTCTCAAAGGCAACTAGGGATAGACAATAAATGCTGGCTCAGCCAGCTGTGGCCACATTCCACAACTGAATAAAAGGAATCCCCATAGCTATTATCATATCATCATTCTCTTTCTTAACAACTTGTTCTTTTTGTTTCTTTGCAAGTGCTTCACTTAGTTTTAATAATGTAAGCTGGATTTTTAATGGTATCAAATATTAAAGAATCAAAGTGCCAGACTCTATGCTCACATGCTAAACTATACATTATTGTTAACATTAGAGTGGTGCTGGAAAAGCACAGGTCAGGCAGCATCCGAGGAGCAGGCCTGCTGTACTTTTCCAGCACCATTCTAATCTTGACACTGATATCCAGCATCTGCAGTCCTCACTTTCGCCTATATATTATTGTTGGCAATCAGTCACTAACAAATATGATTGTCTACTACGAAATTCCATGTCACTGGTCATGGAGTCTTTGAGTACATGCGCGACTGATGACCCCGATCCTAGAGCCACATCTAATTACACATTTGGCAGGCCTCAAGAACTACCTTATTCAGTATGGAAACTGAAACAGCTGGTTGGGGTTGGTCCTCTGGAATGCTGTTTCAATTTCCTTACTGAATAAGGTAGTTCTTGAATCCTGCCTCATTTACTTAGCCCTTTGTAATATCATAGAATCATAGTCATAGAGATGTACAGCACGGAAACAGACCCTTTGGTCCAACCTATCCATGCCGACCAGATATCCCAACCAAATCTAGTCCCATCTGCCAGCACCCGGCTCATATCCCTCCAAACCCTTCCTATTCATATACCCATCCAAATACCTTTTAAATGTTGCAATTGTATCAGCCTCCACCACATCCTCTGGCAGCTCATTCCATACACGTACCACCCTCTGTGTGTAAAGGTTGCCCCTTAGGTCTCTTTTATATCTTTCCCCTCTCACCCTAAACCTATGCCCTCTAGTTCTGGACTCTCCCACCATAAGGAAAAGACTTTGTCTATTTATCCTACCCATGCCCCTCATAATTTTGTAAACCTCTATAAGGTCACCTCTCAGCCTCCAACGCTCCAGGGAAAACAGCCCCAGCCTGTTCAGCCTCTCCCTATAGCTCAAATCCTCCAACCCTGGCAACATCCTTGTAAATCTTTTCTGAACCCTTTCAAGTTTCACAACATCTTTCTGATAGGAAGGAGACCAGAATTGCACACAATATTCCAACAGTGGCCTAACCATGTCCTGTACAGCCGCAACATGACCTCCCAACTCCTGTACTCAATACTCTGACCAATAAAGGAAAGCATACCAAACGCTGCCTTCACTATCCTATCTACCTGCAACTCCACTTTCAAGGAGCTGTGAACCTGCACTCCAAGGTCTCTTTGATCAGCAACACTCCCTAGGACCTCACCATTAAGTGTATAAGTCCTGCTAAGATTTGCTTTCCCAAAATTCAGCACCTCACATTTATCTGAATTAAACAACATCTGCCACTTCTCAGCCCATTGGCCCATCTGATCAAGATCCTGTTGTAATCTGAGGTAACCTTCTTCGCTGTCTACTATACCTCCAATTTTGGTGTCATCTGCAAACTTACTAACTGTACCTCTTATGCTCGCATCCAAATCATTTATGTAAATGACAAAAAGTAGAGGACCCAGTATCGATCCTTATGGCACTCCACTGGTCACAGACCTCCAGTCTGAAAAACAACCCTCCACCACCACCCTCTGTCTTCTACCTTTTAGCCAGTTCTGTATCCAAATGGCTAGTTCTCCCTGCATTCCATAGGATCTAACCTTGCTAACCAATCTCCCATGAGGAACCTTGTCGAACGCCTTACTGAATCCATATAGATCACATCTACCACTCTGCCCTCATCAATCCTCTTTGTTGCCTCTTCAAAAACCTCAATCAAGTTTGTGAGACATGATTTCCCACGCACAAAGCCATGTTGATTACCCCTAATCAGTCCTTGCCTTTCCAAATACATGTACATCCTGTCCCTCAGGATTCCCTTCAACAATTTGCTGACCAAGGATTTACAAGGATGTTGCCAGGTTTGGAGGATTTATGCTATAGGGAAAAACTGAACAGGCTGGGGCTGTTTTCCCTGGAGCGTCGGAGGCTGAGAGGTGACCTTATAGAGGTTTACAAAATTATGAGGGGCATGGATAGGATAAATAGACAAAGTCTTTTCCTTCTGGTGGGAGAGTCCAGAACTAGAGGGCATAGGTTTAAGGTGAGGGGGGAAAGAAATAAAAGAGACCTAAGGGGCAACTGTTTCACATAGAGGGTGGTACGTGTATGGAAAGAGCAGGCAGAGGAAGTGTGGAGGCTGGTACAATTGCAACATAGTCCTCTGGCTTGTCCTTACTACCCTTCTTAAACAGTGACACCATGTTAGCCAACCTCCAGTCCTCTGGCACCTCACCTGTGGCTATCAATGATACAAATATCTCAGCAAGAGGCCGAGCAATCACTTCCCTAGCTTCCCACAGAGTTCTAGGGTACACCTGATCAGGTCCTGGGGTTTTATCCACCTTTATGCGTTTCAAGACATCCAGCACTTCCTCTTCTGTAATATGGACATTTTTCAAGGTGTCACCATCTATTTTCCTATAGTCTATATCTTCCATCATGTGTGTTTTCCTATAGTCTATATCTTCCATATCCTTTTCTACAGTAAATACTGATACAAAATACTCATTTACTTTCTCCCCTATTTCATAGTAATATTGAGCCATGATTACCAATCGCTGAACATAAGGAATACTCTATAAAGAGGGGGAATTTCACAGAGACATGGGCAGCGCTGTGGCTTAGTGGTTAGCATTGCTGCCTCACTGTGCCAGGGACCTGGGTTCAATTCCACTCTTGGGTGCCTGTCTGTGTGGAGTTGGCACATTGCCCTCATGTCTGTTTCCTTCACATGCTTTGGTTTCTTCCCACAGTTCAAAGATGTGCAGGTTCGATACATTGGCCGTACTAAATTGGCCATAGTGTCCAGGGATATGCAGGCTAGGTGGGTTAGCCATAGGAAATGCAGGGCTATAGAAATGGGGTGGGTCTGGGTGGGATGCTCTTCAGAGGGTCAGTGTGGATCCAATAGGCCAAAATGGTTTGCTTCCATACTGTAGCGATTCTGTTGCATGAGTCTATGATTTTGTGACTGTGAAAAATTGACCAAAGTATCATGCTTTCAAAAATGAAATCCTAACGCAGTGACACATACAGGTGCGAGATGTAATCATAAATGTAATAGGGTATGTGTATAATTAATGCTGAAAAATGTATGGGGAGTGTACAGGAAGCTAATATATTCCTTTTAATAATCCATTCGATTTCCTGATGTTTTGCTCACAGTGTATCCTCTGTTTACTTGATAATTGTGTAATCTTCTGTGTGTTGTCAACAGTTGTCTGTGTTCTTCAACTGTTACTCCCTGACTTGTTTACCTGCTGTATGTTTTTCCAGCCTACCAGTCTTTTTTTCTTGTTTTGGTATTGTTTCAAATGCCTATCTCTCTGACTGCCAATCTATTTGTCTTCCTTCCTGTTTCTCTAATATCCCTTTCTCTCTGTCCCCTGAATTTGTCGCTCTCAATCTTAGCCTTTTCTGTGAATTGCTTTCTTTTTCTAGCCCTCTCTACACATCTCCCTGACTGTCAAATATTTCTCTATATCATCTTTCAATATATCTCCCTCTATCAAATGCTCTCTTTCATTATTTCTTCAAAAATTGTCTTCTTATTCCTCAATATCTGTTTCTATATCCTCTAATATCTTTGTCCCACAATTTCTCTCTTTGCCCTCCCAATATCTATAGATATTTTCTCAAAATCCTTTATAATTCTCACATTACCCATTGCAATGCCTGAACTTAACCTTGGCTCCTGTAATGGGGCTAGACATCAATGACTCTCACCCCATCCTGAACATATCGATATTAGTGCATCCATCCTAAGCACAAAAGCTTTCTTGAAGAAATGCTGATCGACAGCACTAATGGTTGTGACAAATGATTTGAGAACAAGCACATATCTTTGGATTGGTGGTAGTGGAGCACTGCAGTGTGAAAAAGCTTAAAATGCAATAAAGCCTGAACAACACTACTGAAAGGAGGGAGATAAAAGTTGCATCAATACCAAGTGGGATATAATAAGTCTAAGTTCTCAGCAAGGCAATTGTTAGAGAAAAGAACAGAAATGTCAGGAGGTATTGAGTGGATGTGAAGTTGTCAATGGCTGCAATAAGAGCTTGTGGGGCCAGTTAATTCAACCAGCAGGTGGAGCATCAACCAACAGAATGGGTTCCAGGATCTCAAGGAAATGAAGTGGGCAATAAGACCAGAAATAAAATCAGCAAACTGGAGAACTTCAGGTGGGAAGAAGATACAGGACATCTCTAAATGGGAAAATGATTAAAACTCATTATAATGTAGATTCAAAAGCTTCTAGTTACTTATACTAAGCATAAGAAATCCCAAGCAACCTTCTGCAAGTGTGTGCTAATTTAACTCAAATGCTTTTGAAACTTCTTAAAATAGTATGTGGCAGTGCAGAACTTGAGTGTTGCTGAAAAAAGACAAGTTTTGTTGAAGATTTTTGTCTTGCTTTCTTACGGTCATCTGTCTGGACATTTTGCAACAATACAAATTCAAGCGGGAAATCAACTATTTGTATTGCATTTATACTCCCAAGGTCCATTTTCCAAATAATCAGTACTCTCTTCTCATGTAGTGTAAATGTTGGTTTTCCCCTTGAATTTGAATGTGGTGGAAATATCCTGATGAATGCAAGATGAAAAGTTTCAACAAATGTGCATTTTCTTCAGCATTACTTCTTAAAATATGGTAGTAACTATTCTTTAATGTTTTGAAACATTTGAATCAGGAGCAAGAGCAAGAGTAGACTATACAGCTTCTCTAGACTGATCTGCCATTTCAATCCATCTACCTCTACCAATATATATTCAGGGACTCTGCTTCAACCACCTTTTAGGGACAGAGTTCCAAAGGCTCACAGCCCTCTGAGAGAAAATATTTTGACTAATCTCTGTTTTAAATGGGAGACTGTTAATTTTTAAATAGTGAACCATAGGTCTAGATTCTTCCAAAAGAGGAAACATCCTCTCAGCACATACCCTGTCAAGGCCCTTCAAGATTTTATATGTTTCAATTAAGTTGCCTCTTACTCCAATGAACTCAAGCTTAGCCTGTTCAACCTTCATTATAATACAACCTGTCTATATCAGGATTGGTCTAGCATTTGAAATTAATCCTTGCCTAACTATCACTTTCAAGAGTAACATGTACTACAGAGAAGTGTTGAGATTTAAAATACATTTCCTATTGATGGAGCCTTATAGAGGTACTGTCAACTTATTTTATACAATACTTTATATATGGTAAACACAATTTATTCAGCCCTGGATAAACTAAGCAACTGAATTCTGTGATCCTTCAGTGTATTCCTCTTTTAGGTATGACAGAATTGTACTGAAAGGATTGCAAATTCACTTAGGACTCATTTATTTCAATCTTTCTCCAGGGTTTCCTGTATGCTGTATTAGAAACAAAGCTTTTGCTCACCCCAACAAAATCATCAATGTAGTAGAAGGGGAAATCTGCCAATCTCTCCATCAGAACTTCCTGTCTCTGACTTTGAGAGGGATTTAGCATAGGTACTTATTATTAAACAACAGATGAAAGGGGAACCCACATGAGGCTTTAGGTTATCTATTTTTCTTTCACAACCACTTAAAAGTGTCATCCTTACAAAACGAACTGCAGGCAGCACCTAAAACCACTTTCTGATGAGTAGGTGGTGGTTTTCAATCTCTATTAGACTACTAAGCAAATTTGCAGATGACACCAAGTTTTGAGAAGATTTGTAGCTCAGGTTGAGGTTTTGGATGTAGGTTTGCTGCTGAGCTGAAAGGTTCATTTCCAGATGTTTTGTTACCTTACTAGATAACATGTTCAGTGGACCAATGCTGAAAATTCCTGCTTTCTATTTATATGCTTGGGTTTCTTTGGGTTGGTGATGTCATTTCCTGTGATGATGTTATTTCCTGTGGTGAAGTCACTTCCTGTTCCTTTTTTCAGGGGGTGGTAGATGGGATCTAGCTCGATGTGTTTGTTGATAGAGTTCCGATTGGAATGCCATGCTTCAAGGAATTCTCGTGCGTGTCTTTCTTTGGCTTGTCCTAGGATGGATGTATTGTCCCAGTCGAAGTGGTGTCCTTCCTCATCTGTACGTGAGGATACTAGTGAGAGACGGTCATGTCTTTTGCGGCTAGTCAGTGTTCATGTATCCTGGTGGCTAGTTTTCTGCCTGTTTGTCCAATGTACTGTCTGTTACAGTCCTTGCACGATATTTTTACAATATCCTCACATATGGATGAGGAAGGACACCACTTCGACTGGGATGATACATCCATCCTAGGACAAACCAAACAAAGACATGCACGAGAATTCCTAGAAGCATGGCATTCCAACCGGAACTCTATCAACAAACACATTGAGTTAGACCCCATCTACCACCCCCCTGAGAAAAGGAACAGGAAGTGACTTCACCACAGGAAATAACATCACTACAGGAAATGACAAGACCAACTCAAAGAAACCCAAATATATAAATAGAAAGCAGGAATTCTCAGCATTGCTTCGTATGAGGTCCACTGAACATGTTACCTCGCAATGTAACGAAACGTCTGGAAATTAACCTTTCAGTTCAGCGAGCAAACCTACATCCATGACACCAAGATTTGTGTAGTGGTTAATAGTGAAGAAGTGGTTGTGAGTTACAGGAAGAGAAAGATAGGTTGGTCAAATGGACAAACTAGTTGCAGACGGTATTTAACCCTGATGAGTGTGAGGTGATGCACATTGGAAGAAGAAACAAGATAAGAAAGCATTTAATAAATGGCAAGACACTGGGTAGTTTAGAGGAACAGAAAGGTCTGAGGGCAATTATTACAGATCCCTGAAGTCAGCAGAGCATGTAAGTAGGAGAGTTAAGAAGACACTGGGTAGATTAGAGGAACAGATAGGTCTTGGGGTAATTATTCACAGATCCTTGAAGTCAGCAGAGCATGTAAGTAGGAGAGTTAAGAAGGCACATGGGACACTTGCTTTTATTAGTCGTGGTACAGAGTATAAGAGCAAGGAGCTAATGTTGGATTTGTACAGAGTGTTGTTGAGGCCAGAAGTGGAGTACAGCGTGCAGTTCTAGTCACCTGATTACAGGAAGGATGTGACAGCACTGGGCGGGATACAGAGGAGGTTCACCAAGATGTTGCTTGGAATGAAATTCAGCTGTAAAGAGAGACTAGATAGGCTATGATTGTTTTCTTTAGAGCAGAGAAGACTGATGGAGGACATGATTGAGGTGTATAAGATTATGAAGGATGTGGACAGGGTGAATAGAGAGCAGCTGTTCTCCTTGGTTGAGGGCCAATCAAGAAAGGGCATAATTCTAGGGTAAGGGGCAGGAGAATCAAAAGGGATTTGGGCAAAAACTTTTTCACTCAGCAGGTGATAGGAATCTGCAATGCACTCCGTGGGAAGATAGTGGAGGCTGGAAGTGGAGGTTGGAAACCTTACAGCCTTTATCATAACATTCAAGGATATGGGACAAGTGCAGGAAATTAGGGTTAGTGCATTTGTTATGATAGTTGTGCCGGTGCAGACTCAATAGACCAAAGGACCTCTTCTGTGCTGTATGATCCTATGAATCTATTAATGTGGCTGATTGCCTAGATTCATTCAAAATAGTACAAGTGTCTGCTAGGTTAAATAAAGAACTTCTCAATGACCCGTGCACTTTGTCAGAACCAATAACTGAGGTCCTGAATGAGGATGTTCATGCCATGATTACTTTGCCTCATGTAGATCTTTAGTATCCAAGGGTAGGATTTCCATGCAGGCTTTGGGACAGGTGAAAATTGAGGTTAAAGACCTGCAATATATGGGCAATAGTTATTCAACAGTGAATTATTGGCTAGATGTTCAATTAAGGATCATGAGCAGACTCTCAAAGCTGGACAGCTACAAGACAATTCTCTAATACTGAAGAAGCAGAAATTGGTCATTCAAGTCAAGACAGAAAGGGGACACCAAAAATAAAGGTCCCCTCTTGTCTTCAACTTCTTCCAGAGGGTGACCTGTAGCTGCAACTGAAGCCAACCAATCAGGAAGAAGAAAATGGTCTGGGGACGGGATGAAGCCAAAATTCACTCACTCATTTCCATGCTTGCTGTCATCTGGACCTAAAAATGCAGCTCTACCGCTCTTACATGAATAGATGATTCTACTCACAATAAATGCATTTATACTGATTTTGGAATTATATCTTGATTGCAATGTATCTTGATTGTTACCCTCACAAATTTCCATAGTACCAAGGAATTTAACTATTCCTATTTTTCCAACAGGTTTCACAAATAGTTAACAAATGAGCTCAACTGCACCTTAGCTAGAATTTCATAAGGTCACACCTAATTCAATGCTAATAATTCAATTATTTTGAAGTTAAAACTTTTTTAGACAATGTTATTATATTTAGCCATGCAGTGGAATTTATATTTATCAATAATTCCTGTCAAATAAAAAAAAACTTGCATTAAACATGTGTTATTCAGATTTGACAACAACTGTTGACAAGTCTGGCATTTATTGCCCACCGTTGTTGAATGCATATACTACAGAATCTCTACCATTTCGCATGTTGAGAGAAGCATTTTCTTCATGAAAAAACAAGGTGGAGGCTTTTAGCATTTTCCAATGCAACATAATTGTAAAATTAAAACGTTAAGTAGCAAAAAGCTGCTAATTTGTGAGGAAGTCTACAACTAATCTGAAAACAGGTGATTGCTGCTTCACGCCAAGTTACATTGTGTATAAATTACACAGTAACAAAGATTAAGAAATGGAACGTGTACTCTTGTGCGATTTGTGTAAGGATTTAGTCAAATCAAGTCCTCCAAAATGTAAAAAAAGGACTTAATATGAAACATCTTGGCATATATGACTAACCTTTTTTGAAAAGATGATGCAAATAGACAATTATTTATGTTTTTGGAAAACAAAACGTTCCCTATACATGGAATAATGTCCAATTTGTCTGCATTTGGCTCATATCCCTCTTGCAATATATCATGAAATATTAAAAACACCTCTACATATGCTCTATTATAACAAAGAAGGTAACAAATTTTTAATCTAAAGCTGGACAAATTCTAATTCTGCGGTTGCATTAAATGCCAGCTGGTAAAGAAGCAGATTTCTGCACTTAGGCCTCCTTTATACCAAAGAAAATGAGCCAAGTTTAGTTTTTTTGGTCGATACTCTTTGAGGAAGGTTTAATGACTAAAACATGTGTGCTTAAGTTTTTTTTATTTCACACCCGTAGCGATTGATGTTATTGAATACAGTCTTATAGCATATCAGGCAATCTAGTGGATTACGATTATTAAAATATCAAATCAGCATAAACATGTTACCACAAAATTCCTTATTCAGATTTTTCTAATCTTTAGCCTGATATATATGAACCTCAACATACTCAAATAAATTTCAGAAACTGATAGTTAAGCGTTGTAAACAAAAACATTATCACTTAACGATGCTGTATATAACTGAGTGAGCCAGTGGAATGAGAATTAAACAGTACTGTTTCATTTTCACCTTTCTTGATATACCTCTGTACTAACAATTTTAAATAAAAGTCAGAGTATCACTGTGATGGTAGTGCCTGAGCCGGTGCAGTGTTTCTGTGAGTACAGATGGAAATGGAGCACAGGTTTGTGTGGCTTACCCAAATGAGTAAATTAGATACCTATCTTGTTATATGGTTACCAACTCTGGTAGCAGGACTCAATGAAATTGGCATTAATAAATAAACTGAAGGGACATCATTCTCATTGTATAGATTCCAAGTGACTTGATGTGAAATTATACTTTGTTTAATGAAGGACAAAAGTATTGGTGAAGAGTCACATTGTAGACATTCACAGAGGCTCCTATTATAGTAACAATTTGATGCTGGATACGTGCCAATACAAATTACATGCATGACAATACTATAATGAACTCCAACTACTTTTAAATCATTGATAATTTACTAAGTAATAACACAATGTTATTGGAATTCTATCATACAGTCATAGAGTCATACAGCATGGAACAGATCCTTTGGTCCAACTTATTCATGCCACCCAGGTTTCCCAAACTAAACTAGTCCCATTTGCCTGCATTTGGCCCACATCCCTCTAAACCTTTCCTAATCATGTACCTATCCAAACGTCTTTTAAATGTTGTAGCTGCATCTGCACGACAGCTCATTCCATATATGAACCATGTTCCATGTGAAAAGATTGCCCCTCAAGTCCCTTTTAATTCTTCCTCCTCCCACCTTAAAATTATGGCCTTTAGTTTTGAATTCCCCTACGCTACAGAAAAGACTGTTGCAATTCACCTTATTTATGCCCCTCATGACTTTATAAACCTCTATAAAGTCACCCCTCAACCTCCTATGCTTCAGTGAGAAAAGTCCATCCTTTTAAATCTTTTCTGCACCATCTTCAATTTAATAATATCTTTCGTATAGCAGGGTGATCAGAACTATATGCTGTACTCCAAATGTAGTCTAATCACTGTCTTGTGCAACCACAACATGACTTCCCATCTCCTATACTCAATGGTCTGAGCAAGGAAGGCAATATTTCTGTATATATATATTCAGTGAGGCTACTTAAGAATTATAGAGTAGAAAGAGAAAAGCAGTAGTACTTTCTAAGATCAAAATTATTTTGCAATGATTATTAAACATCTCACCTTAAATTAATAGCACCTGGGGCACTTGGAGTTCTGTTCATGTTAGGCTCTGTTTGTGCTGTACTTGGTGCTGAGTGGGACCCTATTTGGGGCTGATGACAGTGAAAAATGAAGTCAAATTCCTTTCAGCCAATGAACACTTTAATTTAAACATTCCTGGGGAAACTTTTACCTACCAATGTGAAATATGGAGACATATTATTTCTTTCCTTAAAATCAATCCCAACAGAATCGCTGACCTATGTAAAAATACAGGTAGTACAAATTAGATAACATTGTAAAAAAATATCAAGGAAATCATTTCTATTCTGTGTCTTTTGTTGTAACAGGATCAAATTTGGGAGATTTTTAACCTACACATTGACTGGTCAAACCAAGTCAGTGAAGGTAGCCTTGAGAAGGAGTTCATAGAATGTATTTGCGATAGTTCCCTTGAACAGTATGCAATGGAACCTACGAGGGAGAAAGCTATCCAAGATCTAGTCCTGTGTAATGAGACATGAATAATTGATGATCGCATAGTTAGGGATCCTTTTGGAAGGAGTGTTCACAGTCTGGTTGAATTTAAAATACAGATGGAGGGTGAAAAGATAAATTCCAATTCCAACGTCTTGTGCTTAAAGAAAGGAGACTACAAGGGTTGAGGAGGGAGTTGGTAAACCTAAACTTGGAGCAAAGACTATGTGGTGGGCCAATTGAGGAACAATGGAGAACTTTCAAAGTGATTTTTCACAATGCTCAGCAAAAGTATATACCAGTGAAAAGGAAGGACTGTAGGAAAAAGGATAATCAGCTATGAATAACTATGGAAATAAAGGTGGGCATCAAATTGAAAGCAAATACATAAAAAGTAGCAAAGATTAGTGGGAAACTAGGAGCAATAGAAAGCCATGAAGAATGCTATAAAGAAAGGTAAGATGGATTATGAGCGTAACTAGCTCAGAATATAAAAGCAGATAGCAAAAACTTCCTGAAATATATATACAATTAAAAAGAATGGCTAAGGTAAACATTGGTTCTTTAGAGGATGGGAGAGGGGATTTAATAATGGGAGATGAGGAAATGGCTGAGGCGTTGAACAGGTATTTTATGTAGGTCTTCACAGTGGAAGACACAAATAATATGCCAATAATTGATGACAGGAAGGCTGTGGCAGGTGAGGATCGAGAAATGATCATTATCACTAATAAGTTTGTGTTGGGCAAACTAACAGGGCTAAAGGCAGACAGGTCTACTGACACTGATGGAATGCATCCTAGGGTACAAAAAGAAATGGCGGGGGAAATAGCAAATGCGGTTGTGGTAATTTACCAAAGTTTGCTGGACTCTGGGGTGGTTCCAGCAGATTGGAAAACAGCAAGTGTGATGTCACTGTTTAAAAAAGGAGATAGACAAAAGGTGGGTCAATAGGCCAACTAACATAATTTCTGTAGTGGGGAAAATGTTTGAATCTGTTACCAAGGAAGAAGTACAAAGTTAAAAAATCACACAACACCAGGTTATAGTCCAACAGGTTTAATTGGAAGCACATTAGCTTTCGAAACGTCGCTCCTTCATCAGGTGATAGTGGAGGGCTCAATCCTAACACACAGAATTTATAGCAAAAATTTACAGTGTGATGTAACTGAAATTATACATTGAAAAATTGATTGTCTGTTAAGTCTTTCATCTGTTTGAATACCATATAGTTTCACTTCTTTCATGTGTAAATCACAAAACCTTTTTTTAAAAAGTTGCGTTCTCAGGTTAGCTGTTAACAATTGTGATAGCTAGACAATATGTTGTCTAGCTATCACCATTGTTAACAGCTAACCTGAGAATGCAACACTGGGCGGTACAGTGGCACTGCTGCCTCACAGCGCTAGAGACCCGGGTTCAATTCCCGCCTCAGGCGACTGACTGTGTGGAGTTTGCACATTGTCTGCGTGAGTTTCCTCCCACACTCCAAAAAATGTGCAGGTCAGGTGAATTGACCATGCTAACATGCCCGTAGTGTTGGCAGCAAGGGTAAATGTAAGGGAATGGTTCTGGGTGTGTTGCGCTTCGGCGGATTGGTGTGGTCTTGTTGGGCCAAAGGGCCTGTTTCCACACTGTAAGTAATATAACTTCAATTACATCACACTGCAAATTTTTGCAATAAATTCTGTGTGTTAGTATTGAGTCCTCCACTATCACCTGATGAAGGAGCGACGTTCCGAAAGCTAGTGTGCTTCCAATTAAACCTGTTGGACTATAACCTGATGTTGTGTGATTTTTAACTTTGTACATCCTAGTCCAACACCGGCATCTCCAAATCAAGGATGAAGTAGCATGACATCTGGCTGAGAACTTGTCTCACCGAGCAATGCAGCATGGGTTCATGAAAGGCATGTCATGTTTAACTAATTTTCTGGAATTCTTTGAGGACATCATGAGTATTAGACAATGGGGAACAGTGGATGTGTTGTCTCTGGATTTCCAGAGGGTATTTGACAAGATGCTGCACAAAAGGCTGTTGCATAAGGTAAAGATGCATGGTGTTATGGTAATGTATTAAAGCAGATAGAAGATTGGTTAACCAATAGAAAAGCAAAGAGTGATAATACATGGGAGCTTTTCTGGTTGGCGATCAGTGGCTAGTGGCATGCTTCAGGGATCAGTGTTCGAACTGCAATTGTTTTCAATTTACATCGACAATTTAAAGCTGGGGACCAAGTGTAATGTGTCAAAGTTCACAGATGACAGTAAAATGAGTGGGAGAGCAAACTGTGCAGAGGATACTGAAAGTCTGTAGAAGGATATAGATAGGTTAAGTGAGTGGGCAAGGGTCCAGCAGATGGAGTACAATGTTGGTAAATGTGAGGGCATCCATTTTGGTAGGAATAACAGCAAAATGGATAGCTAGTCATCATGCCCCTACCTAAACATCAACAGCAGCTGATTATCTGTTCTACCTTATCATATGTGAGAAGTAAACATTAAGCTCTTCTAGAATGAAATACTCCAGAAACATATTACAAATAATTGCAAAAAGTAGTATTTGATTTTGACACTGTGCCTTTTTGACTATGTAAACCCTTCACAGCCCTATTTCTAATACCAATATCTTGGTATCCAAGGCCATGGACTCTGAGTGTTTGCTGTAAAATGTTTCTGAGATAGTCTGTCTGACAGGCTTTTAATCCTGGGATGGACTTTACAAAGACAAACCCTTTGAAGGACTCCTTGTAACACTCTCACAAACAAAAGAAGGCTTCTGAGGAGCTAACGCCAGGGATACACAAAATGCAAGAATTACAACACACAAAGACTAACTCAGTTTTTAGAGCTGAATTTGTAGACTTGATCAGCGCCAATCTCATGTCTTTTTCCTATATCCTTGTGCACTGTTTCTACTCAAATAATCATCCATTGTGTTCTTGAATGCCTTAATTGAATCTGCCTCCACTACATTTCCAGGCAGTGCAGTCCATACCCTAAGCACTCACTGTGTGATAAAGCGTTTTCTTATATCACCCTTGCTTCACTCACGCACCATTTTAAAAGCCCAGAGACAATGCCAGGGAGCTGGCCAAGGTTGGCAGCAGGCTTTAAGCCAATTAAGGGGATAGTCTTCGCTCAAGCGATCTCAGTGCAGTAAATCAAGGGCAGCCTTCCATACCAGGCAAGGCCCTGCTTGGGCTAGTCAGAGTCAGGGTTCTCGCTTCATAAGAAATGAAGAACTGAATGACAGCATAACACTACCCATCTTGATTTTATCTGCCTATTGTGAGCAGTTTTGCTCCAAGATGGAGAAAGATAGAGATAGATAGATAGAGAGAGAGAGAGAGAGAGAGAGAGAGAGATAGAAAGAGAGAGAGAGAGCGAGAGAGAGAGAGGTATTATGGAAGACTAAAGTGGGTGGAACAGCTGTTACTGTTGGTGCAAGTTTGGAAGGTTCCCCAAGCAAAGGATTAGGTTGTGCAGACCATATGCAGGATTATTAGTGTCATAAGTTGGGGTGGGTGAGTGGGGAAAATCTTGCATGCATTAGTGAGAATGCTAGAGCATGAGCCTTGGTGAGAGGTGAGTCCAGTAGCAAAGAGAGTGAGTGTGATGTACCTGGGAAAAATTGATGGCACATTCTCTAATAGAGTGGAGAAAGACATTGACTTTCTTCCTAAAGTGCTGGGCATTCTTCCAAATGGCTAAGACTGCTTCAACTTGGATGGAAATCCTGGACCAGGCATGCATGGTCTGGTATTGTGACCTATATTGCTGTTCTTGGAGGAAGAGAAAATCCTGCCTATGCACTACCCTACACAACAGGAGCTGCAGGACTCAAAGCAGGGTAGTGATTTTTCCCTGGTCTGTCATGTTCAGGGCAAAAGTCACAAACCATGATAGTGTTTGTCTGAATGCACAATGTCCATTTAAATAGTGGAATGGGAAATTAGGTAACTGATGCAATTTTAGAAACACACGAATGAGGGGCTGAAACAAAAACAAAAGTTGCTGGTGAAACTCAGCAGGTTCGACAGCACCTGTGGGGAGAAAGCAGAGTTTTGAATCTGGAGACCGAAGAGTTTTGTCAGCAATTTGTTTTTGTTTCAGATCTCCAGCAGCTGCAGTTCTTGATTTTATATAAGTATGAGGAAGTTTGTGTTTTGTCTGGTCAGGAAATATCTTGCAAGTTATTGGACTTTATATTTAATGTGAAGACATTGAAAGGTAGAGACGAGACTAAGGAGTAAAAGTATTAATTAGGCTTCAGAGTATGGTGTACAGCATTTATAGGTATCCCATAATTGAGATGTCTTAAAACCATAGAGGACATGTGTAGTGATTGTGACGAGGTCAGCAGCTGGACATCATAGAACATGAGTTCCCTGATTGAGGCTGTTAATCTTAACCAATTAAGGAGCCCTGCCTGGCAGATAAAACAAGGAGTGTCAGAGATTCTTACACTCGAGAGCTGGCTGTACCATGGTCAAGAACTTCCCACATATGAATAAAGGGTGACTTGGTGACAGGATATCGGCCTCTGTGGAATTATTTCTGTGGCAATGAGAATAAAGCCTGGAGAAATTTGCTCACAATTGTCTTTGAATTGGGGGAAGCATTTCTTGCATCATGCCATTTTTTGAGAAGCTTTACTTGTTCGACCTCGTTATTGAAGACTGGGCACAGTATGTGGATAGAATGTGTTATTTTTTTTCCCAGGCAAATGATATTGGGGCAGATGAAAAGTAATGAGCAACTCTCCTGACAGCCTGTGGACCCACAGTTTTTTCTGTTATTAGGAGCGTGGCCTTTCCAGAGGCACCAGATACTAAAAATTTCCAAAAGTTGATGAATTTAGTTAAGGAATATTGTGTCCCCCAAGCCTTCTCTAATTCTGAGATGCTGTTGTTTTTATTCGGCAATTCAAGAACCAGGAGAATTTATGCTGGAATTTTTGACAAAGTTAAGATGACTGGCAGAGACCTGTGACTTTTGTTGAACCCTAAATGAGATGCTTAGAGACCAGTTGGTATGTGGGATTGGTGATGTAACCATGCAAATGTGCCTTAATAGACTTCAAACAGGCACGATAACTGGCTTTATCATTGGAAAATGTGACAAGTGGAGCATATGAGTTACAGGGTGTTTCAATGAAATGGACGCCTTAGTCAATCTGATTGAGCTTGGGGACCATTGACACATAGCAATACCCCAAAACAAAGCAAAGCCTTAGTCAATCTGATTGAGCTTGGGGACCATTGACACATAGCAATACCCCAAAACAAAGCAAAGCCTTGGCCAAACGGTAAAAAGTTTCTTCACAATTCATGCTGGGAGGCCATTCTAGTTGCTATTCCAGACAGCAAAAGAGTCCTACTAGATCTAAATTAAGTAAGATAACTCTTGGGCTGATATCCAGGCGAGTGCACAACCTGGAAAGTCCATCTACACTCTAGTTTGGAACAGTTAAATTGCTTAACAACATCCAAGTCAGAACAATCAAAATAAATGTCTGGTCAAATGGTCATCTGGTTCTAATGGAAGTTGATACCAGCCCGGCTGTATCAGTGATCACAGAAGCAGTTTTTAACAAAATTCATTCTGGACTCCAATCCGTCAGTTTGCGCAAGATCTCGTCTAGGCTCAGAACTATACCAGGGAACCCTTACAGATTAAGAGTACTACTTCGTTTTTAGTCTCTTATGAAAAGCAGCTGTTTGAGATACCAGTGATTGCAGTAAGAAGCTTGGGCTCAAGCTTGATGGGGCGAAATTGGATGAGAGAGATTCATCGAGATTGAAGCAACATTTTTCAATTAGTAAATGGCTGCCTGAGTGAAGTCCTAATTAAATATCCGGACGTCTCCCAGGAACATCTGAAGACTATCAGAGGAGGGAGGGTCACCTTGCATGTGAACAGGAAGCAATTCCAAGATTCTACAAGGCCTGCCCAGAGACATTTGTCTTGTGGGCATAGCTCCTTGAAAGTGGATTCGCAGGTAGATAGGATAGTGAAGATGGCGTTTGGTATGCTTTCCTTTATTGGTCAGAGTTGGGAGTTCATGTTGCGGCTGTACAGGACACTGGTTAGGCCATTGTTGGAATATTGCGTGCAATTCTGTTCTCCTTCCTATCAGAAAGATGTTGTGAAACTTGAAAGGGTTCAGAAAAGATTTACAAGGATGTTGCCAGGGTTGGAGGATCTGAGCTACAGGGAGAGGCTGAACAGGCTGGGGCTGTTTTCCCTGGAGCGTCAGAGGCTGAGGGGTGATCTTATAGAGGTTTACAAAATTATGAGGGACATAGATATGATAAATAGGCAAAGTCTTTTCCCTGGGGTGGGAGAGCTGAAAATGTGTTGCTGGAAAAGCGCAGCAGGTCAGGCAGCATCCAAGGAGCAGGAGAATCGACATTTCGGGCATGAGCCCGAAAAGAAGAAGGGCTCATGCCCGAAACGTCGATTCTCCTGCTCCTTGGATGCTGCCTGACCTGCTGCGCTTTTCCAGCAACACATTTTCAGCTCTGATCTCCAGCATCTGCAGTCCTCACTTTCTCCTGGGGTGGGAGAGTCCAGAACTAGAGGGCATAGGTTTAGGGTGAGAGGGGAAAGATATAAAAGAGATCTAAGGGGAACTTTTTCACGCAGTGGGTGGTACATGTATGGAATGAGCTGCCAGAGGATGTGGTGGAGACTGGTACAATTGCAACATTTAAGAGGCATTTGGATGGGTATATGAATAGGAAGGGTTTGGAGGGATATGGGCCGGGTGCTGGCAGGTGGAACTAGATTGAGTTGGGATATTTGGTCGGCATGGACGGGTTGGAGTGAAGGGTCTGTTTCCATGCTGTACATCTCTATGACTCAATAAGAGGCAGAAATCAGAAAGCTGTAAAGTGAAGAAATCATCAAACCTGTATAGTTTGTGGAATACGCAGCACCAGTCATACTGATTTTGAAGCTCGATGGGTTGATTCGCCTTTGTGGGAATTTTAAACAAATGGTAAACTGCTTCTTGCGGCTGGATAATTATCCAATCCCTCAAATAGAGTATTTGCACGCAAAGCTGGCAGCAGAACTGTCCTTCACAAAGCTGGACACGAACTATGCTTACTTGCAAATGCAATGAGGATTCGCAGGAGTATGCTACAATGTGGTCTATTTGGACTTCAGTCAGGTGTTTGACAAGGTTCTGCATGTGTAGACTAGTTCGTAAAATTAGATTAAAGGGAGAACCAGCCATTTGGATACATAACCTGCTTGAAGGTAGGAGACAGAGGGTGGTGGTAGCAGGTTCTTTTTTGGACTGGAGGTCTATGACAGTGATATGCCACAAGGATCGGTGCTAGGTCCACTGCTTTTTGTCATTTAAATCAATGATTTGGGTACAAATATAGGAGGTATAGTTAATAAGTTTGCAGATAACACCAACATTGGTGGTGTAGTGGATAGCCAAGAGATTCTCTCAGAATATAAAGGGATATTGATCAGATAGGTTGATGGGCTGAGGAGTGGCAGATGGAGTTCAATTTTGATAAATGACAGGTGCTGCATTTCAGTAAGGCAAATCAGGGCAGGACTTGTACACTTGATGGTACGATCCTGGGGAGTGTTGCCATACAAAGAGACCTTGGACAGCAGGTTCATAGATCCTTTAAAGTGGAGTCCCAGGTAGCCAGGATAGTGAAGAAAGTGTTTGGTATGCTTGCCCTAATTAGTCAGTGCATTGAGTATAGGAGTTAGGAGATCATATTGCAACTATACAGGACATGAGTTAGGCCACTTTTGGAATACTTCATTCAACTCTGCTCTCCTAATTATGGAAAAGATGTTACGAAACTTGAAAGGGTTCAGAAAAGATTTACAAGGATATTGCCTGGATTGGAGGAATTGAGCCATAGGGAGAGGCTGAATAGGCTGGGGCTATTTTCTCTGGGGCATCGGAGGCTGAGGGATGACCTTTTAGATGCTTATAAAATCATGAGGGGCATGGATGTGATGAACAGCCAAGATTTTTTCTCAGGGTAGGGGAGTCCAAAACTAGAGGGCATAGATTTAAGGTGAGAGGGGAAAAATTTAAAAGAGACCTTTTCATGCAGAGGATGGTGCTTGTATGAAATGAGCTGCCAGAGAAAGTGGTGAAGGTGGTACAATTTTAACATTTAAAAGGCATCTGGATGGATACTGAATAGGAAGGGTTTGGAGGGATATGGGCCAAATGCTGGCAAATGAGGCTAGATTAATTCGGAATATCTGGTCAGCATGGATGAGTTGGACCGAAGGGTATATTTCCAAGCTGTCATCACTATGACTCCAAGACTCGATAATTAATACCCATAAGGGTTTGTACCAATATACGAGGCTGTCAGTTGGGATATTGTCAGTCTATTCAATTTTTCAGTGGACGATAGAAAACACTTAGAGAACTTGGACATAATCCTAAGGTATTTTTCCCTGGTAGGCATTTGCCTAAGAAGGGTAAAATGTGTGTTCCAGGCACCCACATCACCTACTTGGGCTACAGAGTCAATAAGATTGGGTTATACTGCTGGAAGATATGATTTGGAGATGCCGGTGTTGGACTGGGGTGTACAAAGTTAAAAATCACACAACACCAGGTTATAGTCCAACAGGTTTAATTGGAAGCACACTAGCTTTCGGAGCGACGCACCTGATGAAAGTGCGTCGCTCCGAAAGCTGGTGTGCTTCCAATTAAACCTGTTGGACTATAACCTGGTGTTGTGTGATTTTTAACTTTGCTGGAAGATAAAGTAAGTGTGATCAAAGATGCCTGGCTTCCATTTCTGTCCAGGAGCCTGGGTCATTTATTGGACTGGTAAATTAATACAGAAAGTTCATATATAACCTGACCTGATCTTTTGCATCAACTCCCAGAAAAAGGGTCAGGCTTGGAAATGGTCATGTGACCAAGCTACAGTCTTCAGTGAAGTGAAGACACAGCTATCATTGACACACCACGATTCCAAGTGAGAACTGGTACTGACATGCGATATCTGCTGGTACTGCATTGGGTAGTATTAGCTCATAGCTGGCCCAATTGAGAGAAATGCCCAATAGCATACACATCTAGGACTTTGGGTAATGCAGAGCTTAAATATGCCCAGACAGAGAAAGAAAGATTGGTGGTCATTTTTAACATGAACTCGCAAACAGTGTTGGAGAAAATCATGCCTCGCTCCTTGGAACAATCAGAAAGGCTGCCAGAACCCATGGGTTCACCCTCTCTATCAAGCGTAGATGAGATCTCTGAATCAAAGATGGATATGACGGTTGTAGCTGCATCAAACCTTTTGCTGCCGGAAGAAGAGAGTGAATTTCTACTGAGGTGCTCCTGATGCAAGAGATGAGCTCCCGTGCATTACACACTACCTCTATCTGATGCCAAGTTGGAGGAAACTGACCTGGTGCTAAAACGCCCCAAGACATTCTTCAAGAAATAGGACTGGCCTATGTCCTCGGACTCAGTGGGGGTGATGTAAGGATTGTAACAAGGTGAGCCAGATTGACCTCATAGATTATGTGTTCCCTGACTGGGGCTGTTAATCATGTTTAATTAGGGAGTCCTGGCTAATAGATAAAGAGAAGTGGCTCCGTGGAGTTATTTCAACATAGAGTATAAATTTAACAGGAAGACATCAGAGATGAAAGGTTATAGTTATGAGGAGAAATGTGAGGTACCAGAACACGTTCCTTTGAAATAAAGAAAGCTATAATGACAGTTAATTTTGAAAATTATAAAGCAAGAAGGGTTTATGGTAAGGTGATTGATCTTCTGATTGAGATGTCAATGATCATCAGTTTAAAATTGCAGAGAATAGGAAGAAAGGTTGGGGGGAGCTTCTTTACACAGGGCTAAATGCTGGTAGTTTGGATAGAAAATAAACAGGAAGAAAAGAGGAGCTCTATTGGGGCATTCAAATCTTCACATGTTACTCTATGCCCCAAAAAATAGTTTAAAAAAAGATTGACTCTTGGATACCTTGCTACTATGTATAAAACTCAAAGTTCTACTTAAGGGTTTATCTCCTACACTTGCACTTCATGAGCTTATTTATTTGAAGTCTGAAATTTGCATCTCCAACTTTCCAGTAAATGTATAGTTTTGAGGATTTCTGGAACATTGAATGACTTGGCACATGGAGAATTAATATTTTTAAAAGGAACATTGTTCATTATTTGAAGCAGACACAGAACAGGGAGACAGGAGCAGATTAGTTTAACATTGTTTCAGTAGAGAACTTGCAAAATAACTTCTATCTTATTTTTGTCAATCTTAATGGTATCCTGAGGAAAGGGCTTTGGCATTTCAGCTACGTTTTGCAATAATTGTTCAATTATACACTTATTATGATTACATTAATCAAATTTCTGCTGTTACCTAATCATCAACTGAAACTCATTTATACTGTAGATTGATCATTACAAAAATGACCTTAAATGAATGGATACATGATTTTACAATTACACATTTCATTAATAGGTACTTACTGTGTAACGTGTAAAAGCACAGTGAAGGATTGGTGCTTGACGTTGCAAAGAACATCTCAGATACATCTCATCCTTTATTGCATGGTAACTGAAAGTTAACAGATTTGTCTGAGAAAAATTGCACAGCAACTGGGGTAAAATGAACTTAATGATTTGTTGAAGCAACGATAAACTGAAAAATTAATATAATGTTAACTGTTAAGAAAATAAATTTTGCTTATGAACTTTAAATTATACCTTTGCTTCAGTATAGCAAATTTCTTTTCCCACATTTGATTTGTTCGTTCCAGCTGAATTTTAAGGCTAAAAAACAACATAATTAATGAATGGATGAAAGACAGATACTATCCAAAGCTAATACCTTTAACATACTATATTCATTTAATTATATCTTTTCTTGCCCTGAAAGCTGAAAAATACCACATAGTATACTTCCATATTCAGCAGGTACTATTTTCTAAAGACACTTCTTCAGCAAAGACAGATCTCCTACAGCATTGCTGAGAAAGTATTGATGGTTAAATTTTTGTGGGGAGTAGGTAATAGTGTGTAGAAGGTGCATTTTGTTCTGGTCTGCACAGAAGAAAAACTGCCATTCTTTCCCAATCTTGCCTACATGTGACTTCAGAACCACTGTAATGTGATTGAATTTTAACTGTCCTCTGAAATAGCTTAGCAAGTCACTCAGCTGTGTAAAACTGCTAACTAATCTCAGAAGAGGAACAGAATTGATTGGACCACATGTTATTGATCTGGGTGCCAGAAACAACAATGGCAAACTCAGCCTGCAAAGTCCTCCTCATTAACATCTGGAGGCTAAAATGGAGAAAGCTGTCTCACAGACTAAGCAAATAATGGCTTGACGGAGTAATACACAGGGAATTTGCCTTACATATATTGTCCCAGACATTGCCTTCATCATAACTGGGTATCTCTCGTCCCAATGTCAGAATCCGCAGAGGTGGTGATATAATTTTACACATTTGGGAGGGAATTGTCCTTGGAATTCCCAACATTCTCTGGACCCCATGAAACATAATGAAACATATTAAGGCAAATACAGAAGGAAATTCCCTGCTAATTACCACATTTCATTCTCCCTCCACTGGTGAGTTGAACATTACTTGGAGGAAGCACTGAGAGTGGCAAGGATGTGAAGTGTACAGTGGGTGAACTTCAGTTTCCATTGAAGAGTGGTTCAGCAGCACCATTACTGACCAGACTGATTGAAATCTAAAGGACATAGCTTCTAGACTGGGTCTGCAGCAGGTGGTGAGGGAACCAACAAGTGGAAAAAACTTCCTTCACCACATATTCACAAATCTGCCTGCAACTGTCCGTAACAGTATCAGTAGGAGTAACCGCTAGATGGTCCTTGTGGAGGCAAAATCTCATTTTCACAATGAGAACATCCTCAATGTGTTGTGTGGCACCACCTAATGTCTAAAGCATCAATACTGAGGAGTAATGATTCATCAGCTGATGGAAGATGAAATGTGATAATCAGGAGAAAGCCTCCTTGCCCATATTTGCCCTGACACCATTACACTTCATGGAATCTTCATTGTGCTACAAACTTTCCTGGGGCTGTATTGGCAATGCGATTGGACATATCAAGGTGTGGAAGTCCTTTACGGAAGAAAATCTGCCATCTTCACCTGCTCTGGCCTCACAGTAATATGTTTGATTCTTAATTGTCTTTGGAAATGGCCTAGTCAGTCACTCAGTTGTATCAATCGCCACAAAGTTTAAACAGAGAAATGAAAATGAACAGCTATCTAGCATTGTCCTGGGCACTGAAAACAACAACAACATGCTGGTGACCCATACTAACATTTGGGGCCTAGTGCCAAAACTAGGACAGCTGTCTCCCTGATGAGGCAAACAACAACAACCTGACATAGTTATACCCACAGAATCAAACTTACAATGTCCCAGGCACCACCACTGCCATCCCTGGACAAAATCTGTCTCACTGGCAGGACAGACCGAGGAGAGTTGGTGGTTACCACATGCCATCCTTCCTCAGTTGATGAAACAGTACTCCTGCAATTGGAAACCACTTGGAGGAATCACTGAGCATGGCAAAGGCAAAGAATGTACTCTTGGTGCTGGACTTCAATGTCCACCACTGAATGGCTTGGCAGCAGCATTACAGATCAAGTTGGGTCCTAAAGGATAAAGCTACTAGACTGGGTATGCAGCAGGTGGTGAGGGAACTAACAAGATGGAGAAACATACTTGACCTTATCCTGCCTGCTGCAGATGCAATTATCCTGAAGCATTGGTAAGAGCGAGCACTGCACAGTTCTTACGAAGATAAAGTCACGCCATCACATTGAGAATATCCTTCATCATATATCCACCGTGATAGATGAGATTGACTTTGAATGGTCTAATAACTCAAGTCTGGGCATCCAAGAAGTGCTGTAGGCCATCAATAGCAGCAGACCCATACTCCAACACAATTTGCAACCTCATGGTGCAGTATATCCCCTATTCAACCAGTACCATCAAGCAAGGGGATCAACCTTGGTTCAATGGAGAGTACAGGAGTGCATGCCAGGAGTAGCACTAGAGCCCAATCTGCTATGGACTAGGCCAGACCACTCAAAACACTCTTCACGGGCAGCCCATACCATAACTTTGCAATTTGTTTCAGTAAGTGTACAGTGAAAATTACCTGGAATACGTTAGCTAGGTTGACAATCAGGTTTTAAATCAGACAAAAATTTATTCCCAACATTACACAATTAAACACAAAGAACAGAATAAAGAACTTCTACAGAACTCGGAATATCCAAACTAGACTTAATTGTACTATTCCAAATATACACAACAGTCGCCAATAAGCAAACCCCTCAAACACAGTAAAAATGAAACAAAGGCTTACAGGTCAAAGTTAAAAGGGCAGAAGGACAGAGAGTTTAAGAGCCTGTTTCCATACAGCCTACAGCCCACAGCTAAACTCCCATTAGATCTGGACTGAACTGCTCAGCTAGAGAGCTGGCCACACCCCCTTGACTGATACAGGTTATGTCTAAAAACATAAAAGCTTTGGCCTAAAGTCTCATCTGTTTATATATAAACAAAAAGGCGCCACAATATCATTTTATTTCTGTACCAAACCCAGCCATTTGGAGCCTGGGTATTTTATGACCCTGCTGAAAAAAAAAACAAGGACACAGTATCCTTGAGAAAAGGAACAGTGTTTAGGAAAAAGGACCAGCTTTGTGACATCAGTAAGGTTGAATAACCTCTCCCTGTGTGTTCTTCCTCGAGCCTTACTGGCCTTAGTCTCTGACTCCTCCTTATCATTTTATTTGCTAATCTACTGCTCGAACTCCCAATGTTTAAACCTTCTCAAACTGCATTAGCAAACCTCCCTTCCAGGATTTTGGTGCCCCTCCAGTTTAGATGCAACCCAACCTCTTGTACAGGTCTCACCTGTCCCGGAAGACTTTCCAATGACTGACATACTTGAAGGCTTTCCTCCTACACCAGCTTTTTAGCCACATATTTAACTATTGTAAGTTCTTATTCCTAGACTCACTGGCACATGGCACAGGAAGCAATCCTGAGATTACAACCTAGAGGTCTTGCTTTACAACTTCCTATCTACTTCCCTGAACTCCTTTTGTAGGACTTCAACTCTTTTTCTGCCTGTGTCATTAGTACCAATGTGAACCATAACATCTGGCTGCTCAACCAAACCCTTCGGATTGTCTTATACCTGCTCAGAGACATCCTTGATCCTGGCACCAGGAAGGCAATATACCATTTTGGAGTCTTGCTTGTGAGACTCTATATTTGCGCCACTAAATATAGAGTCCCCTATCACTACTGAATATCTATATTTTGACACTCCCTGCTGTACAACAGTGCCAGTTGTGGTGCCACTGACCTGGCTGCTTTCCCTTTACAGGCGTCTCCCCAGTAGTATTCAAAACAGTATTCTTGTTTGACATGGGAGTGGCCACAGGGGACTCATGTACTGCCTGGCTATTCTTACTCATCTTCCTGAGTAAGCATGGGTATCTCTGTTACTGTAGTCCTTCCTGGTTGTTTGACCAGTTCACTAAATATTCTCAACCTAATGGATGCTCTGTAGTGAATCCATCTGCAGGTCCGGGTGCTGCATGTGGTAATCAGGAGATGTAGGTCAACACAATTCCTGCATGCTTAGTCAGTATATTCAGTGGAAGTGTCCCTGATTTGCCACATACGACAGAAGAATTGCACAGGACCAAGTTCTTCGATCATTTCAAACTTTAGCAGTTACAGATAACAATCCGGGAACTGATTGCACAACCTAATTCACTAGTCACCAAACTCAGATCTCTAACTCTTACTGTCTATTTGACTAGACTAAAACGACAACCATTATTTTTTACATTACAAAGATATACTTTATTCTTAAAAAATATTTATGTACATACACAATTACTAAAGCAGTTCTGTGTAATCTTTGCACATGAAGAAAAAATAAATATTGGAATTTGTCATTCCCTGCAGTTGCAAAAAAGCCCAAGACATTTGTCTATAGGACATTATTTACTTACATTTGAGGCATTGTGATGGTCCAATACAGATTTTCATTGTACTTTGGCAGAACGACCTTAAATGGTACTCTTTCCCCACTATCCCCTGGCAGCTGCTGACCCAAGCTTTAGTGCTTTCCTTAGCACGGTGTCCTGGATCTTGAAACCTGGCAGTCTGCAACACTTGGCCAAGGTCAACTCTTTGCACTAGAAGACCAATAGGTTTCCAGCAAACCAAAGAGAATCTTTCACCAAGGTGATAGTCTTCCAAGCATAGTCGATATTTGTTTCAGTGTGTGTTCCAGGGAACAGACTGTACGGCACTGGGTCCTGCATTATGGAGCTGCTCAGGATGAACCTTAACAAAAACCATCCACATCCAAACAGTTTACTTGTTTCACACCACATCAGCAAACATTTCACTCCCTCCACCACTGATACACAGTAGCAGCATGAGTACCATCTACAAGATGCAATGCAGAAATTCATTTATGTCCCTTAGATAGCACTGTCCAAACCTAAGGCCACTATAACCTAAAAGGCAACGGCTGCAGATAAATGGGAATATCACCACCTTCACATCCTTCACCAAGCCACTCACCTTCCTGATTTGGAAATGTATCCCTGATTCTTCAGTGTAACTCAGACATAATCTTGGAACACCTTTCCTAACAGTACTGTAGATGTATCTATATCAAATGGACTGATGTGGTTCAAGAAGGCAGTTCACCACCACTTTCGTAACAGTACTTAAAGATGGGCAATAAATGTTGGTCCACCCAGTGAATCTGATATCTCTTAAATGAATTTTAAAAAATGATTTATTCATTCATAAAAGTAGAACATTCTGCCAGGCATTGAAATATGGTATAAAGAGATGCATGCAAATTATGATAATGTGACTAATGATGTGGATCTGACATCATACAAGAGAAGACACAAGTCTGTAATGAGCATGTAAAGAGATACATTTTGGACATTAAAAGGGGCAGCTATATTTGCAAATCCACATCAGCAAACATTTCACACCCTCTACCACTGATACACAGTAGCAGCATGTGTACCATCTACAAGATGCACTGCAGAAATTCACTTATGGCCCTTAGATAGCACTGTCCAAACCCAAGGCCACTACAACCTAGAAGGACCTCGAAAATACTTTGGCTATTCATCTTATCCATGCCCCTCATTTTATAAACCTCTATAAGGTGACACCTCAACCTCTGATGCTCCAGGGAAAATAGCCCCAGCCTATGGAGCCTCTCCCTACGAGGTAAAAACAATGACTGCAGATGTTGGAAACCAGATTCTGGATTAGTGGTACTGGAAGAGCACAGCAGTTCAGGCAGCATCCAAGGAGCTTCGAAATCGACGTTTCAGGCAAAAGCCCTTCATCAGGAATAAAGGCAGTGAGCCTGGAGCGTGGAGAGATAAGCTAGAGGAAGGTGGGGGTGGGGAGAAAGTAGCATAGAGTACAATGGGTGAGTGGGGGAGGGGATGAAGGTGATAGGTCAGGGAGGAGAGGGTGGAGTGGATAGGTGGAAAAGGAGATAGGCAGGTAGGACAAGTCATGGGGACAGTGCTGAGCTGCAAGTTTAGAACTAGGGTGAGGTGGGGGAAGGGGAGATGAGGAAACTGTTGAAGCCCACATTGATGCCCTGGGGTTGAAGTGTTCCGAGGCGGAAGATGAGGCGTTCTTCCTCCAGGCGTCTGGTGGTGAGGGAGCAGCGATGAAGGAGGCCCAGGACCTCTGCTAGGAGCCGCCCAGTCTCCCCAATATAGAGGAGACCACATCGGGAGCAACGGATACAATAAATTAGTGGATATGCAAGTAAAACTTTGATGGATGTGGAAGGCTCCTTTAGGGCCTTGGATAGAGGTGAGAGAGGAGGTGTGGGCGCAGGTTTTACAATTCCTCTCCCTATGGTCAAACCCTCCAGCCCTGTCAACATTTTTGCAAATCGTTTCTGCACCATTTCAAGTTTAGCAACATTTTTCCTGTATCAGGGAGATCAGAATTGAATGCAGTATTCCAAACGTGGCCTAACCAATGTCCTGTTCAGTGGCGACATGACCAATAACAACATGTGTACTAAATGCATTCTTCACTATCCTGTCTATCTGCGATTCCACATTCAAGGAACTATGAAGCTGCAGCCCAAAGTCTCTTTCTTCGGTAACACTCCCTACGATCCTACTGTTAAGTGTACAAGTTCTGTCTTGATTTGCCGCACCAAAATGCAACTCTTCACATTTATCTAATTTAAACTCCATTTGCCACTCCTCGGCCAATTGGCTGATCTGATCAAGGTCCCTTTGTATTCTGAGATAAGCTTCTTTACTCTCCACTACACTGTCAATTTTGGTAACACCTGCGAATGTACTAACCATTCTTCCTCTATTCACATGCAAATCATTTATATAAATAACAAAAGGCAGTGCACCCAGCACCGTTGGTCGCAGGCCTCCAGTCCAAAAAAAAATCCTCTATCATCACCTTCTGTCTCTTACCTTCAAGTCAATTTTCTATCCAAATCGCTAGGTCTCCCTGGATTTAATGTGATCTCACCTTATTAACCAGTCTCCCATGTGGAACTTTGTCAAACGGCTTGCTGAAATCCATATACATAACTTTCTCCATTCTGCCTTCATCAATCTTCTTTGTCACTTCTTCAAAAATCTCAATCAAGTCAGTGAGACATGATTTCTCTTGCACAGAGCCATGTTGATTATTCCTAAGCAGTCCTTACCTTTCCAAATACATGTAAATCTTATGCGTCAGAATCCTCTCCAACAACTTATCCAGCACTGACACCAGGCTCACCAGTATATAGTTTGTCAAATGTCCACCCCAATATCTTCAATGCAAGATCATAGTGTAAAAAGCTTTAGAATTTAAAGTTAAAATCTAGCTTAAATTATAAATCACAGATCACAGCGCTGTGTTACTCCTTACAAGCAGAAGCTGAAATGAAAGGATCCTTCACAAATAGAAGTACAATGCTGGTCCAAGGCAGCAGAAGACCGTCTCAGGGACTGCTTGGAGTTGGTGGACTGGACCGTATTCAGGTACACAGTGGAAAATCTCGATGAATGCTGCTACCGTGGTCACACACTTCATTATCAAATATGTGGAGGACTTCTTTTAACTTAATTTTGTGGGATATGGGCATCACTGGCTGGCCAGCATTTATTGCCCATCCCGAGTTGAGAAGGTGGTAGTTAGCTGCCTTCTTGAACTGCTGCAATCCATCTGCCGTGGGTAGATCCACAATGCCATTAGGGAAGGAATTCCAAGATTTTGACCCAGTGCCACTGGAGGAATGGTGAAATATTTCCAAGTCAGGATGGTGAATGGCTTGGAGAGGAATTTGAAGGTGGTGCTGCTCCCATTTATCTTCTGCCCTTGTCCTTCTAGATGGAAGTGGTCGTAGGTTTGGAAGGTGCTGTCTGAGGATCTTTGATGAATTTCTGCAGTGCATCTTGTAGATAGTACACACAGCTGCTACTGAGCATTGGTGGTGGAGGAGTGGATGCATGTAAATGTAGTGTCAATCAAGCTGTCTGCTTTGTCCTGGATGGTATGAAGCTTCTTGAGTGTTGTTGGGGTTGCACTCATCTAGGCAAATGGGGAGCATTCCATCACACACCTGACTTGTGCCTTGTAGATGGTGACAGGCTTTAGGTTTTCAGGAGATTAGTTACTTGCCACAGTATTCCTAGTCTCTGACCTGCCCTGCAGCCACTTTGTTTATGTGGTGAGTCCAGTTGAGTTCTGATTAATTAAAATTCCCAGAATGTTGATAATAGGGGATTCAGTGCTGGTAACACCACTGAATGTCAAGGGGTGGTGGTCAGATTGTGTCTTGTTGGTGATGGTCATAGCCTGACACTTGTGTGGCGTGAATGTTAGTTGCCACTTGTCAGCCCAAGCCTGAATACTGTCCAGGTCTTGTTGTATTTGGACTTGGACTGCTTCAATGTCTGAAGAGTCGCAAATGGTGTTGAACATTGTGCAATCATTGGCGAACTTCCCCACTCTGAGCTTATAATAGACGGAAAGTCATTGATGAAACAGCTGAAGATGGTTCGGCCTAGGACACAACCCTGAGGAACTTGTACAGAGATGTCCTGGAGTTGAGATGACTGACCTTCAATAACTATGTCCATCTTCCCATGTCTCAGGTATGACTCTGACCACCAGAGAGCTTGCCCCCGATACTGATTGATTCTGGTTTTACACGGGCTCCTTGATGCCACACTTGGCCAAGGGCTGTCAATCTCACCTCCCCTTTGGAATTCAGCTCTTTTGTACACATTTCGTTCAAGGCTGTAATGAGGTCAGGAGCTGAGTGACCCTGACAAAACCCAGATTGGGCATCAGTGAGCAGGTTATTGCTGAGCAGGTGCTGATAGCACTGTTGATGACACCTTCTGTCACTTTATTGCTGATTGAGAGTAGACTGATGGGGTGATTAATGACCAGGTTGAATTTGTCTTACTTTTTGTGTACAGGACATACTTGGGCAATTTTCCACATTGTCAGGCAGATGCCAGTGTTGTAACTGTACTGGAACAGCTTGGGTAGGCAGTGGCAAGTTCTGAGCACCAGCCTTCAGTACAGTTGCTGGAATGTTATCAGAGCCCATAACATGTGCAGTATCTATTGGTTCCAACTGTTTCTTGACACCACATGGAGTGAATCGAATTGGTTGAATGCTGGGGATCACTGGAGGAGGCTGTGATGGATCATCTACTTGATACTTCTGGCTGAAGATTGCTGTGAAAGCTTCAGCCTTACCTTTTGCGCCGATATGCTGGGCTCTTCCATCATTGAGGATGTGGATATTTGTGGAGCCTCCTCCTTCAGTGAGTTGTTTAATAAACCACCACCATTCACAACTGGATGTGGCAGGATTGCAGAGCTTAGATCTGCACTTAGCTTTATCTATCACTTCCTTATTATGCTGTTTGGCATGCAACTAGCCCTCATTAGTGGCTTCAATAGGTTGACACCTCATTTTCAGTTATCTCTGGTGCTGCTCCTGGCATGTCCTCTTGCACTCTCCTTTGAACCGGGTTGATCCTCTGGCTTGGTGATAATGTCTGGCTTGATGATAACGTTTGAGCCAGGCCAAGAGATTACAGATTGTGCTGGAGTACAATTCTGCTGCTGCTGATGGCCCACAGTGCCTCATGGATGCCTGGTCTTGAGTTGCTAATCTGTTTGAAGTATTGTCAGAGCTGCACTCATCCAGGCAAGATAGAATATTTCCTTACATTCCTAACTTTTGCATTTTAAATGATGGACAAGCTTTGGAGAATTAGGACGCAGGAAGTGGTTGAGGCTAACATTGAATGCATTCAAGAAGAAGATTGAGATATAATTCTGAGGGTTAAAGGGATCAAAGAGTATGGAGCAAAAGCAGGAGCAAAGCACTGAGTTGGATGATCAGCCATGATGATTCTGAATACTGGAGCAGGCTTGAAGAGATGCATAGCCTATTTATGTTCCTATTTTTCTCTGTGGGTTACTAACTGCAGAATTACCAGCCTCTCACCTTCTCCTACAGCCACTGCACTTGTATGATTTGTCCAATAGGTTTTGTGTGAAAAATAAGACCCAGGATGTTTTGACTGAGTTCTTTGAAGAGATGACCAAAAAAATGGATGAAGGCGGCGTGGTGGCTGTTCTCTACATGGACTTTTGCAAGGCCTTTGACATGATATTGTATGGTAGACTTGTCAGTAAAGTTATATCACATGGGATCTAGGAACAGCTAGCCAATTGGATATTAAATTGGCATGATAATAAGAGACAGAGGATGTAGAAGAGGGATGTTTTTCAGATTGGAGGCTTGTGACCAGTGATGTGCCGCAAAGATCGATGCTGGATCCATTGTTGTTTGTCATTTATACAAACGATTTGGATAAGAATAAAGGAGGCATGGTTAATAAGTTTATGGTTGACACCAAAATTGGTGGTATAGCGAAAAGTCAAGAAGATTATCTATGAGTATAATGGGATCTTGATCAACTGGACCAGTGGGCCAAAGAATGGCAGATGGAGTTTAATTCAGAAAAATGCAAGATGTTGCATGTTGGTTTGCAAACCAGAGCAGGACATACACAGGGTTATGGTAGGTCCCTAGGCAGTGTTGCTTCTCATAATGACCTAAGGGTGCAGGTACATAGTTTCTTGAAAGTGGCCTCACAGGTAGATGGGGCAGTGAAGAAGGCCATTGGCACACTTCACTCATTGATCTGAGCATTGAGTACAGGAGTTGGGACATTATGTTGTGGCTGTACAAGACATTGGTAAGGTCACACTTGGAGTACTGTGTACAATTCTAGTTGACCTGCTAAAGGAACGATGTTATTAAACCAGAAAGGCTGCAAAAAAAGATTTACAAGGATTTTACTGAAACTGGAAGGTTTGAGTTATATAGAAGGGCTGGAGAGTGTGGTTTTTTTTCCCAATGAGCATAGGAGACTGAGGGATAACCTGATCGACGTTTACAAAATCATGAAGGGTATTGATATGGTGAATAGCCAATGTCTTTTCCCCAGGATAGGGGAATCTAAAACTAGAGGGCATAGGTTTAAGGTGAGAAAGGAAAAATTTAGAAAGGGCCTGAGGGGCAACTTTTTTACACAGTGGATGGTGTGCCAGATGAGCTGCCAGAAGAAGTGGTAGAGTTGAGTACAATCACAACATGTAAAATACATGGATAGGAAAGTTTTAGAGGGATATGGTTCAAATACAGGGAAATGGGACTAGTTCAGTTTTGGTAAACCTGGTCAGCATGCATGACTTGGGCCGAAGCAACAGACTTTGCTGCATGAGTCCATGACTTTATGTTGATAGTGAGGAATTTAATTATGATAATACCACTGTGTATCAAATTATGGATAAGACAATTTAAAGTTGTCATTCAAAATTTTCCCAAATCTAGTACTGTACAAAATTCAAGACTCCAACAAGCCCTGGATGATGAATCACTGAGAAGCTGGCTCAACTCCATGAGAATTGCGAGGTTGATAAGATACCTACCGTCACAACGTAGCTGGCCAGATTGACAGTGCAGAATGCAGATTCACCATCTGACCTTTATCTCAAGTTGGTGTAGGGAATTGGGTGAATCCTGTAAATGGGTCCTGTCGCTACTTTTAAATGCCTCTCATATCAAGCCAATTTCATAAATATTTAGGCTTAAGTATCTAATTGGGCGGTCAACAATACAGCCAAAAGAATTACTTGCTGTGTGGATGAATATAGTGAAAATATTTTTATTTAATTGTTGTGGTTCTGTTCGCCGAGCTGGAAGTTTTTGTTGCAAACGTTTCGTCCCCTGGCTAGGCGACATCATCAGTGCTTGGGAGCCTCCTGCGAAGCGCTTCTTTGATGTTTCCTCCGGTGTTTATAGTGGTCTGTCCCTGCCGCTTCCGGTTGTCAGTTTCAGCTGTCCGCTGTAGTGGTTGGTATATTGGGTCCAGGTCGATGTGTTTGTTGATGGAGTTTGTGGATGAAGGCCATGCCTCTAGGAATTCCCTGGCTGTTCTCTGTCTGGCTTGCCCTATGATAGTAGTGTTGTCCCAGTCGAATTCATGTTGCTTGTTGTCTGCGTGTGTGGCTACTAAGGATAGCTGGTCGTGTCGTTTCGTGGCTAGTTGATGTTCATGTATGCGGATTGTTAGCTGTCTTCCTGTTTGTCCTATATAGTGTTTAGTGCAGTCCTTGCATGGTATTTTGTACACTACATTCGTCTTGCTCATGTTGGGTATCGGGTCCTTCGTTCTGGTGAGTTGTTGTCTGAGCGTGGCTGTTGGTTTGTGTGCCGTTATGAGTCCTAGGGGTCGCAATAGTCTGGCAGTCAGTTCCGAGATGCTCCTGATGTATGGTAGTGTGGCTAGTCCTTTTGGTTGTGGTATGTCCTCGTTCCGTGGTCTTTCTCTTAGGCATCTGTTGATGAAGTTGCGCGGGTATCCGTTTTTGGCGAATACCTTGTATAGGTGTTCCTCTTCTTCTTTTTGCAGTTCTGGTGTACTGCAGTGTGTTGTGGCCCTTTTGAATAGTGTCCTGATGCAGCTTCGTTTGTGTGTGTTGGGGTGGTTACTTTCATAGTTTAGGACTTGGTCTGTGTGTGTATACCCTTGTACACACACAGGAAAGCCACACACACAGACCAAGTCCTAAACTATGAAAGTAACCACCCCAACACACACAAACGAAGCTGCATCAGGACACTATTCAAAAGGGCCACAACACACTGCAGTACACCAGAACTGCAAAAAGAAGAAGAGGAACACCTATACAAGGTATTCGCCAAAAACGGATACCCGCGCAACTTCATCAACAGATGCCTAAGAGAAAGACCACGGAACGAGGACATACCACAACCAAAAGGACTAGCCACACTACCATACATCAGGAGCATCTCGGAACTGACTGCCAGACTATTGCGACCCCTAGGACTCATAACGGCACACAAACCAACAGCCACGCTCAGATAACAACTCACCAGAACGAAGGACCCGATACCCAACATGAGCAAGACGAATGTAGTGTACAAAATACCATGCAAGGACTGCACTAAACACTATATAGGACAAACAGGAAGACAGCTAACAATCCGCATACATGAACATCAACTAGCCACGAAACGACACGACCAGCTATCCTTAGTAGCCACACACGCAGACAACACGCAACATGAATTCGACTGGGACAACACTACTATCATAGGGCAAGCCAGACAGAGAACAGCCAGGGAATTCCTAGAGGCATGGCATTCATCCACAAACTCCATCAACAAACACATCGACCTGGACCCAATATACCAACCACTACAGCGGACAGCTGAAACTGACAACCGGAAGCGGCAGGGACAGACCACTATAAACACCGGAGGAAACATCAAAGAAGCGCTTCGCAGGAGGCTCCCAAGCACTGATGATGTTGCCTAGCCAGGGGACGAAATGTTTGCAACAAAAACTTCCAGCTCAGCGAACAGAACCACAACAACGAGCACCCGAGCTACAAATCTTCGCACAAACTTTGAATTTTTATTTAATACTGAGGCTTCAATACACTGTGCTACTTAGCCACTTACAGCACATATCATACTATCTACCTCTCATTAAGTTTTCTTTGTTCTTTCTCTATCTTCTTGAGTTTCTGAAGATCTTCAATGACTTTGTCTTTACTCATAGGCTCAGTTTCCACCTGTGAAAAACATGAAAATGAAGAACAATTGTTTTCTAAAAGGCTATCCAAAATTCTTGCCAGCTGCATCCATGAACTTCTTTTCAAAAATTAGTACCATTTAGAGCTCAATATTTAGCACTATTATCTCACAGCACCAGGGACACAGGTTCAAGTCCAGGCTTTGGTGACTGTCTGTCTGGAGTTTATACTGGGTACTTCGGTTTCTTCCCACAGTCCAAAGATGTATAGGCTGAGGTAAATTTCCCCATAGTGTCCAGGGATGTATAATTTAAATAGGTTAGCCATGGCAAATGCAGGGCTATGAGGATATTGTGGGGTCTGGAAGGAGTGTTCTTCAGAGGGTTGGTGCAGAATCAATAGACCTGATGGCCTCTTTCTGCACTGCACATTAAATCATGAGTATTATTACTGATTTATAAAGATATCTATATTTCAAGGGAAGACTTTCTCTGCTTACTTTTGTGACAAAAATATTCTTCAACATTTATTTTTATTATACATAGTGCACATGTATTTCTACAGCAGCTTTCCTCAAACCCTGTGTACAGAAAATATATCTCTATTACCTGTTCTGGCACTGGACAAACTTCCTTCTCCTTGACAGTTTCCTTCTGTGCAGCAGAGAGTTTCCTCTGGTGAGCTAATTCTGTTTCCTTTTCTTTTAAGGACACAGCCAGCTCTTGAGCAGTTCGCTCCTGCTCTTCCATCTGCATCAAAAGAAAGAATAAACAGTGATATTGTGAATTTAGAAGCTGCATGAAACAAAATTAGTTATCAGTGCAGGACAAGAAATTTTACAAATTGCTACTATTACTTAATAACCAATTGATATTACACAATAGAAAATATGGGTTGAAATTCTCCATTTGCATAAGAGGCAAAGAGGACCTTTATCTCACACTGAATTTCATTGTGAATGCCAGATAAAATGTCGATGTTTGAATTGTCCAAGTCTGCATACATTTGTTATCTGTTTTTCCCAGGCCTAGAATTTGTTTTGAAGTTCCAAACTTTGGAAAAATAATTAATTATATTTTAAAATGGGTGGTGTAAGTATTCTGTACTCTTTCAGAATTGATTAACTAAGCCAATTACTCTATTTGGAAATTTGCTCACAGTAAATTTAATTTGATTGTTCAATCTAATTATAACAGTTTCATTATGTCATGATTTAGACTTCAGGTATAAAATCTGTACATTCTCCATCTGAGTGCTTTGCGTTGTGACAGATGTCTTTGCTTGTTACTGTTATTATTCTTACTAACGTCTATGCAATCTGTGTAAGAACAAATAAGGTAAGGGAATCCCTTAGAAGTCCCTGTTGACACCGGTGAGCTGGCAACTTAGATTTTGACATTTGAATATTTTTGAAACACAGCCTAAGGACTTCTAATGTATTTTTAAATGCTTCACCAGAGGGTCCTTCCAAGACCTGGAAAGATTATATTAGCATTTAGCATAACCTTACCAATGCATACAGGAGGTCATCAACACTTTCATTGCATTCATTATGGGTCTTCCACTTGTTAAGATAACAACTTTGAACTAAATGCTAAGAGTTGGGTGAGTAAGGGAAAATTTTATCACCTTTAAAAATATAATATTGCTTGTATTTCATATTGCACATTTAACTGCAATTTACTACTTCAATTCTAAATTTCATTCAAGCTTAAGCATGGAGACACAAGTTACTTAAGGAAACTAGCTTAAACTGTTTTTATTTCTGGACCCAGGGCTCAGCTATTGCTTCATCTTCAGATAATATCAATAGAGGCATCTCTATTGTGACTTAGTATTGAGTGAGACTTTGAACAGAATGATGAAGTTAGGTGGAAAAAGAAAGAAGTGCTCATTTGCTTTTTATTAACTTGTTTCATCCTGTACAAACTGGTTCCTACTCAACTAGAAGAGAAGAAGGTTGAGTATCTCATAAATCCAAGATGTCGGACGGGAAAAATTGTGGCTGTTAGAGCTATTCCTTTTTGGAGGAATTTTAGGTGTTGGAGGTGATTTCCTCGAATTCCAGGAGCAGCAATTACTGTTTTATTTCTTGTTGCATTGTTTTGGAACTTTGGGGGACAAAAGATCAAAACAATAGCACTTTAAAAAAGTAGGCAGACAGGCAAAGGCAGCGACCACATGGTCTGAGAAAGAAACTTGCACTGTTGTCTGACACAGCAGTGAATCTGCACGGTTACTGACTTTGCTGTTTGAGCTCAAATATCTCTGAACATCAGAGTGTGTCTAGGAAAAATAAACAAACAGCGAAATTCACAGTTGACCTTGGAGGAACCTTGGGAGGGCTCACAGCATTGGAACAGATAACTGCATAGTTTTTAAAATGTAGCCTTACCGTAAATCTACAAGATCTTTTCTCTGGGTTGGGGGAGTCCGGAATTAGAAGGCATAGGTTTAGAGTGAGAGGGGAAAAGTTTAAAAGGGATCCAAGGGGCAACATTTTCATACAGAGGGTGGTATGTGTATGAAATGAGCTGCTAGAGGAAGTGGTGGAGGCTGGTACAATTAGAACATTCAAAAGGCATCTGGATGGGTAGATGAACAGGAAGGGTTTAGAGGGATA
This sequence comes from Chiloscyllium plagiosum, assembly GCF_037043375.1. Taxonomy (NCBI): domain Eukaryota; kingdom Metazoa; phylum Chordata; class Chondrichthyes; order Orectolobiformes; family Hemiscylliidae; genus Chiloscyllium; species Chiloscyllium plagiosum. The sequence continues at coordinate 86,248,615 of NW_028270143.1, forward strand.
TGGGCCAAGTGTTGGCAAATGGGACTAGATTAGGTTAGGATATCTAGTTGGCATGGACGTGTTGGATTGAAGGGTCTGCTTCTGTGCTGTACATCTCTATGCCTTGATGACTCAAAGTAAGGCATATTCTGTTCCTAAGATTTAAAAGAGGATAGGCATTGATAGTAAGGTGAATAAAATATATAAAAATAACATTAAAAATTGAATAGAATAATTAAGTAGTCAATTAAAACATATTAAGGATGAGAGGACAGGGGATGTATTAAGGCTGGTAGCATGCATGAACTCCTGGATCCAGGTGTGATCCAAAGTAAATGCATCTGCAAGTAAATATCTGTCACTCAAGGAGCTTTGGATTGGAGTTTAGTCTCTGAACTACACCGATTATTGGACATAGGGAGGAAGAAAGTTCCTTGGATATCAAAGTGACTCCACACAGCATGGTATCCTGTCACCAAGACACCCTTTATTTACACATGGAGAATCCTTGACATTGATCCAGCTCCCTCAGAGCCAGGTCTCAGAGTAAACAGAACCTCTGATATCCCTATTTATATCTGTCAGCCATAGCTTCCTGTATGGACCAGATTAATACCCCAATCATGGAACTCATAATCTAAGAGGTCCGCCTGACGGACCTCATCATGATCACTACAGCCCTCCCCTTCTGAGTCTGATAACATAGGTTGCTTCTTTTTTTTTGTAGCTCCTCCTGGGGAATTTTAGCACTGGGTCAGGATCCTCCAACTCTGCCTCTGACATGAGCAGCATTTAACGCAGAGTAGCTTGCCTCATGTGCCCGGAGCATCCTGGAAAGAAATAATTCTCCTCTTTAGGTGGCAAAGGCATTGAGGCAATGACATCTGCTGTGCCCATCTCAGATTCTCAGGTATTCTCAATGCTTGGTGAAGAGGGAAAACCCACAGATTCCAAAACAGTCGGGGAGCCAGACATGTTTTGGTCCTGCACCATTTGCTAATTTGTAGCTTCATGTGGTGCTTGTTCTGGACTGTCACACCTACCCAAACTTTATACATCAATCGACCTGACCTCGCATCGACCATGCCTCTTACCCATACAGACCCATTCCCATGGTTCCCACACCAAACTTTGTCTCCTGAAGTAAACTGTCTCTCCTGCTTAGTGGAGTGTTGTGTCCGGCATTGGTATTCCTGATACTGTTTCACCGTCCCTGCCCTAGGTCCTGGAGGATCAGATTTAACCTGGTGTGGATTCTTCTCCCCATTAGTAACTCTATTGGAGTTGTCCCTGTAGTTACATGAGGGGTGATACTTGTAATCAAATAGAAACTAGGGCAGTTTTGTATCTCGTGAAGTTGTAGGCTGCTTCTTTGAATCTGATGTCAAAGTTTGGACTGCTTTTAGTGCCAGACCATTGGATAATGCTTGGCATGGACTTATCCTTGTATGTTGAATCCCATTTGACTTTAGGAAATACACAAATTCCCTGTTAGTAAATGATGGTCAGTTATCTGTGAGCAATGCTTCCTGGAGTCTGTGTATTGCAAAAGATTAAATTCCCTACAGTACGAAACAGGCCCTTCGGCCCAACAAGTCCACACCAGACCTCTGAACAGCAGCCCACTCAGACCCATTCCTCTACCCCATATTTACCCCTGACTAATGCAGCTAACACTGGGCAATTTAGCATGGCTAATTCACCTGACCTGCATATCTTTGGATTGTGGGAGGAAACCCACGCAGATGGGGAGAATGTGCAAACTCCACACAGGCAGTCAGCCAAGCCGAGAATCGAACCTGGGTCCCTGACACTGTGAAGTAGCAGTGCTAACCACTGAGCCACCGTGCCACAGATTTTCTATCATCAAGACGTGCACAGTTTTTCTATTGTCATCCCCATGTATGATGAATGTGCATGTCCAGCTATTTCAAGTGGTTGGCCACAATGACTAAGAACACTGAGCTCATGAAAGGACCTGCATCGTCAATATGTAATCGAATCCAAGATTTACCCAGCCACTTCCATGATTGTGGGGGACCTGTTGGTGGTAATTTCTGTCCTTGTTGGCACTCTGGGCAGTGCCCCAACAATGCAGCTATGTCTGCATCCAGTTCTGGCCACCAGACATAACTTATCGCCAACATATTCATTTTGGAAACGTCTGGATGACCCTAGTGGAATTCAACCAATGTCTGGTGGCGACCTTTGCTCAGGACAATCACTCTTGCTCTCCATAATAATTTGCCATCTTCTACTTCAATACGGTCTCTCCAGGTCCAAAAAGATTTCAATTCTGGCTGTGATGGCTCTTTGGTTTCTCCCATCATCAGTATTGCCAGGACCAGATCTTTCTGTGTCCAAAGTCTGATATTGTCAACTGTGACTGGAAGTGTGTCGAGAAAATTTAAAGGACTCTTCTAGTAGCAATACCACTAGTGGTGTAACTGTAGTGAGACATGGCTCAATACTAATTGGCCTATCAGATGGTGTTCCAACTTAAAATTATATGCACTTAGAATTAGAGCCCACCACTGATTTTGGCCTGAAGGTTTGTGCAGCACTGCCTTGTCCTCTTTAAGTAGAACTAGCAGGGGTTTGTGGTCTGTTATTATTACAAATTCACATCTGTAAATGTATTGGTGGAATTTCCTGACTCCAAGTATGCCGGCCAAACCTTCCTTCTCTATCTGGGCAAATGTATGCTTTGTATTAGCTAAAGTCCTGGATGTAGAGATTATTTGCATTCCTCTCCATTGGGCCAAATAAGAGGTACTACCACCCTGATGCCACATACGGAGGCATTGCATGTCAATACCAGGTCTCACTGGACTATTGTGCAGTAACACCTTCCAGGATGATAGCTGTTTCTTCTCTTACCCAAAAGCTGTGGCTTGGCTATGCAACATTCTCTAGGGCTGACCTTTTTTTAACAGTTGATGCAAAGGTGCCAGGATGGATGCCAGATTATGCAGGAACTTTCCACAATATTTCACCGAAGGAAAGACCTAAGCTCCTGGACACATGTGGGAGCTAGGGCACCTTTGAATAGAATACAATTCCTACAGTGCAGAAACAGGCCAATCGGCCCAACAGGTCCACATTGACCCTCTGAAGAGTATTCCACCCAGATCCATTCCCTGACCCTATCTCTGTAACTATGCATTTCCCATGGCTAATCCACCTAACCTACATATCCCTGGACACATGGGCAATTTAGCATGGCCAATCCACCTATTTGCACATCTTTGTCTGTGGGAGGAAACTGGAATACCCAGAGGAAATCCACGCAGACATAGGGAAAATGAGCAAACGCTGCACAGGCAATCATCACAGGGTGGAATCAAACCTGGGTCCTTGCTGTGAGACAGCAGTGCTAACCATTGAGCCACCATGATTGCCCTCATTTTATCTTCCAACAGGTATATCCAGATCTTGTCAATTCTACAGCCCAAGATGGTCACTTGGGGTGCCTGGAACATACATTTTTCCCTTTTAAAGCATATACCAACCTGGGACAAATGTCTAAAGACTATGTCCAAGTTCTCTAAGTGTTCCTTTTTGGTCTTTCCTGTTACCTACATAAGTGGTGCAATGGGGTGCACCTTGTAAAATGTTCTCCATTGTCTGCTGGAAAATTACACAGGCTGATGATACTCCAAGTGGCGGTCTCGTACATGTGCATAAATCCTCTAAGTGATGGAATGGGTCTTTATACAGCTGCGAATTTGTTTAAAATTCCCACAAAGGCGAACCAACTCATTGGGCTTCACAAATGGTACAACTGGTGCTGCCCATTACACAAAATGAATTTGTTTGATGATTCCTTCCTTTCCAGACTCCTGATTTCTGCCTACACTTTTGCACATAAGGTAAATGGCATGGACAGGCCTTTCAGAGTCATGGAATTGCCTCCTGGTCAACATACAAAGTAGCCTTGGCTTCTTTGATAGTCCCGAGACCTTCCTGAAAAATGTCCGGGACTTCACTCAAGCAGCCATTTTCTAATTGAAAAATGTTGGGCCAATCTAAGTGAGTCTCTCTCAACTAATTTTGACCCATCAAGCTTCGGCCCAAACGTTTTACTACAATCAGTGGGAACTGAACTAGTTGCTTCTCATTGGAGTCTGGGACTGAAGTTGTACCCTTAATCTGTAACAGTTCCCTGGTATAGGTTCTCAGTTTAGCCAAAGTCTTGCGCAAACTTAAGGGTGGGAGTCCAGAGCAAATTTTGTTAAACACTGGTTTGCGATCACTGAAATGGCCAAACTGGTATTGAACTTCATTAGAACTGTGTGACCATTTAACCAGGCGTTTATTTTGATTGGTTCTGATCTGGACATTGCTAAGTAATGCAACTGTTTCAAACCACACATAGGTGGATTTTACAGGTTGTGCATTCTCCTGGATACGGCCTATTCTGGATACAGAACTTAGGTCCAGTGGGACTCTTTTGCTGTCTTGAGTCCACATACCAGCAGCAACCACAATGCCTTGCCAGCCTGCATCCCAAAGAAAATTTTAACTGTTTGGCCGAGGGTTGGCTTTGTTTTGGGGTTTTGTTGTGGGCTGACTTAGAGTCCCTCTGTTCAGGATATGTCCTGAGTGAGGCTATGTAATTGCCTTCAATCAAGTTGGACTGATGAAGGTGTGTACTTCCATCACAATACCCTGCACTTCATATGCTCCATTTGCTGCATTTTCCAATGATAAAGCCAGATATAGTGCTTGTTTGAAGTCCATTTGGGCTTCAGCTAGAGGCGCTTTCGCATGGTTACATCATTGATTCCACTTACCAAATGGTCTGTCAGCATCTTATTAAGGTTAAACCAAAGTCACATGTCTCTGCAAGTCGTCTTAACCTAGTCAAAAATCTCATCATGAATTCTTGAATTGCCGAGTAAAAACAATAGCATCTCAGAATTAGAAGAGGCTTGGGGTTGCAATATTCCTTAACTATATTCATCAACTCACGAAAGGTTTTAGTATCTGGTGCCTCAGGGAAGGTTAGGGTCCACAGGCTGTCAGGAGAATACTAATTGCTTTTCATCTGTCCCAATGTCATTTGCCTGGAAAAAATAATGTATCCTTTCCACATACTGGGTCCAGGTCTTTGTTGGCAGGATGGAACAAGTCTAGCTGCTCAAATAATGGTATGATGCCAGAAATGCTTACTGCAACTCAAAGTTGACTGTTGCAAGTGAATTTCTTCAGGAGCATGTTTTTCACTTGTCACCACTGAAATATCTCCACAGAGACCAGTATCCTATCACCAAGTCACCCTTTATTTACATGTGGAGAGCTCTTGACACAGATCCAGCTCCCTCAGTGCCAGCTCTCAGTAAACAGAACCTCTGAAACTCCTAATTATATCTGTCACCCAAGACTTCCTGATTGGACCAAATTAACAGCCCAAATCACAGAACTCATATTCTATGAGGTCCATCCATCTGACCTTGGCACAATCACTACTGACAACTTGCTTGAAGTGGCAGTCACACCCTTGGGATTGGTCCTCTCTTCGGTTTGGTGGTCAGGAATTGATAGATATCATTAGAGTGAGGCAGTTAGGAGGAAATAGAGGTGCCAGAAGTGCTGATCGGATGATCTATCTTGGCATCTTCCAGTGGTTCCAGTGCATCACAGATACCAGTCTTTAACCAGTTTGATTACTGCAAAGGCCAAGGTACCTGAAAAAAATACTAAAGACCCCAATTTACGAAATGACGTCACCAACCCAAAGAAACCCAAACATATAAATAGAAAACAGGAATCATCAGTAGTGCTTTGTCCAGAGGCTCACTGAGGACATTACCGAGTATGGTGACAAAATGTCTGAAAATGAACCTCAGCAAGCAAACCTACATCCAGAATACTAAAGGATTGTGCTCCAGAACTTGCTCCTTCCCTAGCCAAGCTCTTCTAACACTGGCAGCTGCTCGAAAATGTGGAAAATTACCCTGATATGTCCTGTACGCAAAAAGCAAGACAAATCCAACCCAGCCAATTAGCACTCCTTAATCATCAGTAAAGTGATAGAAGGTGTCATCAACAATGTTATCAAGCAGCACCTGCTCAGCAATAACCTACTCACTGTCATTCTGTTTGGGTTCTGCCAGGGTCACACAGCTCCTAGTTTGGTTATAGCTTTGATTTAAAAACTAACTAAACAGCAAAATTACAGAAGTGAGATGAGTGACAGCTCTTGACATCAAGGCTACATTCAATGAAGTGTGGATCAAAGGCCTTAGCAAAGCTGGAATCAATAGGAAGCAGTGGACAAAGTCTCTCTGGTTGGACCCATAGGAAGATTGTTGTGGTTGTTGGATATCAGTCATCTCAGCTCCAGGACATCTGTACAGGACTTCCACAGCGTCGTGTCCCAGGCCCATCCATTTTCAGTTGCTTCATTAAAACTGGGGATGTGTGCTAATGATTACACGATGTTCACACCATTTTTGATTCCTCATATAATGAAGCAGCCCATGTTCAAATGCAGCAAGATATGGACAATATCTAGGCTGGGCTGACAATTAGCAAGTAACAATCACACCACATTAATTCTAGGCAATGACCATCTCCAGTAAGAGACAATCTAATCACCACTCCTTGACAATCAATGGTGTTACCATCACTGAATTGCCCACTATCAATATCTAGAAGGAACCAATAACAAGAAACTTTACTGGACTCGCCACATAAACACAGTGGCACCAAGAGCAGATCAGAGGCTAGGGGTACTGTGGCAAGTAAGTCACCTCCTGACTTCCTAAAGCCTGTCCACCATCTTCCAGGTACAAGTCAGGTGTGTGATGGAATAATTCCCAGTTGCCTGGGTAAGTGTAGCTCCAAAAACACTCAAGAAGCTTGACACAATCCTTGACGAAGCAGCCCACTTGTTTGGCACCACATCTACAAGCATCTATTCCCTCCCAACTTGTCAGTAGCAGCATTGTGTACTATCTGCAAAGTGTATTGCAGAAATTCATCAACGGTCCTTAGTTAGCATCTCCAAAATCCATAACCAATTCCATCGAGAAGAACAAAGGCAGCAGAAACACCAGAAGTTCCCCTCCAAACCATTCCCATTCCTCACTTGGAAATATATCGCCGTTCTTTCAAAACTGCTGGGTCAAAATCTAGGAATACCTTCCCTAAGGGTACTATGGGGCACAACCCACAGCATGTGGACTGCAGCAGTTCAAGAGGGAAGCTCACCACTACCTTCTCAATGGCAATTAGAGATAGGCAATAAATAAGGACAATAAACAGTGGATGGGCCAGCCAGTCTCACCCACATCCCATGACTGAAACAAAATGGTAGGAGTACAAGAGCCTTAGCCTTTGCAATTGTTCAACAGTTTTAAGCATCTTTCAGTGAGTTAGAATTAAATGAAGTGCTGCAAGATGGATGAACTCACATGATCATGGCACTCTGTTATGGGAAGTGGTGGAACTAAAGGGAATGTGGTTATAGTAGATGACTATAGTCGTGAGGGGGATTAACTCTACTCCACAACAAAGAACAAGAGGTAGAAAGCTGTATTGCTGTACTAGTGCCAGGTTTTCAGACATCAGAATCAAAGTTGGAGAGGATCTAGTTGACATGGTTCATATGGGTAACTGCAATATAGATAGGACCATGAAAGAAGTTTTGCATAGACAGTGTGAAGAGCTAGGCTTCAAACTAAGGAGCAGATCCTGGAAAGTAATGATCTCTGGTTTATTACTTGAGACATAAGTAAATTGGCATAGTTAATTTAGAGAAACATGTTAGAGAAATTAATGTGTGGCTCAAAGACCAGTTGCACTGGAACCTCCTTAGTGCAGATGGTTTGGATGGAGTTGTTTTTGTCAGGTGTGTTCAGGAGAGTTTCCTTAGTCAGCATGTAGACAGACCGACGAGGGGAGAGGATATTTTGGATTTGGTGCTCGGCAATGAGCCAGGACAGGTGTCAGACCTCGCGGTGGGAGAACACTTTGGTGACAGTGATCACAACTGCTTCACATTTACCACAGCCTTGGAGAGGGAAAGGAGCAGTTACTGAGGGGAGATAGTTAGTTGGGGAAAAGGAAATTATGACACTATCAGACAGGAGTTGGGAAGTACAGACTGGGAGCAATTGTTCCACAGAAAGGGCATAGCAGATATGTGGAGACTGTTTAAGGTGCAGTTGTTGTGAGTAACGCATAAATTTGTTTCGCTGAGACAGGTAAGAAGGGGTAAGATTAAGGAACCTTGGATGATGAGAACAGAAGGCAGTTTACGTAAGGTGGAGGAAGCAAGGATCTAGCACAGCTTTAGAGGATCACAGGCTTGCTAGAAAGGAGCTCAGAAATGGACTGAGGAGAGCCAGGAGGGGGCACAAAAAAGACTTGGCAAGTAGGATTAGGGAGAACTCAAAGGCATTTTACTCATATGTGAGGAATAAAAGATTGGTCAGGGAGAAGGTAGAGCCGATCAGGGATAGCATAGGGAACTTTTGCGTGGAGTCTGAGCAGATAGGCGAGGGCCTGAATGAGTTTTTTGCTTCGGTTTTCACTAAATGAAAGGGACCTGGTTGTGAATGAGAATTTTGAGGAGCTTGGATACAGGCTTTTCCACATCAAGATTGATAAAGTTGATGTACTGGAAATTTTGGCAAACATTAAGATTGATAAGTCCTCAGGGTCAGACCAGATTTATCCTAGGCTGCTCCGGGAAGGGAGAAAGGAGGTTGCTAAGCTGCTGGTGAAGATCTTTGCCTCCTCACTCTCCACGGGAGTCATACCGGAGGATTGGAAGGAGGCGAATGTTGTTTCTCTTTTCGAGAAGGGTAATAGGGAAATCCCTGGCAATTACAGAACAGTCAGTCTTACGTCTGTGGTCAGCAAAGTTTTGAAAAGAATTCTGAGGAATAGGACTAATGACTATTTGGCAAAGCATAGCGTGATTAAAGGCAGTCAGCATGGCTTTGTGAGGGGCAGGTCATGCCTCACAAATCTTACTGAATTCTTCAAGGAGGTGACAAGACAGGTCGACAAAGGTCGTGCAGTGGATGTGGTGTATATGGACCAGCAAGGCATTTGACAAGGTTCCCCATGGTAGGCTCAGTCATAAAGTCAGGAAGTATGGGATAAGGGGAGATTTGGCTATTTGGATTCAGAATTGGTTGGCTGACAGAAGGCAGAGAGTGGTTGTAGTTGGAAAATATTCTGCCTGGAGGTTAGTGTTGAATGGGGTCCCGCAGGGCTCTGTTCTTGGGCCCCTGGTCTTTGTAGTTTTTATAAATGACTTGGATGAGGAGGTTGATGGGTGGGTTCATAAATTTGCAGATGACACAAAGGTTGGAGGTGTCATTGATAGTATAGAGGGCTACTGCAGGCTACAGTGCGACATAGACAGGATGCAGAGCTGGGCTGAGAAATGGCAGATGGAGTTCAACCTGGATGAATGTAAAGTGATGCATTTTGGAAGGTTGAACTCGAATGCTGAATATAGGATTGAGGTCAGGATTCTTGGCAGTGTCGAGGAACAGAGGGATCTGGGTGTGCAAGTACATAGATCCCTCAAAGTGCCACCCAAGTGGATAGGGTTGTTAAGAAAGTATATGGTGTTTTGGCTTTCATTGACTGGGGGATCGGGTTTAAGAGCCGTGAGGTTTTGCTGCAGCTCTACAAATCCCTGGTGAGACCACACTTGGAATATTGTGTCCAGTTCTGGTCGCCCAGCTAAGGAAAGATACAGAGGCTTTGGAGATGGTGCAAAGAAGGTTTACCAGGATGCTGCCTGGACTGGAGGGCTGGTCTAATGAAGAGAGATTGACTAAGCTTGGACTTTTCTCTCTGGATAAAAGGAGGAAGAGAGGTGACCTGATCGAGGTATATAAGATAATGATAGGAATGGATAGAGTCAATAGCTAGAGATTTTTCCCCAGGGCAGGATTGACTGGCACGAGGGGTCATGGTTTTAAGATATTAGGAGAAAAGTATAGAGGGGATGTCAGAGGAAGGTTCTTTACACAGAAAGTTGTGAATGCATGGAATGTGTTGCCAGCGGTGGTGGTGGAAGCATAATCATTAGGGACATGTAAGCAACTGCTGGATATGCAAAATGAATAGCAGTGAATTGAGGGGTGCGTAGGTTAAGTTATTTTCTTTTACATTAGGATTAATCCTTGGTACATCATCGTGGGCCAAAGGGCTTGTTCTGTGCTGTACTTTTCTATGTTCTATGTTCTATGTTCATGGGGATATACGCATTAGTACTGGGGAATGTGGGATCTGTACCAGTGTGCCAGCCTACAGCTTAACAATGTTGGTGCCAGTATTCTGGCAAGGTATACAATTACAGAAGTACAGAGGATTTTAAACAAAATAATGACAAGTGATCAAATTTGGGAAGATGTGATGAAGAATAGGAACAAGACAGGAGAGACAAGTATTAATGTGGGAAGTGATAAATAAACTGTGACAGGAAGAGAGACAGAGAGACTCCAAACCTGAGCATAATTCAACAGAATGACTTGAAGTTACAAAAATCATAAAAGAACAAATCTGAAGTCCCTATTTCTGAACTCACACAGCATTCAAAACAAACAGATGGACAGCGAAGAGGGTTACCTCAGATTACGACAAGATCTTGACCAGATGGGCCAATGGGCTGAGAAGTGACAGATGGAGTTTAATTCAGATAAATGCGAGGTGCTGCATTTTGAGAAAGCAAATCTTAGCAGGACTTATACACTTAATGGTAAGGTCCTAGGGAGTGTTGCTGAACAAAGAGACCTTGGAGTGCAGGTTCATAGCTCCTTGAAAGTGGAGTCGCAGGTAGATAGGATAGTGAAGGAAGCGTTTGGTATGCTTTCCTTTATTGGTCAGAGTATTGAGTACAGGAGTTGGGAGGTCATGTTGCGGCTGTACAGGACATTAGTTAGGCCACTGTTGGAATACTGCGTGCAATTCTGGTCTCCCTTCTATCGGAAAGATGTTGTGAAACTTGAAAAGGTTCAGAAAGATTTACAAGGATGTTGCCAGGGTTGGAGGATCTGAGCTACAGGGAGAGTCTGAACAGGCTGGGGCTGTTTTCCCTGGAGCGTCGGAGGCTGAGGGGTGACCTTATAGAGGTTTACAAAATTATGAGGGGCATGGATAGGATAAATAGGCAAAGTCTTTTCCCTGGGGTCGGGGAGTGCAGAACTAGAAGGCATAGGTTTAGGGTGAGAGGGGAAAGATAAAAAAGAGACCTAAGGGGCAACGTTTTCACGCAGACAATGGTACATGTATGGAATGAGTTGCCAGAGGATGTGGTGGAGGCTGGTACAATTGCAACATTTAAGAGGCATTTGGATGGGTGTATGAATAGGAAGGGTTTGGAGGGATATGGGCTGGGTGCTGGCAGGTGGGACTAGATTGGGTTGGGTTGGACGGGTTGGACCGAAGGGTCTGTTTCCATGCTGTACATCTCTATGACTCTATGACTGACAGACCAAATAGAAATAAGTACGTATAATCTGATAGTTATTGCAGAGTCATGACTGCAGGATGGTTGGTATAGATTAGAGCCTGAATATTGAAGAGTACATGGCTTTTAGAAGTAAAGGGGTTTTCTATTAATTAGTGTTCGCACTAGCATAGCAGAGAGGAATGATCTAAGTTCAGGAAACCGATATGTAGAAGCGATTTGAGTAGTGGATGAATGAAATGTCAATAAGTCACTTATGGGAATAATACAGATACCCTAACATCAACCAAATGATTGGATAGCATGTAAGTAAAAACATAATGGAGCTTGTTAAGAAGCAGAAATCACATCCAAAGTGAGACACAGTCTAATCGAAGATATAGTTTGGGGACTTTGGAGGCAGTTTGCGGGGAAGAGATGCTTTTGCTTGCTTCTTGGGCTTATGTAGCATTGGAAGTAGTTCAGAAAAACTTCACTTGATTAATTCCTGGGTTGGGGGTATTGTCTTATGAAGAAAGTTTGGACAAATTGGAACTGTTTCCATTGAAGATTAGAAATGAGGGGTGAACTTATTGAAACATATAAGATTCAGAGGGGACTAGACAATGGATGGAAAAAGGATGTTTCCTCTTGTGGAAGAAACAAGAACTAGGGGGCACAGTGAAAAAATAAGGGGTCATCCTTTTAGGACAGATGACCAGAATTTTTTACGTTTTCCCTTTAGAATAGCTGTGTGCGCTGCCCTAAAAAAAAAACATGGTCTGCGGTCCAATTTCAAATGACTGCAAAAGTACCCATTTCAAGCATTCAACCCCTAGATGTGACTTGTGCAACATGTACACACAACCATGTATATAAGGTAGAAAGAAGAGAAAAAGTTACAATTTTGAATAATTTCAAAAAGAAAGATGATATGAATCAGAAACCAGAACATCAATGTCCAGTGAAGACTCTTTTAGTTGGGTGTTGATCTAGAAGAAATCCCCTTCATAAAAGCTCTTAATACAGGACAGTTCAGTTGAAAGCACAGCAATATTATTCTTGTTAATTAGTTCACTTTTCAGGTGAAATGCAAGACTCTTCCCAGACATTAGGTTTTGAAAGAGGTTGAGACTGGATGCAGTCTTCAGTTGAGCCTGGACGCGATTGTTGTCTGTTCTGATGCTAACATGCCGAAAAGGATTCAAAAGAGTTCAGAGCAGTTAAATTAAATGTGTTCAAAATCCAGAAGTTTCAGTCAGGTAACAGAGTTCATGGATGGGACATTACCACTAAATGAAGTAGTTTCAATGTCTCTCAAAAAAAAACATTACATAGAAGTTGCAGTGTGGGATCTCTTTGGGAATAGTGACCACAGTTCTGTAAGTTTTAGAATACTCGTAGACAAAGATGAGAGTGGTCCTAAGGGAAGAGTATTAAACTGGGCCAAGGCCAATTCTGTCAAAATTTGGCAGGAGCTGGGAAATGTGGATTGGGAGCAGCTATTTGAAGGGAAGCCCACATGTGATATGTGGGAGGCTTTCAAAGATAGGTCAAAGGATCAGCATGTCCCTTTGAAAACAAGGGATAGGAAAGGCAAGATTCATGAACTGTGGATGATAGGAGAAATTGTGCCACTAGTCAAGAGGAAAAGGGAAGCCTATATAAGGTCCAGGCAGCTAAGAACAGAATGGACCTTGGAGAAATAGCGGGAGAGTAAGACCAATCTTAAATGAGGAATCCAGTGGGCTAAAAGGGGTCATGAAATGACTTTAGCCAGCAGAATTAAGGAGAATCTCAAGGCCTTTTATTCATATATAAGAAGCAAGAGGGTAACAAGAGAAAAGGTTGGTCCACTAAAGGATAAGGAAGGAAGGTTGTGTGTCGAACCTGAGAAAATAGGTGACATTTTGAATGATTACTTTGCATCAGGGTTCACTGAGGAGAGGGACATGATGAATGTTGAGATTAGAGATAGAAGTTTGTTTACTCTGGATCATGTTGACATAAGGAGGGAAGATGTGTTGGGTAGGCTAAAGGATATTAGCCTAAAAGTTGCCCAGATGGGATCTATCTTAGGTTGCTGAGGGAGGAGAGAGAGGAAATAGCTGGGGCCCTGACAGATATCTTTGTAGCATCCTTAAACACAGGTGAAGTGCCAGAGGACTGTAGGGTTGCTAATGTTGTCCCCCTGTACAAGAAGGGTAGTAGGGATATTCTAGGTAACTACAGACCAGTGAGCCTGACGTCAGTGGTGGCAAAGTTGCTGGAGAAGGTACTGAGGGATAAAATCTATTTAGATTTGGAAAAGAATAGGTTTATAAGTGATAGACAACATAGCTTTGTGCGGGGGAGATCATGCCTTACCAACATAATAGAGTTCTTTGAGGAAGTGACCAAGTTGATAGATGAAGGAAGGGCTGTAGATGTCATTTACACGGACTTTAGTAAGGCATTTGATAAGGTTCCCCATGGTAAACTAATGGAGGAAGTGAAGTCACATGGTGTGCAAGATGTTCTAACTAGGTGGATAAAGAACTTGTTGAGCAACAGGAGTCAGAGAGTAGTAGTTGAAGGGAGGTTCTCGAAATGGAGAAAGGCTGGGGCCACTGTTGTTTGTGATATACAAAAATGATCTGGAAAAGGGTCTGATCAGTAAGTTTGCAGATGATCCGAAGATTGGCGTTCGACAAGGTTCCCCATGGGAGACTGGTTAGCAAGGTTACATCTCACAGAATACAGGGAGAACTAGCCATTTGGATACAGAACTGGCTCAAAGGTAGAAAACAGAGGGTGGTGGTGGAGGGTTGTTTTTCAGACTGGAGGCCTGTGACCAGTGGAGTGCCACAAGGATCAATGATGGATCCTCTACTTTTTGTCATTTACATAAATGATTTGTACGCGAGCATAAGAGGTACAGTTAGTAAGTTTGCAGATGACACCAAAATTGGAGGTGTATTGGACAGTGAAGAGGGTGACCTCAGATTAATATAGGATCTTGACCAGATGGGCCAATGGGCTAAGAAGTGGCAGATGGAGTTTAATTCAGATAAATGCGAGGTGCTGAATTTTGGGAAAGCAAATTTTAGCAGGACTTATACACTTAATGGTAAGGTCTGAGGGAGTGTTACTGAACAAAGAGACCTTGGTGAGTGCAGGTTCATAGCTCCTTGAAAGTGGAGTCGCAGGTAGGCAGGATAGTGAAGAAGGCGTTTAGTATGCTTTCTTTTATTGGTCAGAGTATTGAGTACAGAAGTTGGGAGGTCATGTTGCGGCTGTACAGGACATTGGTTAGTCCACTGTTGGAATATTGCATACAATTCTGGTCTCCTTCGTATTAGGAAGGTGACAGGCATGACACTCCCACCATTCTGCACCATTTTACATCCCCTCCACCTCTCAATCTGCTTCAGGGACTTGGAAGCAATGTAAAATCTTTGCCAATTATTAATGCAACATTTGAAAGAAATTCTAGGAACTTTTAGTAGAAAATTATGATACAAGTGTAATTATTACTATTACACTTCAGAAAATGGAAACTTTGACTGCATTTTCGAAGAAAAGGCTGAAATTAGTGATAATAGCAAGATAACTTGAGGAAAATCAAGTTTATTTATTAAAACAAAAGGAAGTAATGGAAGTAAACCATAAAAGACAAATGAAAGAAAGTGGAAATAGAGCTACGCAAAACTGAAAGCAGAAGAAAAATTGTCTGATATAGAAACAAATGCCATATTAGGGATTGAGCTATTTTTAAATGTGCATTTTACACAATCTCTGAAGATTTTAAGTAGGCTATCATGGCATTATACCTCTGCTCTGACAGGGAAGGGATCCTTTTTGCCATTTTTATACATTTTTTTAACCCTTTGCCCTCACAAAAAAAAGCCTTTTTACACCAAAACAGACAGCTATTTAAATGGAAATTTTTTTTCCTGAGAGGGCAAAAGTTCAAGGTGCAAAATAACAGCCGACCATCTGCCATAAGTAGACTATTTTCTATAGTGGACAAAGTAAGTTTTGCTTTGAATATCTGATATCAACCAGCTATGCTAATTTTACAAATAATGGTGTCAAACTCTCTTTGGTAGTTGTATATGAACAGATGTATAACATAAATTATGTCATTGAAAATTTTAAACAAACAACATATTAAATCAGTCAGAAATTTTGATTAACATGATGCATGTATGATTAAAGCAAATTGGATATTTTAGCTTAAAGTTTACAAGTATCCCTCAAATATCCAGCAATGTTCTTAGTGATTTTCGTCTCATTTCACATAATAATTGTATTATGGTAATATTTGTTACTCCAGACTTTAATTGAGGAAAGATGAAAATTCCAGCTGCATATTAATCAAATTATCAGAACAGGTGAAATAAATCCAAGTCCTACTTAAAAGGAATATATCACCTTTAAAGGATATGCTGGGTATTTTGTTTGCATTTCCTTATAAATTGTACTTTCAACTTTGCTATTACAAAATATAATGAACCCTAGCTCTTTCCACTCTAAACCTTCACTTTGTTTTGTCAGCTGCTGACACATTCCACTTTCTCTGTATTATAAATGCTTTCCTCTATGGAGTCAGTTTGTTGACAGTTGCAGACATGTGACAGAAGAAGAATAGGTAGAGGTGGCGATGTACGATCCATATATTTTTGAAACAGAACTGAATTGCTTTATCTGTATATAGTGAACACAATGCAAATGAAAACTCTGAAAAACCTATATTGACTTCCACAGAGCTTCAGTAAACTCTGGTGTTATTTTATTAAATGTGTCACTACATTTTTAAAATGTTGCAATTATACAAGCACTCACATTTGTACTGCAAAACTGTTTACATTAAGCAAGCCTTCTGGCCACAAACTCAATGTATTCGATTTGCTGACATAATAATAATCAGGCTAACAATATTTGTTGTTATTTATGTGGAAATCAGATAGTAATTTCTGACAACCACAAAAAGCCTAGATGAATATCGAAATTCAGAAGTTGCTGTTTCAGATAAAATACTCCTCTAAAATGTCATATTGTTCACCACTTAAATACTTTGAATGATATTTGCTTCCTAAACTTATAAATATGAAATAAACAAGCCAAACAAAAGTTAGGGCCATATCAGTTCTAGTGTAGCTTGCCCTATAACAACAAAGCAATTATTAATTATTACTGGAAAAAAACACATTTTGGTAAAGCTTTTTGTCTTGCTCTCATCAGGGCAATTCACAAAAATACTTAATCAAGGGGAAAACTAACATATAATTGTAAAAGGGCCTTGTTAAAATGAGGTATGAAATTGAAGTTTTTCATCCTGCATCCTTCAGGATTAATATCTAAGAAAACAGACTTGAAAAAAGAATATCAATTAATGCAGCTGGAGGTGCTGATTGATGGTGCCATCTTTGGCAGGGAGTTAAAAAAAAAACAGAAGAAGGCAGAAGCAGGAGGAGGCCATTCGGCCCTTTGATCCTGCTCTTGGTACTCAGGCAGGTCAACTCTAATTGGTCAGAATGACGCCATGGGAGTGCAGCAGAATTCCGCGGTTTCTATGGTCCCCTTTCTCAATGAGAAATGTATGTATGTATTCCCAATGTATATACAAATTTCTTTTGCCTACATAAATAAGGTCCCGTGTGTTAACATTTGTAGCTTCAAACATTTGCAAACCCATCTCTCTGTCAGCCTGATTGATAATCTTAGATAGGCTTGCTGTGCGATTCTTAGCACAATCTGGATTATTTGATGAATGTTGTCTAATGGCAGAATGACATCTAATGTTGAAGATAGTGTACTAAGGTTTGCATGCTGGTTGAGCACAATTGGCACATTGCCTGCGGTGAATTGTCAATGAACATGTTGTTTGATAGGGTTAGCCAGGACTGGAACATATTATTTGGGGGTGCAATAAAACAAATCATCAAACAAAGAACTATGGATGGTAGAGATCTGAAACAAAAACAGAAATTGTTTGCAAAATCAGAAGGTCTGGCACCATATGTGGGGAGAAAGCAGAATTAACATTTTGAGCCCAGTGACTCTTCATCAGAACCACTATTTAGCGTGGTAGACAAAAATCCTCATGTACATGAACTTTCTATCTGTATAACTTGCCTGTTTACAACTTCACAACTGTTGTCTTTTGTCTCATTTTTGTAACCGTTTTTTTTGTGTCAGTTATTTTTATGAATTTGTGCTATTTGTATTTATTAATAATGCTAATAAACTTGTCATCTGATTTGGTCATTGCTTAAAATATTTCTCAATTGTTTTTATTTGTTGCATTTGTCCGAAATGACTAAAATGTTATCATATCCAAAATAAATGTTTAAATGAAATAAAGCAGTTTAAACATGGCAATACAGAATTACATTTTTAAGAATTCTTTCATGGGATATGGGCATTGCTGACTAGTTCAGCATTTGTTGCCAATCCCTAGAGCCCTTGAGAGTGGGTAGTAGTAAGCTGTATTCTTCGACTACCACAGTCATGTAGTGCATGCACACCCACGGTGCTATTAGGGAGTTCTAGGTCTTAGGCCCAACAATTGAAGGAACAATAACATACTTCCAATTCAGGGTAGCATATGGCTTGAAAATGGATTTGTAAGTGATAGTGCTCTCAGGCATCAACTGTTCTTGCCCTTATTGGCTTGGAATGCCCTATCGATGGAACTTGGTGAGTTGCTACAATGCATCTTGTAGATAAATGCTGTCACTATGCATCAGTTGGTAAAGGGATTGAATGTTTGCCAATTAAATAGGCTGTTTTGTCCTGGATGGTGTTGAGCGTATTGAGTGTTGTGAGAGCTGCATTCACTCAAGGAGAGTATTCCATCATATTCCAGATTTGTACCTTTTTGATGGTGGACAGACTTTGGAGTGTCAGGAGGTCAGTTATTTTCTAAAGGATTCCTAGCCTTTGACCTGTTTCAGTAGTGACAATAAATTTGTGAGAAGATTTGTAGCTCGGGTGCTCGTTGCTGTGGTTCTGTTCGCCGAGCTGGAAGTTTTTGTTGCAAACGTTTCGTCCCCTGTCTAGGTGACATCCTCAGTGCTTGGGAGCCTCCTGTGAAGCGCTTCTGTGGTGTTTCCTCCGGCATTTATAGTGGCCTGTCCCTGCCGCTTCCGGTTGTCAGTTTCAGCTGTCCGCTGTAGTGGCCGGTATATTGGGTCCAGGTTGATGTGTTTGTTGATGGAGTTTGTGGATGAGTGCCATGCTTCTAGGAATTCCCTGGCTGTTCTTTGTTTGGCTTGCCCTATAATGGTAGTGTTGTCCCAGTCAAATTCATGTTGCTTGTTGTCTGCGTGTGTGGCTACGAGGGATAGCTGGTCATGTCGTTTCGTGGCTAGTTGGTGTTCATGGATGCGGATCGTTAGCTGTCTTCCTGTTTATGACAATAAATATAAATCTGCTACAGTTTCTGGTTAATGACAACATCCAAAATATTGATAGTGGGGCAATTCAGTGATGGCAATGTTATTGAATGTCAAAGTGAGATAGTTAGACCTCTCTTATTAGAGATGATTATTGCCTGGCACTTTTGTGGCTAAAATTTTACTTACCACTTCTAAGCCCATGGTTGCGACTATTTCAATAACTGAGGGGTTGTGAATAGTGCTGAATGTTGTTTGATTTGATTTACTGTTGTCACATGTACTTAAGTACAGTGAAAAGTTTTGTTTTGCATGCAGTACAGGCAGATTACCACATGCAAGGATATACAGATCATACAGTGATTGAACAGAGAGAGGAGAAAGTGAGGACTGCAGATGCTGGAGATCAGAGCTTAAAAATGTGTTGCTGGAAAAGCGCAACAGGTCAGGCAGCATCAAAGGAGCAGGAGAACAGAGCGAGGCATACAAAGTTATGACTGCACAAGAAGCGTACAAAAGCAAGATTGACATTAGATTTGAAATTTGAGAGATCAATCTAGCATTCTAATAACAGTGGAGAAGAAGCTGTTCTTGAATCTGTCGGTACAGGTGTTTAAGCTTATGTATCTTCTGCCTAACAAAAGAGGTTGAAAGAGATTATAACTGGGGTGGGAGGGCTCTTTGATGATGTTGGCTGCCTTTCTACGGCAACGAGAAATGTAGATGAAGTCAATGGATGGCGGTTTTGCTTGTGTGATGCTCTGGGCCATGTTCACAACTGTCTATAGTTTCTTACGGTCTTGGGCAGAGTATTTGCCATTACAAGCCATGACACACCCAGATAGTATGGCGCATCTGTAAAAGTTGGTGAGGGTTCATATGTATATGCTGAATTTCCTTAGCCTCCGAAGGAAAAAGAGGCGTTGCTGTGTTTTCTTGACCATTGCATCAGTATGGGTAGTCCAGGTCAGATTGTTGGTTATCATCACTCCTACTAACCTGACGCTCTCATCCATCTCCACCACAACTCCATTAATGTAGATAGGGATGTGTCCTCCTCCTTTCTTCCTAAAGTCAATGATCAGCTATTTAGTTTTGCTGACATTGAGGGAGAGATTGTTACCTTTGCACCATGACACCAAGCCTTCTATCTTGTATTCTGATTTGTCATTGTTTGATATCCGGCCTACAATGGTGGTGTAGTCAGCGAACTTGTAGATGGGATTCGGATGAAATTTGGGCACAGAGTCATGAATGTACAAGAAGTACAGCAGGGGTTGAGTACGCACCCTTACGGTGTGCCAGTGTTGAGGATTATCGTGGAAGTTGTGCTGTTGTCTATCTTCACTGATTACGGTCTATGGGTCAGGAAGCTGAGATCTAATTGCAGAGGGCAGAGCAGAGATCTAGGTTGTGAATGTTGTAAACATCCCCACTTCTAACTTTATGATGGAAGGAAGATCATTAATAAAGCAACTAAAGATTGTTGGGTGGATATTTGTAATTTGAGATTCATTTTGAGCCTCTTAATATTTCTAACAAAATGATACTTGAAGGTATCAGCCTCACACAAAAGCTTATTTATCAACTCCATATTTTAGCTGAGATCATGATTCTGTGAGTGAATTTAATGCTCAATCATTAGTGTGCCAGCATAATGGTGTGCCAGGACCCTGTTGTTTTACCACCTCTTCACTGATTAAGACTGTGTGACAGGAAGGCCAATAAATGGCCTTCCTATTACACAAATTGAATCCCTTAAGGTGTGCAATTAATGCCCTCTTGAAGTATACATCTATAGTGGTAGAGGGATGACTTGCCAGATGGGAAACCCAAAAGTAAGGGATTCTTCAGTATTCTTCTTTTCGTCAGTATTCACATTGGAAAAGGGCAATGTTAGTGAGAATATAGAGATACAGGCTACTAGATTAGTTGGAATTGCGGTTGACAAAGAGGGGGTTTTCACATTTTTGAAAAATCTAAAATAATTAAGACCTCTGAGTCAGATGGGATTTAGCCTTGGATTCTCTGGGAAACCAGGAAGGAGATTGCAGAGCCTTTGGCGTTGAGTTTTATGCCATCATTGTCGACAGGAGTAGTGTCAGAAGACTGAAGGATAGCAAATGTTCCCTTGTTTAAGAAAGGGAGTCGGGCCAACCCTGGTAATTATAGGCCAGTGAGCCTTACTTTGGTTGTGGGTAAGATGTTGGAAAAGGTTATAAGATAAGCATTCATAATCATCTGGAAAGGAATAATTTGACTAAGGATAGTCAACATGGTTTTGTGATGAGTAGGTCATGCCTAACTAACATTATTGAGTTCTTCGGGAAGGTGACAAAACAGGTGGATGAAGGTAAAGCATGTGGTGTATATGGATTTCAGTAAGGCATTTAATAAGGTTCCGTATGGTAGGCTATTGCACAAAATATGGAGTTCCGGGATTCAAGGTGATTTAGCGGTTTTCGTTGGAGAGGTGAAGGTTGTGAAGTGACTTAATCGAGACATATAAGATAATTAGACGTTAGATAGGGTGAACTGTGAGAGCCTTTTTCCTTGGATGATGAAGGCTAACATGAGGAGACTAGCTTTAAGTTGAGGGGTGATAGATCTAGGACAGATATCAGGGGTAGTTTCTTTACTCAGCGTGGAACGGCCTATCTGTAACAGTAGTAGACTCCCAATATTAAGGGCATTTAAATGGACATTGGACATACATATGGATAATAATGGAACGGTGTAGATTAGATGGGTATTAGATTAATTTCACGGGTTGGCGCAACATTGAGGGCCGAAGGGCCTGTACTGCGCTGTAATGTTCTATGTTCTCTCAAAGCCATTCAGGACCTTATTGAATGATACGGCACCTGGTGTAGGGTTTGGGGAGTGCAGGTCTCAGTGAGTGACACATGCTGCCGATTCCCCTCCCTGAAAAGACTTTTATGCTTTGGACACCACTTGGTCCAAGGCTCAGATAAGTATCATACCAGCAATAGCAACCGCTTTCCCGTTGGTGGTGCTGAAAGGAGAGCTGGTGGTTTCTGACTGACAGGGAACTGTGCAGGCAGGATTTCCACCTGAGGTCCTTGATTCCAGCAAACAGGCTTATATCTGACCTTTAAGTACCTGAGTGGTCGGCAGATCTTCCTGAAGAGAAACAATGTGGGTATCTTGGCAGCTCTCCAACCAGTAGTCTAATCTGTGTCAACTCCCTATCTACGCTGTCTAGATTCTCATGATTTTGAATACTTTCATCAAATTTCCTCTGAGCCTTCTCTTTTCCAAGGAAAGCAATTCCACTTCTCCAATCTATCTTCATTATTGAAATTACTCGTTCCTGGAAACATCATTGTAAACATATTTTTCATTGTTTCCAATGCCTTAGCATACTTTCTAAAGTGTGGCATTCATACTGAATGCAAAATTCCAATGACAGTGGATCCAGTGTCAACATAAGGCTTCTGCACTTGTACTTAAAGTGGCTTTTAAAACCTATGCGGTTTTATAACTATTCTGTCAACCTGTCCTGCTATATTAATGACTTATACATATATGTTCCCAGGTCCTTCTGCACCCGTACTACCTTTAGCGTCTCACTAAAATGTATCACTTCACACTTCTCCATGTTGCACTTCACCTGCCAGGTATCTGTCTGCACTATTCTCTTCAAGTTACAATACTTATAAGTTTAGTACCATCTGCAAATTTTAAAATTATCCCCAGATCCCCAGATTATTAAAATATGACACGATAAACAAGGGAGCCAAAACTGATACCTGGGGAACTTCACTACCTAATGGGGAAATCCTGAATTGTGTAAACGTCGGTGAAAAGAAGCTCCAGAAACAGAAGGCTCTGGAAGTTTCAGAGGAAAACATCACAAAATTGTTACAATGTAGAAGGAAGTCACTAAGCCCATCATACCTGCACAGGTTCTACCTAGCACCAATCTCCTTCCTTTTTCCTACATCCTTGCACACCATTTCTCTCCAGTTAATAATCTAGTGTCCTCCTGAATGCCTCAATTGAAACTGCCTCCAACACATTGCCAGGCAATGCATTCCTGCAAGGCTGGAGAAGACATGAGTTTAGGGAACTGGTGTTATGCAGTAAGTGAGCTGAGTTAGCAGTCTAAAGAAAATAAATTAACTGAAGAAAATAATGTTGGATGAATGCCAGAAATTTGTAGAAAAGCAATCTGGTTACAAATGTGCCAACTAAGCAAAAAGCTTTAGCAAAGACAAAGGCATGACTCTTCATTTAGATTTGAGTGCTTGTAATGGTGTGTTTTGGATACTAGGGATGATTCTTTCTTTCTGATGTTTGTAATGAGATCTTTCAAAAGTTTATGATTGAGTGTAATGTAGTTCATACTTTTCTCATATAATAAATTTATGATATTTTGTTAAAAGTATGTCAGATTACACTTATGAATATGCTCAGTGATTGACCTCCATTGTGACCAAAAAAAAGTTAAACATGGTCTATCAAGCCAAGTTGTCACATTTGTATCTGACCTGAGGGCATGGTCAACTCCTTCAAGTTCCATTGCTACAAATATAGTCCACTCAAAAACTGAAGGCCTCTCCACCATGTGTCACCAACCTGCTCAACAAATCTTGGAACCCATAAATATTAAAACAAACTCCACTATGGTTATTAAATTGCAAAAGTGAAACAAAGCCAAGTTTCACTCTAGGATGTGGCTTGTCTAATGTTATCATTAGCTGGGATCATAATAGCTCTGCAGCCACTTAATGACATCCTTGAACCTGGCATCATGACGACAGTGCATTATCTTAAGTTCATTTCTGTGACTAGAGGAATGTTTATCTCTTCCCCGAACTATTGAATCACCTGTCCCTATTGTTCTTCTTGATTTCCTTGTACCCACATAGCATAGCTCAGACACATATGGCGACATGCGTAAGACTTTGGTTGGTGCACTCAGGAGACTCTTGTGCTATCTGCCTGTTTCTTTTTGACTACCTGATGGTCACCCATCCCCTCTCACTCTGTATGTACTTATGAGGTAGTTGACCACATTTCCGTAATGTTCTCAGCCTCACCAATATACTACAGTGGTATGAGTTGCTGTCTAAGTTCTGAATCTTGGAGCTCAAGCTGCTGCAACTGATGACAATTCCTGCAGAAATGGTAATCCAGGACATGGGAAAAATTCTGGAATTCCCTCACTGCACAGGAAGTGTATTTCCAAGATTGAATACTGACATTCCTTGATTAAATAATCAACTCTGCTACTGCTACATAACATTAACTATACCTATGCACCTTATCTAATTTTCACCATTTTAATCTGCCACTTGTACAGATTCATATCCTAAAGAGCAAAACATACCAGCTAATCAACCAGGGATTTTTTTGTGATGTTGTTCCTTAATTTTGAAACAGAGCTCTGGCATACCCCATATGGCAACAGAGACCTGAATTGCTTCTCTCTCTCTCTCGAGTGCCGTTTTATTTTTATTGACCTGAAATGTTCTAACCTCTCATTCTTCCTCCTTTCCATGTCTCCTGTCCTGGTCTGCTGGTCCTTCCCTTCTAGCCAAAAGATAGACATGAAAGTATTCAGTGAAACATTGAATGACCAAACATTTTCATCCATCCTGCTTAAGGTGTCATTCTGAATGTATAGCTAATTTGTGAGGACTAGCATTATAAGGACATTCAGTGAATTACAGTATGTGATGTTCCATGCAAAAATGTATTCTTTTTGATGTAGACATCAGTGTCTGAGACACTATGGTATTCAGGTTAGAGACAAACTCCACCAAATAGGCATCATGTGGTTGGACATGCTGACAGGAACTTACATACTTTCTGCTACTGCTCTTTATCAAAAGCCTCTGAAACTTAGTATCTATGTCCAGCTGACTGAAGTTGGAGATTGCATGTTTTTTGATAGGATTCTTCTCTGCTCTACCTGCTTGAGGGAACTGTTGGATATAAATATGTGTATTAGAACTGCAAATGAGTGCTAAATCATCATTGTCTACATTGTCAATTTTTGATGGCTAGTGACATCAGGCTAATGTGATTGAATGTTATATGCCAACATTCAACGTAAAGCCTATGTGATTTTAATTTTGTCAACAGATTGCTGGAAAACCTCTAAATAAACCTCAATTTCTCTTTATCTGATAACCATCTCCCTTCTCTGGGAGATCAACGCGAACAGTGAGATACAGT
Organism: Chiloscyllium plagiosum; assembly: GCF_037043375.1. Lineage (NCBI taxonomy): Eukaryota > Metazoa > Chordata > Chondrichthyes > Orectolobiformes > Hemiscylliidae > Chiloscyllium > Chiloscyllium plagiosum. The sequence goes on from NW_028270143.1 coordinate 86,273,605, forward strand.
AGAAGCTTGGGAAGATAAAGTGAAGATAGTGGGGTTAGATCAGGATGTAATTTAATGTTGAAAAATGTGTTGCTGGAAAAGCGCAGCAGGTCAAGCAGCATCCAAGGAGCAGGGGAATCGACATTTCGGGCATAAGCCCTTCTTCAGCATCTGCAATCTTCACTTTCTCCCTGTAATTTAATGTGTCAGTCCACTCATCTCTTCTGCTCTAATTAGACAATTGAATCTTTTCTGGCACTACATCTAATGTGGGATCACACTCACCTAGTTCCTACCTTTGGCACTAATATTCCCAGGTTATATTCAGAGGCAGGCCTTTTTACTTCTTCACGAGAAATAGAATGTTCTTATGAATCCTTAGAGTCTACAGAAACATGCTGTAGGATGGAATGGAGATTGCTATGATGCTTCCTTGTATTATGTCTCAATTCCTGAAGCATCTACCATTGTTTGGAGACCTGTACAATGTTTCTAGTTTGATCCTTGAATAGTGCCTTCTGCTAAAAATAAACTCCACCTCATGCCTGTTTGTTCTGATTGAGGTGGTAACCAAAAGTCAGATACAAATGAGTAGCTGCTTTCAAAAGCTATTCATCAACTAGCGACTGAAATTCACAGGTTCCTTGCACTGTTGGACTCAGTGAGTTGAATGCTAAAGTTCAGCCTGTTGTTTCATAGAATTGCTCAACAATTTATATGATCTTCTGAAACAATTTAAAGAATGTTTGCGAGACCTCGGTCTCTATTCCGCCCTCTGCAACTGGATCCTTGACTTCCTGATCCACAGATTGCAATCTGGACAACAGCACCTCCTCCACGACAATCGTCAACACTGGGACCCGCAAGAATACGTACTCAGCCCCTTACTGCACTCCCTATGATTGTATGGCCAAATTTCATCTGAACTCCATCGACAAGTTTGCTGATGACACACCATTGTAGACCAGATATCAAACAATGGCAAGACAGAAAACAAGAACGAGATAGAATGCTTGGTGACAGGGTGCAAAGATAACAATCTCTCCCTCAATGTCAGCAAAACTAAAGAGCAGATCATCAACTTCAGGAAGCAAGAAGGAGGACACACCCTTATCTACATCAATGCAGATGAGGTGGAGATGGTTGAAAATGTCAAGTTCTAAGAAGTGACAGTCACCAACAATCTGTCTTGGACCATTCACGATGATGTGTTGGTCAAGGAGGCACAACAACATCTCTTCTTCCTGAGGAGGCTAAGGAAATTCAGCACGTCCATAAAGACCCTCATCAACTTTTACAGATGCACCATAGAAAGCATTCCATCTGGATGTATCATGGCTTGGTACAGCAACTGCCACTACTGTTCGAAACTACAGATAGCTGTGAACATAGCCCAGACTAGAACACAAGTCAACCTTCATCCATTGACTCCATCTACACTTCTCATTGCTGCAGAAAGGCAGCCAACATCATCAAAGATCCACTCCCCAGGTCATAATCGCTTCCATCAGGCAGAAGATACAAAAGTTTAAATACACGTACCAACAGGTTCAAGAACAGCTTCTTCCTCGCTATTATAAGACTACAGAACGGACCTCTCAAATTTCAAATCTAATGTTGATCTTGCTTTTCGTACACCTACGATCTTTGTGTCTTTGTATGTTATGATTTACTGTACTGCACGTAAAACAAATTTCCACTGCACTTAAATCTAATCAAATATTAATTCCATAGGGACTATTTTAAAAATGCAAATAAACCCTCCATTTTTTTAATTCTTCTGATAGAAGAATATTGGGTGAGCTATCTCCACCTTCAGACCCATGAATAGCTGATTACCAAGAATAACACTGTAGATCTGGGTGATTGTTTCCGTCTCTCTTTTCAATTTTAGTACAAAAACAGACCACTTGAATGCCAAGCCTTAACTAGTAACAGTCTCACAGATGAGAGTTGGTAGAACTATGTGAAAGCAATCGCACATTGTTGGTAATTAATATTTAATTTGTTTTATGCAAACAAGTTTAAGAACACAAAAGGATACTGTGGAAATGGACCATCCCAGCATTTAGAGTGTTGCTAAAAATCTTCTTTTAAGACTAAAGTTTGCTAATTTCATTATCACTATGAAGTATGCATTATCCTTTTAAAAATGCCTGTGGCGTATATTGTCCTGCTCTTTATTCAGTGGATCTAACATCAAACACTCAAATCTGACATTAAACTGATTGGAGAGAAAAAGAGAAATATAAAAAAGGGATAAAATATAAGAATATAAAATTTATAAGACCATAAGACATAGGAGCGGAAGTAAGGCCATTCGGCCCATCGAGTCCACTCCGCCATTCAATCATGGCTGATGGGCATTTCAACTCCACTTACCCGCATTCTCCCCGTAGCCCTTAATTCCTTGTGACATCAAGAATTTATAAATTTCTGCCTTGAAGACATTTAACATCCCAGCCTCCACTGCACTCTGTGGCAATGAATTCCACAGGCCCACCACTCTCTGGCTGAAGAAATGTCTCCGCATTTCTGTTCTGAATTTACCCCCTCTAATTCTAAGGCTGTGTCCACGGGTCTTAGTCTCCTCGCCTAACGGAAACAATTTCCTAGCGTCCACCCTCTCCACGCCATGTATTATCTTGTAATATGGGGCAATCTACTGAAAAAATGAGTAAAAGACAAATCTTATCAACCACATGACAGCCCAGCTTGTCAGTTTTGGTCACGTTTATGCTTTAGCTGTGATATATGAGGTGGAATCTTCCGCTCCTTGAGTTGTCGAACCTGGAGGCAGCAAGGGCACTTACCTAAGCAGTATGATAGCACACATAAGCCTGGAAATTTCTTGCCTCTATCAGAATTAAGTTCTATATGATAAGGTCCATAGTCAGTCTTCTCAACGAATTGCTAACTGTAGCTCTTAAATGGCTGGTTAAGGGTTACATCAGGGCTTCAGCTACCATTGGGATTAAGCCAATTGCCAGTGGCCCTGTCGTCAAATGGCATAGGGGACCATCAAACTGCACAGGCTCCTTGTCATGAAGTGGGAAGGGATCAGTTCTCTTGATCAAAGGCAATCAGCATTTGATCAAGGGACTGGTTCTTGGGCGAAATTAGTGCACACTGGAAGCACTCTTTGCCCTTAATTCTGACATCCCTGGCTCCCATCACCCTACTAACAATAACCCAAGAACCTACAATCTCACATCACTTACCTTTATCCTGACTCGTCTACAATCTTTGAACTCGAGAAAATATTTTTCAGGCAGTAGCTACAGCTGAATACTGTTGGCTTCTAACTGGCCATAAGCTCTTGCAGGGTAAGACCTCCACTCCTGCGGTTCTGGTTCCAGTGAAAGGCAAGCAGGTGGCCTTACAACTTCTAAATTAGCTTGTGGTATGATAGGCCTGTAGTAATTGTAACAAGGTCAGCCATATGGACTTCATGGAATATGAGTTCTCTGACTGGGGCTATTAACCTGGTCCAATCAGACAGCCTTGGCTGACAGATATAAACAAAAGTTTACTCTGAGAGCTGGCTCTGAGGAAGCCGGACCAGTGTCATGTGTAAATAAAGGGTGACTCGATGACAGGCTACTGACCTCTGTGAAACTATTTCAAAGCTCTTCCTTAAAGAGGCAGTAAATGTCTCTTGCTGCTTCTCTATCACATTGACAAGTAGAGAACGTTGAAGACTGCTGATGCTGTAATAAGATTTCTATCTGTTGCTTCTGACTGGAATTCTAGGATTTGTTTAGTATAAATGGTTCTGCTATATACCAACACTTTGTATCATATTAGAATTGTTTTTCTTAAAAGCAACAGTATCAGATTTGCCATAGGTTACAATACAAAACCAATGCATTATTTTCTTATCACAGCATACCTCTCAGAAAAATTAAAGCTTAAGGCAGCACCATGGTAACTCTTTCTTTGGTTACATTATTAAATGCTAGAAGAATATTTGCCTTTGAAAGCCTTTTTTATTTTACATATTAAAATTAATTTTGGCAGCTTGTGCACCAAGTATTTATAGGTATAACAGTACCTTTATAGTTATGCCAGATAAGATAGAAGTGACATTTGAGCCACATGCAGCGGTAAGTTGACAGAAAATAAACAAGCAATGAGAAAAATGGTTCACAAATGTAAATTGACACTAGCACATACAGCTATCTCTTAAAAGCGACTCCTTTCAAAAAAAAGCGAGACCTTGTTAATGATCTCTATAGATAAACAAAAATTCTGCTGATTATATTTTTTGAATTTTATCAAAAGATGCTAAAAATAAATTATATAAGGACAAATTGTAACTTCAACTGCGTCTAATTAAGCAGTCACTTATTATACCTCCAATTTGTCTTATGAACCTTGAAATTAGAAAATATACAAGCCAGATTTTAACTCTGGCTCACAACTTTAACTCCTAGCTTGCATTATGAACCTCCAGGATGTATTCCTGTTCAATTCCAGCAGAATCATGAGAAGGTCAATGTTTAAGAATTCTATTGTGGACATTGCAGGTATGGTCACCAGTGTAACACTTGGTAAATTGGCAGAGTGAGCAAAGGTAAGCTCAGGGAAAGAAGGCCCATGTTTCCTTGTAGGACCTCATGGAATACTCTCACTTATCCGAGCACACAGAGAAAGCTTTAAATAAAGTGAACTTTCCTGGGCTCCTTTTGATCATTACTCTACTTGCCATTGACTTTCACTGGCACTGCTGGATTAAACATGACTGCCTTGACTGCATTGGGCTTCTCATTAAACTTATCAGAGAGTATCTTCCATATGACCAGAGTTGGTGGGATTAAAATGATGGTGTGTTGGCTTCGTGAATTGCCAATCATCAATTTAACTAGCCATGCTGACAAAGCAAGTGTGGCTAGATTATCAAAGATTGTCAGTACCAGGGGTGTGCTGCTAAGAATCGGGATATGGTGTTCAAAGAGACTTCATGACCATATTAGTTTAGGAAAGGTTGATGCCAATCTCACACATTTCTAGAATTTTCTTATATAGCACTGCTCTGACCAAAATGCCTTCCAGTTCTTCCAGAGAGTGATTTAACAACAAATGTGAGAATTCAAAATTTTAGACTTGATGGATTGAAATGTAACCAATAAAATGAGGTCATGGGTGACTAGAGATTGGTATCATGTAAGAATGGGGCAACTGTGTCAATAATGCAATTTAGCTTATGGAGGATAGAGGACAGAAAATCATCCGGGGGTACTGAAGTAACCGACTTTCAAAGTTATATAAATATGAACGAAATTTCATAAAGTAGTGTGTTGAGATAAGTGTTCACATCCAGTAGGGCATGAAGAGAGATTGTACATTTATAAACTATATTATCTTGCGAAGATTACTTTTAAAATTGAACTTTCTGGGCTTAAAATGAATGCTTTTAGCCACAGAATATGCTTTCCAGAAATGTCCAGTGAATAAAACCTAACCTGTTACTCTCCAGGTATCTCACATTCTTGTGTAAATAGTCCAGTCAAACCAACACAAAAACACAACAGACAAGATGACCAACTCAGCCAATTCTGAACAATAGTTTTGACCATATGCATCAAAAATATATCATTAAGTGAACTCACATCCAGGAATCCTGGTCACCTGACTGAAATTTCTGACTTTAGAATAGCTTTAAGTACACAGCTTTCAATTCTTTCTTCCGTTGTTTTCACTATGAAACAGAAAATCACAAACAGCCCCATGGCTTAGCTAAAAGCCTTCCTCTAGTCTCCACCCCCTTCAAGGCCTGATTTCTGTTAAGAATCCTTTTCTGAAAGTAAAAATCAAAAGAGATCATTGTGAAAGGCAGAGATAAACTTAGGTCATTTTTTCCACAACAATCCCTTTCTCGCTCCCCCCTCCAATGTCACCTCCAACAAGGCAAGGAGCTCAGGACTAGAGATAGCCTCTTCTTTTTTAAAAACAAAGCCTATCAAATATTGTAGTTGTCAGATTGTCACTTCTGGCATCTGACAAGCTGTCAAGTCAATGGGAAGTATTGTGATAGTAGAAAAGTCTTCACTGCCTTCCTACTTTTTTTCTGTCTTTTGGTCACCCATTCACTCTTTGAAGGGGAATCCACATTTGAGATGTGGGAGGCTTTCAAAGATAGGTTGAAGATAGTGCAGGATAGGCATGTCCCATTGAAGGCAAAGGATAGGAAGGGCAAGATTCGTGAACCATGGATGACAGCAGAAATTGTACGACTAGCCAAGAGGAAAAGGGAAGTGTATATAAGGTCTAGGCAGCTAAGAACAGAACGGGCCCTGGAGGAATATTGGAAGAGTAGGACAAGTCCTAAACAAGGAATCAAGTGGGCGAAAAGGGGTCATGAAATAGCTTTAGCAAGCAGAATTAAGGAAAATCCCGAAGTATTTTATCCTGATATAAGAAGCAAGTGGGTAACTAGAGAAAGGATTGGTCCACTAAAAGATAATGAAGGAAGGCTGTGTGCTGAACCTGAGAGAATGGGTGAGATTCTGAATGATTACTTTGCATCAGTGTTCACTGAGGAGAGGTACATGATGAATCTGGAGATTAGAGATAGAAGTTTGATTAGTCTGGATCACGTTGGCATAAGTAGGGAAGATGTGTTGGGTGTGCTAGAGGTTATTAAGGTGGACAAATCCCCAGGACCGGATGGGACCTATCCTAGGTTGCTGAGGGAGGTGAGAGAGGAAATAGCTGGGGCCCTGACAGATATCTTTGTGGCATCCTTAAATACAGGTGAGGTGCCGGAGGACTGGAGGGTAGCTTATGTTGTCCCCCTGTATAAGAAGGGTAATAGGGATATTCTGGGTAACTACAGACCAGTGAGCCTGACGTCGGTGGTGGGGAAGTTGCTGGAGAGGGTACTAAGAGATAGGATCTATTTATATTTAGAAAAAAATGAGCTTATCAGTGATAGGCAACATGGTTTTGTGCGGGGGAGATCGAGCCTTACCAATTTAATAGAGTTCTTTGAGGAAGTGACCAAGTTGTTAGATGAAGGAAGGGCTGTTGATGTCATTTACATGGACTTTAGTAAGGCGTTTGATAAGGTTCCCCATTGTAGACTAATGGAGAAAGTGAAGTCACATGGCATGCAGTGTGTTCTAGCTAGGTGGATAAAGAACTAGTTGAGCAACAGGAGACAGAGAGTAGTAGTTGAAGGGAGTTTCTCGAAATGGAGTGGTGTTCAACAGGGGTCAGTATTGGGTCCACTGTTGTTTGTAATATACATAAATGATCTAGAAGAGGGCACTGTTGGTATGATCAGCAAGTTTGCAGATGACACAAAGATTGGTGGAGTAGCAAAAAGCATAAGGGACTATCAGAGAATACAGGAGAATATAGATAGACTGGAGAGTTGGGTGGAAAAGTGGCAGATGGCTTTCAATCCAGACAAATGTGAGGTGATGCATTTAGGCAAGTCTAATTCTAGAGCGAATTATACAATGAATGGAAGAGCCTTGGGAAAAGTTGATGGGCAGAGAGATCTGGGAGTGCAGGTCCATTGTACCCTGAAGGTTGCTGCACAAGTGAATAGAGTGATCAAGAATGCATTTGGTATGCTTGCCTTCATTGGACGGGGTATTGAGTATAAGAGCTGGCAAGTCATGTTAAAATTGTACAAGACATTGGTTTGGCTGCATTTAGAATATTGTGTACAGTTCTGGTCGATTCATTATCAAAAGGATGTGGACGCTTTGGAGAAGGTGCAGAGAAGGTTTATGAGGATGTTGACTGGTATGGAAGGTGCTAACTATGAAGAGAGGTTGAGTAGGTTAGGTTTATTTTCACTAGAAAAAAAGAGATTGAGGAGGGACCTGATTGAGGTTTACAAAATCATGAAGGGTATAGACAGGGTGGATAGAGACAAGCTTTTTTCCAGGGTGAAGGATTCAATAACGAGAGGTCATGCTTTCAAGGTGAGAGGTGGAAAGTTTAAGGGGGATACACGTGGCAAGTACTTCACACAGAGGGTGGTGGGCGTTTGGAACGCATTGCCCAGCAGAGGTGGTAGAGGCAGGCACGGTAGAGTAATTTAAGATGCGTCTGGACAGAGTTGCATGAGTAGGTGGGGAGAGGAGGGATACAAATACTTAGGAATTGACTGACAGGTTTAGACAGTACATTTGGATCAGCTCAGGTTTGAAGGGCTGAAGGGCCTGTTCCTGGGCTGTAAATTGTCTTTGTTTCTTTCTTTGTACATGGCAGATGAACTATTATGTGGAAAAGATATAAGGTAACAAACTTAGGTAAAATACCAAAATAGAACACTTTGGTAACAAATCCAGGAAAGCAGATTATTATGTGAATAGCAAAAGATTGGGAAAGGGGGGAATGCAACAACATCTGGGTGTTCTTCGTACACCAGTTGCAGAAAGTGACTATGTAGGTGCAGCAGGTGGTGAAGAAGGCAAATGGTAAATTGTCCTTCATAGCACAGGAACAGGGATGTTTTACACTCCTTACCTAAGGAAGAATGTTCTAGCTACAGAGGGAGTGCAAAGAAGGCTGACCAGATTGATGGTCTCCATATGAAGTCAGACTAGATTGGTTAGGACTGTATTCACTTGAGTTTAGATGAATTAGGCAGAGCTCTCATAAAAATCCATAAAATCTAAAAAGATAATTTTCATGAGTGAGTAGTCTGGAACCAGGGGTTGGTCACAAATGTTATGGATGAGGAGTTGGTCTTTTAGGACAGAGATGAGGAGAATTCACTACACAGAAAGAGGTTGAGGCCAAATTATTGAATGTTTTTAAGAAGGAGGTAAATATATTTCTTCGGTTTAAAGGGATCAAAAGATACGGATAGGATACTGAGTTGGATGATCAGCCATGGTCATATTGAATGGTGGAACAGACTTGAAGGATGAGATGGCCTACTCCTACTCCTATGTTCCTATTTCTGGGAATGCTTAGCAACTTATAATTCACAATTGGATAACTGTCTTTGGGAATGGAAGATTGACAATGTTAACAGATCGCTGTGTTTTTATAGGATGTTCAAGAACTGGTTATTTTAATGAAGAATTCTGGGAACAGGTCAATTACATATTTTTAAAGCATTGATCAATGATGGGATTGTGGTGGCTGGTGGCTAAAACTGACATGGGAAAGAGAAACCGTGGGATACAATTTCTGCATAATGGACATTATTTTGCAGAAAAGGAGGAAAGTATCATGATCCTGGAGTTTGTGTTGTCACACAAACTGGAAAATTAAATATCTGGTTGCAAAAACTGAGAAACTACCCTTAAACCTACAACTGTGATAATTGAAAAACCCAACTGGATTATATCATGGGTCAAGAAGGGCACGTGAAGGAAGCAAAGAACTGCAACATTTTTCCAGTATGGTACTAACCACCAGCAATAGACTGCAATTAAAAGAAAATGACAGAAAACAAGAGGTAGATAGAATATCAGATACTATAGTGACTGTGCAAAGATCTGCAAGTGCAGGGGGAATTCAGAGAGCAAATGGAGAAGTAACTTATTGAAATAGAAGAAGCAAATTGGAGTCAGAAATCAGAAGCAGTCATGGGCAGCTTCAAAAGTGGGATGGTCACAAAAGTGGCTGTAGAGCAAGTCATGAGGAACACAGATGACGCAAACATTAATTCTTCTGTGCAATGGAGATTAAAAAATGCTCATGCAGTATTTGCTTGATGCAACTGCCCAAGATTAGAGTTCAAGGAAAACACAGAGTCATAGAGTTATAGAGATGTACAGCATGGAAACAGATCCTTCGGTCCAAACTGTCCATGCCGACCAGATATCCCAACCCAATCTAGTCCCACCTGTCAGCACCTGGCCCATATCCCTCCAAACCCTTCCTATTCATAGACCCATCCAAATGCCTCTTAAATGTTGCAATTGTACCAGCCTCCACCACTTCCTCTGGCAGTTCATTCCATACACGTACCAGTCTCTGCGTGACCTTAGGTCTCTTTGATATCTTTCCCCTCTTACCCTAAACCTATGCCCTCTAGTACTGGACTCCCCCACCCCAGGGAAAATACTTTGTCTATTTACGCTATCCATGGCCCTCATAATTTTGTAACCTCTATAAGGTAATCTCTCAGCTTCAGAGAAAATAGCCCCAGCCTGTTCAGCCTCTCCCTCTAGCTCAAATCCTCCAATCCTGACAACATCCTTGTAAATCTTTTCTGAACCCTTTCAAGTTTCACAACATATTTCCGATCGGAAGGAGACCAGAATTGCACGCAATATTCCAACGGTGGCTGAACCAATGTCCTGTATAGCCACAACATGACCTCCCAACTCCTGTACTCAATACTCTGACGAATAAAGGAAAGCATACCAAACTCCTCCTTCACTATCCTATCTATCTGCGACTCTACTTTCAAGGAGCTATGAACCTGCACTCCAAGGTCTCTTTGTTCACCAACACTCCCTAAGACCTTACCATTAAGTGTATAAGTCCTGCTAAGATTTGCTTTCCCAAAATGCAGCACCTTGTATTTATCTGAATTAAACTCCATCTGCAACTTCTCAGCCCATTGGCCCATCTGGTCAAGATCCTGTTGTAATCTGAGGTAATCTTCTTCGCTGTCCACTACAACTCCACTATACCTCTTATGCTTGCATCCAAATCATTTATGTAAACGACAAAAAGTAGAGGACCCAGTATCGATCCTTGTGGCACTCCACTGGTCACAGGCCTCCAGTCTGAAAAACAACCCTCCACCACCACCCTCTGTCTCCTACCTTTGAGCCAGTTCTGTATCCAAATGGATAGTTCTTCCGTGAGATTTAACCTTGATAATCAATCTCCCATGGGGAACGTTGTCGAACGCCTTACTGAAGTCCATATAGATCACATCTACTGCTCTGCCGTCATCAATCCTCTTCGTTATTTCCTCAAAAAACTCAATCAAGTTTGTGAGACATGATTTCCCATGCACAAAGCCATGTTGACTATCTCTAATCAGTCCTTGCCTTTCCAAATACATGTACATCCTGTCCCTCAGGATTCCCTCCAACAACTTGCCCACCACCGACGTCAGGCTTACTGGTCTGTAGTTCCATGGCTTGTCCTTGCCACCCTTCTTAAACAGTGGCACCACTTTAGCCAACCTCCAGTCTTCCGTCACCTCACCTGTGACTATCAATGATACAAGTATCTCAGCAAGAGGCCCAGCAGTCACTTCCCTAGCTTCCCACAGAGTTCTAGGGTACACCTGATCAGGTCCTGGTGATTTATCCACCTTTACCCATTTCAAGACATCCAGCACTTCCTCCTCTGTAATCTGGACATTTTGCAAGATGTCACCATCTATTTCCCTACAGTCTATATCTTCCGTATCCTTTTCCACAGTAAATACTGATGCAAAATACTCATTTAGTATCTCCCCCCTTTTCAGCGGCTCCACACAAAGGCCGCCTTGCTGATCTTTGAGGGGCCCTATTCTCTCCCTAGTTACCCTTTTGTCCTTTATGTATTTGTAAAAACTCTTTGGATTCTACTTAATTTTATTTGCCAAAGCCATCTCATATCCCCTTTTTGCCCTCCTGATTTCCCTCTTAAGTATACTCCTACTTCCTTTATACTCTTCTAAGGGTTCACTCGATCTATCCTGTCTATACCTGACATATGCTTCCTTCTTTTTCTTAACCAAACCCTCAATTTCTTTAGTCATCAAGCATTCCCTATACCTACCAGCCTTTCCTTTCACCCTTTGAGAGAAAGTGAGGGCTGCAGATGCTGGAGATCAGAGCTGAAAATGTGTTGCTGGAAAAGCGCAGCAGGTCAGGCAGCATCCAAGGAACAGGAGAATCGACGTTTCGGGCATAAGCCCTTCTTCAGGAACCTTTCACCCTAACAGGAATATACTTTCTCTGGATTCTCATTATCTCAAAGATATAGAAAAGCTTGGTGAATCTGGCTATTGATGAAAAACTGGAGTTGTGTCAGTGAATAAGTAATGGATGCAGTTTCAGAATCTAGGGAAACATGAACCCAGGACAAGAAATGATTGGACACTCTGGCAGTAGGAAACATATTTCCACTGATGGGTGAGTGCCGAACCAGAGGACACAGCTTAAAAATACGGGGTAGACCATTTAGGACAGAGCTCAGGAGAAACCTCTTCACCCAGAGAGTGGTGGCTGTGTGGAATGCTCTGCCCTAGAGGGCAGTGGAGGCCCACTCTCTGGATTCATTTAAGAAAGAGTTGGATAGAGGTCTCAAAGATAGTGGAATCAAGGGTTATGGAGATAAGGCAGGAACAGGATACTGATTAGGAATGATCAGCCATGATTATATTGAATGGCAGTGCAGGCTCGAAGGGCTGAATGGCCTACTCCTGCACCTATTGTCTATTGTCTATTGTCTAAGAGGGTGATTGACTTGAACTGGAACAATTGTTGAGGCAATCTGTGACGGAATGTTTTGAAAGAAAGTTTCAAGACCAGATCAGCAAGTGAAGAATTATTATAGCTTGTGAAGTTTAATCAGATTTGATGATTCATCATGTCATTAAGTTTGAGGGAGTTGTTAAGACATAAGTGGGATATAGCTTGATTGCATTTACTATTTGATGTGTGCTGCTCATTGTTTGTACATTACCCATGTTTACATTAGAAGTAAGTTACACATATATTGTAGATTGTGTTATAGTTCTAAGTTATATCGTAACCTTTTGACATTAGTTCAAAATCATGGAATCTTATGTTTTGTTCTCTTAATAAGTCCCCTAGATTCCACCTTCAGCCTTCTTCAAAAGTAAATGCTATATGTCCCTAACCACATCAAAACTGAGACATAATGGTCTGATCTGGGATCATAATAAATGTGACAATGCCTACTGTGACATTTTGCTGTAATTATACAATGCTTTCTAGAAACCAGACTCTATGACAGTTTGGCCTACTTACAAAGTGTAGGATATATTTGTCTTATAAGAGGGTCAACAATATTATACTGGATAGATTTTTGATATGAGAGAATTGAGCTATGTGAAGGGATTGAGTTGAATGGGCAGTTCTAACAATGATCATGCGTACACCTATGAAGAGATGTATTCTGTCAGACCCTAAAACTTTGAAACTATAAGTTCTGGTATGAATTAAAGTTGGAAATTTGTGAAAGAGAATGTAAATATTTAATGAAAAGGTGCAGATCAGAATCAAAGATCACAATTTGAAAAAAATAAGTTAAGCTGAATACAAGAAATTAATTAATTACTTGTCAATATAAGAGTTTCCTCAGTTAATTATGCTGTCAGCAACACTGGCAAACATTATTCACAGTGTAGTTATTTCTTCCTCTTTATCAGCAGAATCTCTTCTATCTAGGTTGCAATTTAACAAATCTAACATAGCAAATCAATACTCTTGTGTAGCAAAACGTGTGCTGTAGAGATCTCACTTGGACTGAATAAAGACAAAGTGCTTTACAGTTTGTACAATGACCTTCCTGTTGTGCAGTGCTTTGACTTAAATGCAATATTTAAAGATAAATATCATGTCACTTTGTCACTTGAACCAGCTGCATGTAGTCATCATTTCATGAATTCATTATTTGTGCACCTTTTGCAACATCTTACCTTCACATTTTTCTTAGAAGCAATGTCAACAATATAAGACCTGATGTGGCAAAAAAATTCACTTTGTACCCTAATATTTTAAATTTTAAATTGTTACTAATATATTTGAGACAAATTTGAGGTAAACCAGTCAGTATTTCTGCATATGACTAAACTACATTACAACTGAGTTCTTTTCCATAATGCACCTGCACATCCACCAATGTCATTTATTGTATCCGTTGCTCCCGATACGGTCTCCTTTACATTGGGGAGACTGAGCGCCACCTGGCAGAGCGCTTTAGGGAACACCTCCGCGACACCCGCACCAATCAACCCTACCACCCGTGACTGAACATTTTAACTCCCCCTCCCACTCTGCCGAGGACATGCAGGTCCTGGGCTTCCTCCACTGCCATTCCTGGAGGAAGAATACCTCATCCTCCGCCTTGGAACACTTCAACCCAAGGGTATCAATATGGACTTCACCAGTTTCCTCATTTCCCCTTCCCCCATCTCATCCCAGTTCCAACCTTCTAGCTCAGCACCATCCTCCTGACCTGTCCCACCTGTCAATCTTCCTTCCCACCTGTCTGCTCCACCCTCCTTTCCGACCTATCACCTTCATCCCCACCTCCATCCACCTTAGCTACCTTCTCCCCAGCCCCACCCCCCTCCCATTTATCTCTCCACCCTGGAGGCTCCCAGCCTCATTCCTGATGAAGGGCTTTTGCCCGAAACGTCGATTTCCCTGCTCCTCGGATGATGCCTGACCTGCTGTGCTTTTCCAGCACCAATCTAATCTTGACTCTGATCTCCAGCATCTGCAGTCCTCACTTTCGTCTCTTTTCCATAATGTTCCATCAGAGGTTTCATTTTCTAATATAATTGGCAAGACAAAAATAAAAAATTTGAACACAGATTCCATAACACTTGGAATACATCACATTATTTACATTTTTGTTACTGCTGGGCAGCAATAATGGCTCATCCTTTATTGCCCTTGAGAAGATGGTGGTGAGCTGCCTTCTTGAACTGCTGCAGTCCATGTGCTGTAGGTAGACTCATAATGTTGTCAAGGAGAGAATTCCAGCATTATGACCCAGCGAAAGTGAAGGTTTAGTGATACACTTCCCATTCAGGAGCGGAACTTGCAGATGGTGGAGGTTCCAGGTATCTACTAACTTTGCCCTTCTAGGTAGAAATGGTGCTGCCTCAGGATTAGATTCCCTTCAGTGTGGAAACAGACCTTTCGGCCCAACAAGTCCACACTGACCCTCTGAAGAGCAACCCACCCAGACCCATTCCCCTACATTCACCCCTGACTAATGCACCTAACACTATGGGCAATTTAGCATGGCCAATTCACCTGACCTGCTCATCTTTGGATTGTGGGAGGAAACCGGAGCAGACACGGGGAGAACGTGCAAACTCCACACAGACAGTTGCCCGAGGGGGGAATTGAACCCGGGTCTCTGGCGCTGTGAGGCAGCAGTGCTAACCACTGAGCCACCGTGCCACCCCTTTGGTGAATATCTACAGTGCAAATTGTAGACAGTGTACCCTACTGTTACTGAGCATCAGTGGATGGGAATGAATGCTTGTTGATATGGTGCCAGTCAAGCAGTTGCTTTGTCATGGATGGAGTGCTCTTGGTGGAGGGGAGTAATCCATCACACTGGTATCTTTTGCCTTGTACATGGCAGTTAGGCTTTGAGGAGTTAGGAGGTGAGTTACTCACTGCAGTTTTTCCCAGCCTCTTTCCTACTTTTGTAGCCACTGTATTTATATAGCCAGTCCAATTGAGTTTCTGGTCAATGGTGACCCCCAAGATATTGAGGGTATTGCCACTGAATATCGAAGGACTGGTTAGATCGTCTCTTATTGGAGATGGTAATTGCCTGGAATTTGTATAGTAAATATATTATTTGCCACTTGTCAGTCCAAGTCTGGACATTGTCCAGATTTTGTTCCTTTGACCATGGACTGCTTCAGTATCATTGTGTAATCATTGGCTCACATACCACTTCTGACTTTATGATGGAAGGAAGGAAATTGTGAAGCATGAAGATGGAGGATCCATGACCTAAAGAACTCTTACAGAGATGTTCTGAAGCTAAGATGATTGCCTTTCACCAAAAATCTTTCTATGTGCCAGGTATGAATGCAATCAGCAGAGAGTTTTCCTGATTTCCATTGATTCCAGTTTTGCGAGGG
The DNA here is from genome assembly GCF_037043375.1 of Chiloscyllium plagiosum. Lineage (NCBI taxonomy): Eukaryota > Metazoa > Chordata > Chondrichthyes > Orectolobiformes > Hemiscylliidae > Chiloscyllium > Chiloscyllium plagiosum. Next base: position 86,289,371 of record NW_028270143.1, read on the forward strand.
CTCCTTGATGCCACACTTAGTCAAAGGTTGCTTTGATGTCAAGGGTTTTCACTCTCACCTCACCTTTCGAATTCAGCTCTTTTGTCTGTGTTTGAACCAAGGCTGCAATGAGGTCAGGGATTGAGTGGCCTCGGTGTAACCCAAAATGGGCATTAGTGAGTAGGCTGCTGCTAAGCAGGTGCTGTTTAATAGCAGTGTTGATGACAGCTTTAATCATAGAGTCAAGGTGTCATACAAAATAAGATTAGACTAATGAGCCAGTAATTGGCAGGTTGCGTTTTCTTTTCGCACACAGGATACACCTAGGCAATTTTCTACATTGTCAGGTAGATGCAAGTTTACAACCCCTCGGGGTGCAGCAAGTTCTGGAGCACAAGTCTTAGTACTATTTCCAGAAAGTCTTCAGAGCCCATAGCCTTTGTAGTATCCAGTGCCTCCAACCTTTTTTTTGATATCACATTGATTGATTCAAATTGGCTGAAGACTGGGTATCTATAATGCTGGGGCCCACTGGAGGAGGTTGAGACGGATCATCCACTCAACACCTCTGGTTGAAGATTGTTACAAATACTTCCGTCTTCTCTTTTGCAATGGGCTTTTCCATCATTGAGGATGGGGATATTTCTGGAGACTCTCCCTCCAGTGAGTTGTTTAATTGCTGACCACCATTCATGATTGGATGTGGTAGGATTGCAGAGCTTAGATTGGATCTATTGGTTGTTGGATCACTTAGCTCTGCCTATCGCTTGCTGCTTACACTGTTTGGCACTGTGTACCTTCACTAGTTGATGCCCTACTTTTATGTATGCCTGGTGCTGCTCCTGGCATGCCCTCCTCCATTCTTCATTGAACCAGGTTTGATGCCTGGCTTGATGGTAATGGTTGCTTGTGGGATATGCTGGGCCATCAGGTTGCAGCTTGTGTCAAAATATGATTCTGCTGCTATTGATGGTCCACAGCGTGTCATTGTCATCCAGTTCAGAGTTGGTAGATCTATTTGAAGTCTGTCCCATTTAACAATGATAGTGCTACACAAAATAATGGAGGATAATCTCAACATGACGGCTGGATTTTATCTCCACAAGGACTGTGTGGTGGTCACTCATAACCGATACTGTCATGGAAAGATGCATTTGCCACGAGCAGATTGATGTGGGTCTTAAGTTACATATTGGCCAGAATGTGAGAATGGCAGATTTCCTTTCCTGAAGGGCATTAATTGAACCAGATGGGTTTCATTGTCATCATTGGATTCTTAATGCCAGGTTTTTTTTTATTGAATTCAGTTTCCACCATCCACTGTTGTGTGATTCAAACCTGATTCTGAGAACATTAGCTGAGTTTCTGGATTAATAGTCTAGCAATAATACCACTATTGCCTAGTAGCCACAGTATTTATATGGCTAGTCCAGCTATGTTTCTGGTCAATTGTTCCTGGTCAATTCCTGATGAAGAGCTTATGCCCAAAATATCAATTCACCTGTTCCTCAGATGCTGGGTTTTTCCAGCATCACACTCTCGATTCTGATCTCCAGTATCTGCAGTCCTCAGTTTCTCCTGGTCAATTGTAACCTCAGGATATTAAAAGCAGGGCATGATAATGATGGTAAAGCCATTGAATGTCATAGTTGAATTCTCTCTTGTTGGAGATGGTGATTGCCTGCCACTTGTGTGGTGTGAATATTATTTACCACTTGTCAACAAGTCTGGATATTGTTCTTGTATTGTTGAAAGAAAGTGGTAGTGAGCTGCTTTCTTGAACAACTGCAGTCCATGTGGTATAGGCATACCCATACTGCTATTAGGAAGATAGTTGAGACCACACACCATAAGAGATAGTAGCACCAATTGATCAGTCAGCCCATTGAGTCTGCTCCACTATTGAATGAGACTATGGTGATCTGATATTCCTCAACCTCACTTTCCTGCATTTTCCCTATTACCTTTGATTCTTCTTGTGATAACTCCATTGGGGCCAGTATCCCATCACCAAGAGAATCGTTATTTACCTGTGAACAGTCCTTGATTATAATACTGCCTACACAGAGTTAGGCACCAGAGTGTCAGTATCCGTGACACTCACCCAAATGTCAGCCAGGACTCCCCAATTCCAACAGATTAGTAGCCCTAATCAGGGAACTCCCATTCTGTGAGGTCCAGTTGGCTGATTTCATTATAATCACTACACCCCTACTGATTAAAAATCTGTGGATCCCAGTCCTGAATATACTTAACAGAAACTAGTACAGTAGGTAATAAGGAGAACAAATGGAATTTTGGCTTTTATCGGTGCAGGAATGGAGTATAAAAGCAATTGCAATTGTACAAGGCTTTAGTGAGACCCTAACTGGAATACTCATAGAATTCCTACGCTGTGGAAGTAGACCATTCAGTCCATCAAGTCCACACTGACTGTCTGAAGATCATTCCACCCAAACCCACACACGTTACCCTATCCCTATAACCTTGCATTTCCCATGGCTAATCCCCCTAATCTTGACACTATCCGCAATTCAGCATGGCCAGTCCACCTAACCTGCACATTTTTGGATTGTGGGAGGAAACCCACACAGATAAGGGGAGAATGTGTAAGCTCCACACAAGAGTGGAATCAAGCCCAGATCCCTGGCACTGAGAGGCAGCAATGCTAACCACTGTACCACCATGCCATCTAAGTACAATGTTGGTCCCCTTAAGGAAGCATTGGAGGCTGTTCAGATGAGATTAATTCCAGAGATGAGAGAGAGAGGGGACTGATTGAGCAGTTTAAGCCTGTACTCGTGAGAATTTAGAAGCATAAGAGGAGATCAAATTGAGATATATTGTATGCTAAAGAGGTTTGAAGATTTCAAACAGAGATAAGGAGGAAATAGTTTGTGAATCAATGGAATTCATTGTGCCAGAGCGCAGTGGACGTCAGGAGACAGAATGAATTTAAGGAGGAAACAATAGATTTTTAATTAGTAATGAGTTAAAGGATTATGGGAACCTGGCAGGGGAGTGGAGTTGAGGCCTAGATAAGATCAGCAATGATCATATTAAATGGTGGAGAATGTTCGAGGGGCAGAATTGCCTACCCCTGCTCCAAGTTCTTACATTGTTGTTTTAATGACCCAGCCTCAACAGCTCTCTGTGGTAAAGAATTCCACATATTCACTCCTGTCTGAGAGAAGAAATTCCTTCTCATCTCTGTCTTAAAAGGGCAACCTCTTATTCAAAAATTATGCCCTCTGGTCCTAGATTTCCCACAAATGGAAAAAAACATTTCCCCATCGAATTTGTCATGTCCCCTAAGAATCTGAGACGTTTCAATGAGGTCACCTTTCATTCTTCCGAGGTCCAATGACTGCAGGTTCAACCTAACTGACTTTTCCTCATAAAATAGTCACTCCATACCCAGTTGGTCTCCTTTGGCCTGTCACCAATGACAGCATATTATTGCTTAGGTAAGTGGCCCAAAATTGTGCACAATATTCCAGATGTGGTCGGCCTAGTGCCTTATATAGTTTTAGCAAGTCAACCCTACTAGTCCACTCCATTCCCTTGGAAGGTTTAACTCAAGTGTGAGCATTTTGAATTGGATGCATGAGGACTCCCAATTCCCTTTATTTTGCTGCCTTCCATAGCCTTTTTCCATTTAAATAATATTCAACTCTATTCTCCTGATAAGATGCACAACCACACATTTTCCCACATTATATTCAACCTGCCAAGGTTTCTATCCACTCATTTAACCTGTCTATATCTCTCTGTCAACTCTTCTGTCATCCTCACTACTGGCCTTCCCATCTATTTTCATGTCGTCAGCAAACTTGGTATAGTACATTCGCTTTCCTCATCCAAATCATTAAGATATAGGAAATTATTTTGATCCCTGTTACATGCCACTAGTCAAAGGTTGCCATCCTGAAAATGGCCCCCTTATTTCAACTCTGTCTTCTATTAGCTGGCCAATTATTTATTCATGCTAATATACTACCTAAAACACCACAGATTCTGACCTTATTAAGTAGCCTGAAGTGTGGTACCTTATCCAATGCTGTATGAGAATCCAAATCTATTGCAGGCACTTCTTCTTATTAATCTATCTATTGGTTACTTCCTCTGAGAATTCTAATAAATTTGTCAGGCATGATTTCCCCTTCCTGTGTAGGTGTAGCTACATTCACAATGCTATTAAGAAGGGAGTTCTGGGATTTTGACCCAGTAACATTGAAGGGATGATGAACAGTTCCAAGTCAGGATTTGGCATTCCCACTCAGCAGTTGTCATTGTTTTTTGAAGTGGCAGAGATTGTGGGTTGGGACGTTGCTGAGTTGGTGAGCTGCTGCACTGCATTTTGAATATGGTGCAACTTGTTGCCACGGTGTTAATGATGAAGCAAATGAATGTTGAAGATAATGGTTAGGGTGCCAACTATGTGTTGCGTTGTGTCCTAGCTGATGTTGAGCTCATTGAATATTGTTGGAGTTGCACTCACCTATTCAAGCAAATGTACAATATTTCATCACTTTCCTGACTTATAATTTGTATAGGATGGACAGGCTTTGTGGGGGGTCAGACAGTGACTTCTCATCACAGAGTTCTCAGTCTTGACCTGTACTTGTAGCCACAGTATTTATGTAGCTGGTTTAATTAGCTTCTGGTCAAATCCAAACCCCAGAATGTCAACAGTGGAGGCTCTCTGCAACTTATTGGCACATGGGCCAAGGATCCAGGTCCGCAGCTAGGTCTGGTTGCCTGAAAGAGCGGAAGTGTCAGCAAAAGGGATGGATAGCAGACCGGCAACAGTGTGTGGAGGAACATTGGATGGGGAACAGGAGGTACAGAACCTGCACAATCCCAGGCCCATGGTTCAACTTGGACACAGCAGTCGCTGGAGTGATGTTAGTGGAGGCGCATAACTGAGACCCCAAATCCCATTACAGAGATTCAAAAACCTGTTTTAGAGACTGCACCTGATGACAAGCAATGACTGGAATAGCAGCGGAGGAGGAACAAGATAAGAGAGAAAGATACCTGCTATTGCAGTAAAATCTTGCATTTTATTCAATGTTTCATGATGACACTGGAGCTTGGCGACACTTTGCATATCTATGCCGAGGGACTCTTGCATTGATAACCTGGGGTTGACATTATTGGCTTCCAATAGCCACAACAATCAGTGGAGAGCTCCCCCTGTCTCCTATTGGCTCCAGTTTTGCTATGGATTCTTCATGTTATACTTGGTTAAATACTGTACTGATGCTAAAGATGGTCACTCTTACCTCTAGTCTGGAATACAGGTCTTTAGTCATGTTTTGGATTAAGGCAGGAAAACGATTAGCAGTAAAGTAGCCCTGGCAGAACCCAAATTGAGAGTCAGTGAGCAGTTTGCCACTGAGTAAATATTGCTTTATAAATATATTTGCTGCAGGATTGGTTAGCTAATAGGAAGCAAAGAATTGGGATAAGTGGGTTTGGGTTATCAAGGTAAAACCAGTAGAATGTCACAGGGATTAGTACTGGCTTCTTGATCTGAATGACATCAATGAAGGCACTAAATGTATGTTTACTAAATCTGATGATGATATAAAGATAGGAAGTAAAGGAAGACCATAAGACAAAGGATCGTAAATATGCCCATTGGTCCATTGACTCCAATCTGCCATTCAATTAAATCATGGCTGAATTTTTATCATTGATAGCCACAGGTGAGGTGCCAGAAAATTGGAGGTTGGCTAAAGTGGTACCACTATTTAAGAAAGGTAAGTGGTGAGTGAGTGTGATGTAGGTGATGGGCAAGTTGTTGGGGGTAATCCTGACGGATGGGATTTACATGTATTTGGAAAGGCAAGGACTGATTTGGGATAGTTAACATGGCTTTGTACATGGGAAATCCTGACTCACTAACTTGAGTTTTTTGAGGAAGTAACAAAGAGGATTGATGAGAGTAGAGTGGTGGACATGATCTATATAAGGCATTTGAGAAGGGTTCTCATGGTAGACTGGTTAGAAAGGTTAGATCATATGGAATACAGGCTTTGTGGGGAGTCAGACGGTGACTTCTCATCACAGAGTTCTCAGTCCTGACCTGCACTTGGAGCCACAGTATTTATGTAGCTGGTCCAATTAGCTTCTGGTCAAATCCAAACCCCAGAATGTCAATAGTTTAGGCTATCTGCAACTTATTAGCTCATGGGACAAGGATCCAGGTCCGCATCTAGGTTCGGTTGCCTGAAAGAGCGGAAGTGTCAGCAAAAGGGACGGATGGCAGACTGGCAACAGTGTGTGGAGGAACATTGGATGGGGAACAGGAGGTGAAGAACCTGCACAACCATTTGGTCACAGAACTGGCTCAAAGGTAGAAAAAAAAGAGAGGGTGACAGTGGAGGGTTGCTTTCCAAATTGGAGACTTGTGACCAGTGGTGTGCCACAAGGATCGGTTCTGGGTCCACTGCTTTTTATCATTTACATAAATGATTTGGATATGAACTAAGGAGGTAAGATTAGTAAGTTTGCAGATGACACAAACATTGGAGGTGTAGTAGACAGTGAAGAAGGTTACCTTAGAGTACAATGGGATATTGATCAAATGGGCCAACGGGCCAAGGAATGGCAGATGAGGTTTAATTATGATAAAAGTGAGGTGCTGCATTTTGGAAAGGCAAACAGGGCAGGACTTATACACTTAATGGTAAGGTCCTGGGAAGTGTTGTTGAACAAAGACACCTTGGAGTGCAGGTTTATATTTCCTTTAAAGTGGAGTCCCAAGTAGACAGGATAGTGAAGAAGGCATTTATTATGCTTGTCTTTATTAATGAATGCATTGAATATGGGAGTTGGGAGATCATGCTGCAGCTGTACAGGACATTGGTTAGGTCACTTTTGGAATTCTGGTCTCCCTGCTAAAGAAAAGATGTTGTGAAACTTGAAAGGGTTCAGAAAACATTTACAAGGATGTTGCTGGAGTTGGAGAGTTTGAGCTGTGGGAAGAGGATGAATAGGCTGGGGCTATTTTCCCTGGAATGTCAGAGGCTGAGAGGTGACGCTGTAGAGGTTTATAAAATCATGACGGGCTTTGAAAGGGTGAATAATCTAAGTTTTTTTCCTGGGGTGGTGGAGTCCAAAACTAGAGGGCATAGGTTTAAGGTAAGAGGAGAAAGATTTAAAATGGACCTAACAGGTAATATTTTCACACAGAGGTGTTGCATACATGGAATGAGCTGTCAGAGGAAGTGATGGAGGTTGGTACAAGGCATCTAGATGGATATATAAATAGGAAGGGTTTAGAGGGATATGGGCCAAACGTTGGAAAATGGGACTAGATTAACTTTAAAATATCTAGTTGGCATTGACGAGTTGGACCAAAGGGTCTTTTTCTGTCCTGCACAGCTCTATGACTTCATCTGATAACCCTCAACTCCACTTTCCTGTCTTTTCCTAATAGTCCTGGATTTCCTTACTGATTAAAAGACTGTCAACTTTGGCCAGCTTTGCCAGCCCTTTGTGATAAAAAAATGCACAGAATCATAACTCTCCAAGAGGAAAAGATCCTCCATCTCTGCCTTAAATGGACAATTCCTTATTCGGAGATTATGATCTCTGGTCCTCAACTCTCCCATTGGGGAAACAACCTTACTGCATCCACCCTTTCAAGCACTCTAAGAAAATGATATGTTTCAATAAGGTCTCTTCTTATTCTTCTAAACTCCAATGAATAAAAGACTAACTGACTCAACCTCCATTCTCAATATCAACTTAGTGAACTTTCTCTGCCTACAATACAATTATATCTTTCCTTAGATAAGGGGACCAGAAAGACAAGTATCCCATATGCTATTTTAACGACCTTATCGATCTGTCCTGATGCCTTCAAGGATCTATGGACAAGGGCACCAAGGTCCCTCTGATCCTCTGTACTTACTAAGATCCTACCATTCAACATTTACTCCCCTGCCTTGTTGTCCTCCCAAAATGCATCACTTCACACTTTTCAGGTTTTGAATTACATTTGTCACAGTTCAACCTACCTGGCCAGCCTGTCTTTATTGTCCTGTAGTCTAAGGATTTCCTCCTCATTATTTACCACATCAGCAATTTTGTATCATTTATGAATTACATAATCATATCTCCGATATTCAAACACTTCTATGGATGCATACTAACTATACATTGATGGATGGAAGCTTGGTGGTTCACAAACCTTTCTTGTTAATCTGGAGGTGCAGGAATTGCAATGTGTATACAGTACACCTATGGGAAGCCAGTCAGGTCCAAAAATGTGAATGCAAATTTATTTTGATTAATGTTATTGCAAACAAAGTTGGCATTATTTCCAGCTAGCAAACAACATGCCTTTCTGCTTTTATGGACCAGCAAATAAAAGATTTTGGAAACATTCTTGGCACAGCCCTGAAAAGATCCAAAACTGTTGAAACAATGGACTCTTTGAAAGCTACTGGTAACACGTGACCAGTAGGACCAAAAGGCTGCAGCTGTCTGCTGCCACCTAATGCAATGACAGGCATTTTCTGAAGCACTGCTATTCTGACATGGTAAGACAACTAACCTCTGTCGGTACACTGGTGTTCATGGCACTTCATGTGACATACTTTACTGCATAGATTCAGGTCTCTAAACAGCAGACTGATACTGCAGCTGTTTGCTCTCTAATGTCCAGTTGCAGATTTCTCAATAGCAGGTTGCTGCTATGGGTCATATTGTTCCTCATTTGAAGTCCAAAAGACCATAAGAAATAGGAGTGGAAGTAAGGCCATTCAGCCCATCGAGTCCACTCCACCATTCAATCATGGCTGATGGGCATTTCAATGCCCTATACCTGCATTCTCCCCATATCCCTTAATTCCTTACGAGATTAAGAACTTATCAGTCTTTGCCTTGAAGACATTTAACATCCCAGCCTCTACTGCACTCCATGGCAGTGAATTCCACTGGCCCACCACTCTAGCTGACGAAATGTCTCCTCAGTTCCATTTTAAATTGACTCCCTCTGATTCTAAGGCTGTGCCCACGAGTTTAGTATCCCAGCCTGACGGAAACAATTTCCCAGCGTCCACCCTTTCTAAGCCATGCATTATCTAGTAAGTTTCTATTAGATCTCCCCTCAACCTTCTGAACTCTAACGAATACAATTCCAGGATTCTCAGCCGTTCATCCGTTAGGCTGTTAGGCCTACCATTCCAGGGATTATCCATGTGAATCTCCACTGGACATGCTCCAGTGCCAGTATGTCCTTCCTGAGGTGAGAGGCCCAAAACTGGACACAAAAATGGGGCTTAACCAGAGCTTTATAAAGTCTCAGTAGCACATCACTGATTTTACATTGCAACCCTCTTGGAATAAATGACAACATTACATTTGCTTTCTTAACCACAAACTCAACTGCAAGTCAACCTTTAGAGAATCCTGTACTAGCACTCCCAGATCCCTTTGTACTTTGGCTTTATGAATTTTCTCACCATTTATAAAATAGTCCATGCCTGTTTCTTTCTTCCAAAGTGCAAGACATTTGCCCCCGGTTTGGTGACGATTCGCCATGGCAGATTCGCCGCTGATGATTAGCCACTGCCAGTTCTCTACCAGCGTTTCTCCACTGGGTATTTCCCTCCCATCTGTTCTTTCATACTTCTCAGTCCCCTTTATTTATACAACTACATACTATAAATTGATAAAAAAAGGAGGTAAAATAAATATCATTTTATTGGTTTATATATAAAAATGAGTTACAAACTTTAACCAGAAAAAGGAAATATATTTTAAAAATCTTTATAATGGCAGCAAAATCTCACATTAATATTAAACAATGAAATTTCAGTTCATTTGATAGTTATGCGCTATTCCTCTAAGATATTCCAAACAAACAATCTCTTTCACCGTATTCAAGAACAACGCAATGCAAACACTACCTTAACCAATATAACGACAATTTTATATAGTTTAGATATGCTTGTTCTCTAACATTTTAAACGTTGTTAAATTTTTAAAAAATCTATTAACAAAAATAAATGGTTATTTAAACAAGTAAACGCTACCACCAATATTCAAAATATACGACTTATTCGCAGTGGTGAATCGTCTTCAGTGGCCAATGGGCGGTGGCTAAGCGTCCTCAGTGGACAAAGGGTAGTGGCTAATCGTCGGTGGCGAATCTGCTGTGGTGAATGGTCCCATCCTGTTGCTCACATTGAAGTTCAGCCATTTCTTGGACCATTCTCCTAAATTGTCTGAATCTTTCTGTAGCCTCCCCACCTCCTCAGAACTATCTGCCTGTCCACCTAACTTCGTATCATCGGCAAACTTTGCCAAAATGCCCCAGTCTCTTCATCTTGATCACTTATATATAAAGTGAACAGCTGGGGCCCCAACACTGAACCCTGTGGGACACCACTTGTCACTAGCTGCCATTCTGAAAAAGACCCTTTTATCCCAACTCTGTCTTGTGTCAGACAGCCAATCCTCAATCCATGACAGTAGCTCATCTTGAACACCTTACTCAGCAGCTTCCCGTGAGGCACCTTATTAAAGGCCTTTTGGAAGTCTAGGTCGATCACATCCACTGGGTTTCCCTGGTCTAACTTACTTGTTACCTCTTCAAAGAATTCTAACAGGTTTGTCAGGCACGACCTCCCCTTACTAAATCCATGCTGACTTGTTCTAATTTGACCCTGTACCTCCAAGAATTTAGAAATCTCATCCTTAACGATGGATTCTAGAATTTTACCTACAACGGAGGTTAGGCTAATTGGCCTATAATTTTCCACCTTTTGTCTTGATCCTTTCTTGAACAAGAGGGTTACAACAGCGATTTTCCAATCATCTGGGACTTTCCCTGACTCCAGTGATTTTTGAAAGATTACAACCAATGCCTCCGTTATTTCTTCAGCCACTTCCCTCAGAACTCTAGGATGTAGCCCATCTGAGCCAAGAGATTTATCAGTTTTTGGACCTTTTAGCTTATCAAATACTTTCTCCTTTGTAATGGCCACCATACTCAGCTCTGCCCCTTGACTCTCCTTAATTGTTGGGATATTACTAATGTCTTCCACTGTGAAGACTGACACAAAGTATTTATTAAGTTCTTCAGCTAGTTCCTTATCTCCCATCACTAGCCTTCCTGCATCAATCGAGTGGCCCAATCTGTACTTTTGCCTCTCGTTTGTTTCTTACATATTGAAAGAAACTTTTACTACCATTTCTAATCTTACTAGTTAGCATACCTTCATATTTGATCTTCTCCTTCCTTATTTCTCTCTTTGTTACCCTCTGTTTGTTTTTGTAGTCTTCCCAATCTTCTGATTTCCCAGTGCTCTTGGCCACTTTATAGACTCCCTCTTTTTCTGTGATACATTTCTTGAGTTCCTTCATCAGCCATGGTTATCTAACCCTCCCCACCCCCCCAACTGGGTAATCTTTCTTTTCTTTGGGATGTACCTCTGTACTGTGCCCTCAATTACACCCAGAAACTCCTACCATTGTTGCTCTACTAACTTCCCCACTAGGCTTTGCTTCCAGTCAATTTTCATCAGTTCCTCTCTCATGCCCCTGTAATTACCTTTATTTAACTGTAACATCATTACATCCGATTTTGCCTTCTCACTTTTGAATTGCAGACTGAACCTACCATATTATGATCGCTGCCTCCTAAGTGTTCCCTGACTTCAGGATCTTTTACAAAGTCTGGCTCGTTACATAGCACTTAAGTCCAGAATAGCCCGCTCCCTTGTGAGCTCCATCACAAGCTGTTCCAAAAAGCCATCCTATAAGCATTCCACGAATTCCCTTTCTTTGGATCTACCGGCAACATAATTCACCCAGTCCACTTGTACATTGAAGACCCCATGATCACTGTGATCTTACCTTTCTGACATGCCCTATCTATTTCCTGGTACATCTTGCGCCCCTGGTCCTGACCACTGCTGGGACGTCTGTACATAACTCCCCTTATGATTTTTTTTGCCTTTGTGGTTCCTCAACTCCACCCACACAGATTCCACATTATCTGACCCTATATCATTTAATGCCATAGATATAATTTCATTCTTGACTAACAGGGCAACCCCACCCCCTCTGCCTACCTCTGTCTTTTCGATGAGTTGTAAATCCTTGGATCCCAGTCCTGAAACCCTGCAACAAAGTCTCTGTGATGCCTACAACATCAATCATTTACGATGAGTCCAACTAAAGCAGCCAGGGTATACCCAACCTCATGTGATTCGTAAAATCTCCAAAGTGTAGAAAATGAACTCTCAGTAAAAGTGATGAGTAAGCTCATTCTCACCAGTAGGGAAGAAAGAAGATGAGAGTGTTGAGTAATGTCTTCATGTGGTTTAATCTGCTCTCAGTTGCTATTAACATTGAAAGCAAGATGAAAAGCAAACTTTCAGGATGCCTGTTAAACTCATGGATATGATGTTAATTTCTAACTACATCCAAAACTGTTCCTATTGAGTCATGTGAACCATTTTCCAAGTTAATTGGCCTTCTCCCAGGTTGTTGCTCATAACCAGCCTTTTGTGTTTAATTTAAACCCAGAGACTGGCTGATTGGAGCACACATCTTTGTTTCCCGACATTAAATCCACACACCACCATCCGCACACAAATTGACATACTTGTCAAGATCAAAATTTCCTTCCACACAAGCAAATGACATTTTTCTAGTTCTGATAAAATGTCATCAGCCAGAAATTTTAGTCTGAACTCTACATTATGGGGTCCCTGCTCCCCAAAGTAAGATACCATGAAGAAACTGCTTCTGCTTGGCTATTTTATCCACAACCATTTAATGCTCATCAAGAAGGAAGGAAGTTCCAGTGAAGAGACTGGCTGGCCAATCAAATGGCAGTGTTATGAGGTACTGTGGTAATCAGGATATTTTACATGTACATACCTTGTTTTGTCAGGGTGTGGGAATAAGACCACAAGATATAGGAGCTGAATTAAGCCATTTTTTGGTTCACAGTATGAATCAACCACGTTGCTATGGATCTGGAGTCACATGTAGTCCTTACCAGGTAAGGATGGCAGTTTCCTTCCCTAAATGACATTATTGAACCAGATGGATTTTTCCAACAATTGGCAACGGTCTAATGGTCATTATTAGATTCTTAATTCCAGAGATTTATTGAATTCAGATTCCACCATCTGCCTTGGCAGGATTTGAATTCAGGTCCACACAACATGACCTGGATCCCTGGATTAACAGTCCAGAGATAATACCACTAAACCATCACCTCCCTAAAGTCTAATCCATCAAGTCTGCTACACCTTTCAATCATGGCTGATCAAAGCAAGAATCTGTCCCTCTCTGCCTTACATACACTCAATGATTTGGTCTCCAAAGCCTTCTGCTGCAATGAGTTCCACAGGTTCACCACCATTTGGCTTATTATATTTTATTTAAAAAAAAAAATTCGCTCCTTACTTCAGTTCCAGAGGCTTGTCCCTTCTCTGAGGCCGTGCCCTGGGATCGTAGGCCCTCCTACTATTGGAAACACATTCTCCACATCCACACTATCCAGGCCTCAGTATGCTGTAATTTTCAGTGAGATCCCCTCCTTAGACAATAGACAATAGGTGCAGGAGTAGGCCATTCTGCCCTTCGAGCCAGCACCACCATTCATTATGATCATGGATGATTATCCTCAATCAGTATCCTGTTCCTGCCTTATCCCCATAACCCTTGATTCCACTACCCTTAAGAGCTCTATCCAACTCTTTCTTGGAAGTATCCAGAGACTGGGCCTCCACAGCCTTCTGGGGCAAAGCATTCCATACACTCACCACTCTCTGGGTGAAGAAGTTTCTCCTCATCTCTGTTCTAAATGGCCTACCCCTTATTTTTAAACTGTGTCCTCTGGTTCGGGACTCACCCATCAGCGGAAACATGCTTCCTGCCTCCAGAGTATCCAATCCTTTAATAATCTTATATGTCTCAATCAGATCCCTTCTCAGCCTTCTAAACTCAAGGGTATACAAGCCCAGTCGCTCCAATCTTTCAAGGTAAGATAGTCCTGCCATTCCAGGAATTGACCTCGTGAACCTACGCTGCACTCCCTCAATAGCCAGAATGTCTTTCCTCAAATTTGGAAACCAAAACTGCACACAATATTCCAGGTGCGGTCTCACCAGGGCCCTGTAGAGCTGCAGAAGAACCTCTTTGCTTCTATACTCAATTCCTCTCATTATGAAGGCCAGCATGCTATTCGCTTTCTTCACTGCCTGCTGTACCTGCATGCTTGCTTTCATTGGCTGATGTACAAGAACACCTAGATCATGTTGTACTGCCCTTTTACCTAACTTGACTCCATTTAGGTGGTAATCTACCTTCCTGTTCTTGCCACCAAAGTGGATAACCACACATTTATCCACATTAAACTGCATCTGCCATGCATCTGTCCACTCACCTAGCCTGTCCAGGTCACCCTGTAATCTCCTAACATCCTCCTCACATTTCACCCTGCCACCCAGCTTTGTCTCATCAGCAAATTTGCTAATATTACTTTTAATATCATCATCTATATCATTAATGTATATTGTAAAAAGCTGCGGTCCCAGCAGTGATTCCTGCGGTACCCCACTGGCGTGCCATTCCAAAAGGGAGCTGTTTATCACTACTCTTTGCTTCCTTTCAGCCAACCAACTTTCAATCCAAGTCAATATTTTGCCCCCAGTACCATGTGCCCTAATTTTCCTCACTAACCTCCTATGTGGGACTTTATCAAAGGTTTTCTGAAAGTCCAGGTACACTACATCCACTGGATCTCCCTTGTCCATCTTCAGAGTTACATCCTCAAAAAATTCCAGAAGATTACTGAAGCACGATTTCCCCTTCATAAATCCATGCTGATTCTGACCTATCCTGTTACTGCTATCCAGATGTGTCATAATTTCATCCTTTATAATTGACTCCAGCATCTTTCCCACCACTGAGGTCAGACTAATTGGTCTATAATTCCCTGCTTTCTTTCTCTCTGTCCTTTCTTAAAAAGTTGGACAACATTAGCCACCCTCCAATCCGCTGGCACTGATCCTGAATCTATAGAACATTGGAAAATGATCACCAATGCATCCACGAATGATCCTTATCCATCTAAACTCCCTCAAGTACAGACCCAACATCCTCAACTGCCCCTCATATGACACAATGGGATTATTCTTATCAACCTCCAAAGTCAACACATCCTTTCTTAGATACAGGGTCCAAAATTGCTCACAATATTCCAAATGCAGTCTGATCACAGCCTTACACAGTGTCAGCAATACATCTCCGCTCTTGTGTCAAGGCCTCTCCAAATGAATTGTAACAATGCCTTCCCAACTGTCAACTGAAACACATGTTAACCTTAAGAGAATCCTGAATTAGGACTTCCAAGGCCCTTTGTGATTCAGACTTTCAAAGCCTTTCTCATTTAGAAAATTGTGTACACCTCTATTCTATCTACCAAGTACATATCATCATACTTTCCCTCACTGTGTTCCATCTACCAATTTTTTGCCTACTCTTCTAACCTGACAAAGTCCTTCTATAGCCTCCCTGCTTCCTCAATATTACCTGTATTCCCTCCACTTTGTGTCATCTGCAAACTTAGCAACAATGTCCTCAGCTCTTTGGTCCAGATTGTTAGTGTGTAACTGGAATAGTTGCGAATAGAATATACAAGGAATCTGAGGCAGGTGTACTGAGGGGTGATAAATAACTTTGAGGTGCCTCAGTGGCACAGGGGCCAGAAAAGGTGAACAACTATCTTTCTTCTGCTCCCACTCCACTCTGGCCAACAGCCCATCAGGTTTCACTTGTCGGTTTGGGCAATGTGCCAGCCTCCCCTGTCCTGAGTAAGATCCCAATGGTGGAAGGATAACTTTAAATGACTGTACATTTCTCAATTATTGAGGTTTATTTCAAAAACGATTTTAACATTACTTTAGTAATTCTACATATATAACTAAAATATTATTTATATTCTCCATGCAAGCCTTGGCATTTTACTGAAGGTGGAATTTAAACACTGTCAAATGCATTATGGATTGGGTTAATTGTGTATAATTAGCAACTTTAATAATTCTGCTGGTAACAGTTTGCGTCAGAGAAAAAAATGCTATTGATAGTGTTTTGAGTGAAGGAATTCATCACCTAGTTTTAAGCATGTTAGAACAAAGTTGGATAGAAATGCAGAGGTGAATGCAGAAAGTATTACATTTTCTGTTTTCTATGATCCTGCAAGAATTATGTATTCTAAATTTGTCACTTAAAATGGTCTAACACAGCAGCTTCTCCAGCTCAGTAATTCAGGGTTGTGCTTAGCATTAGGTGTTTAAATTTAAAAAAAAGAAAATGAAGTGGGCAAAGATTAAACAACAGTATATTTGAATTTTGAAAGAGCTACTTTGATCTGTCTATATGAGAAATATGCACAGTTGGGGCCTGTTTACAGATTTTGCAGTAAAAGGAGTGATTATACAATACCTATTTTGTTGAATGGATTACACAGAACTCAACATATAACTTTCTCAAGTTCAGCTTATCTCAGCATATGTGCTGTTCTCACCAAATGTCATGGCCAAACACAATGATTACATTCAATGAGAAGAACATTTTCACATTTAGAACTACATACACATGAAATTTTACTTTTGATGAACTTAAGTTAAATCAAAATAAAAGATTACCATAGACTGTGTTAACTCAAATATTGATTATTTCAGAAATGAAATGCATATTTGATATTAAGTATTATTTCTGGGTGCAAAACAGTTAAGTATGTCGATCTAAATAAAAACAATTTTAATATGCATAATGGTGAATTTTAAGATGTTTAATCAACTATATTTAAGCTTGGAGTAAACCATTTAAAAAATTTAGTATTTTATTTGGAATAATTAGTTGGTCAATTTCTGAATGGTTCAAGCTGATACTGGCATATTTAAAACTGTAGTTAAGCCTTGAGGATTACTGCTAAGTCTACCTGATTGTTTTAACAATAGATACAGTATTGACTCAAACATTTATGACAAGTTAATGGTGTTCATCATTATTTGTTTGCATCTTATGACTTCTTTCACTTGTAGCAGAAATTATAAATTCCAAATATACACAAATTGCTGAGTTAGCCTCGACAAACATGAATAAATTGAAACTTTCCCATGAATCTTTCCACTGCATGCTACCATAAATTTAAGGCTGATGATTCATGTTGGTATAGCACGAAGGAAAGCTCAATCTGTAGCTGCGTTAAAGAGGTTAGCAGAACATTGCGAAGTTGGAGGGTTCCTCCAAGATGCTTTGCAAGACCATTAGTTTTTATGGCCTCTGACACAAAGCTATGCAATGAAACTAGGAACAAGGATCGCAAGGTGGCTTTCAAAATTGCTATCTCGATGGAGTTAGTCGCAGCAAAGCAACTCAGTTGAGTAATGGTACCTGTTTGCATTAAGTAGTGGCAACTCGGCAGATTGAGATTCTACGAACTGTATAGTGCCACCAATGTGGCAAAGTGGCCACAAGGAGTGAATGTGTTGAACTCAAGGAGCCCAGTGCCACAGATGTAAGCATTCATATTGCTGGAAATTGCCAGGTACAACTCAATCAAGGGAAGAGATATCTAAAGTAGATGGTTCAGAGGGCAAGGCATAAGATACATGCCACCAGCCAGGAAATAGACAGGGAGTCAGCTGGGCATCCGGGTGACGCCAAAGGCCCAGAATCAGCAGAGTTCTGCTTATCCATACTGTCAGCACAGTGTGAAGCTGATTTTTTTGAATTCTTCCCATAGAGGGGAGAACAGTAAAAATGAAAATTAACCCAGTGGTGTCCCTGACTCACAAATTGGTACACAGGGAGAAGTTAAGAACACTACCATTGAAGCTGTCAAAGATTACACTATGGACTTACATGGAACAACATGGTGCCACAAAGGATAATGCACTGGTGAAAGTGCAGTTAAGGAACCAGTGTGCAGAATTGCCACTTTACGTTTAAAAGGCGAATATCCAACACTATTTGTATGCTCCTGGTTACAAAAATGAAAGTTGAACTGGTTAAAAAGGCTGTTGGACTCAAACATGAGTTTACAGGAAATTCTGGCAAAGTAGAAAAATGTCTTCAAAGGAACTCTGTGGGGAATGAAAGGTGCGTCGAAACAAAATTACATTTGAAGCCAGAGGCTCCTCCTTGGAGTCTGAAGGCACGTCCAGTACCATAAACCATC
This sequence comes from Chiloscyllium plagiosum, assembly GCF_037043375.1. Classification (NCBI taxonomy): domain Eukaryota; kingdom Metazoa; phylum Chordata; class Chondrichthyes; order Orectolobiformes; family Hemiscylliidae; genus Chiloscyllium; species Chiloscyllium plagiosum. The sequence continues at coordinate 86,307,579 of NW_028270143.1, forward strand.
TGGCCTAAAGTGGAAGCAGAACTGGAATGACTGATGAATCTGGGAGTGTTGGAAAAAGTATTCAACAGTGAATGCATCTCCAATTGTTCCGCTCTTAAAAACAAATGGCTTGGTAAAGATTTGTGGCGCCTTTAAGTCAACCCAGTCCTGAGTGTAGTTTAGAGGGATATGGGCCAAGTGCTGGTAAATGGGACTAAATTAATTTAGAATATCTATTCAGCATGGACGAGTTGGACCGAAGTGTCTGTTTCCGTGCTGTACCTCTCCATAACTCTAAGCAATTTCCTTTCGACATTAAGTCAGTGTCAGCTCTGTTTCAGAGGGCCATGGATCAAATATTAAGTGTTGTCTGGAAGACACTTTGATCACTGGATTCTCTGAAGAGCAGCATTTGAAAATTCTAGAGGGGACCCAATAAAGATTGCAACAGCACAGCCTATTGTTAAATAGGGACAAATACAGGCTTATTAATGCCCCTATGCTAGAGAATGTGTCTAAACAGAGAGCATTCTTGGGACTTGTCATTTATTATGACAAGTTCATCTTGGATGTGGCAACCATATTAAAGCCCCTGCATCGGTTACTGGGGAAAGGCCGACTGTGAAAAATGGACCAGAAATGTGAGGTGGCTTACCAGAAAGTGAAGCAAGCTTTAAAAAGATCAGGAGTATCAATACATTTCGACCTGAAGTTGCCACGACAGTTAACCTGTGAAGCCTTGACATATGGGTTTAGCAATGTATGTTCTCACATCTTTTAGCTTTTATCTGTAAAAGAGAGAGGTGAATCACAGCTTCCACAACTAACTTCAAAACCCCAACTGAAAGCTAAACAAAAACACTGATTCTTTGGGAGCCTGACTCCACCCATTATGCTGCTTCTACTATTGCAACTTTTAAAAAAACCCAAGGTCTCACAAGCTGTTTACTTTATTGGCTTGGGGCAGGCTGATCATCACCTCTATCTCAACCTTTCTTTATATAAAAAAAAAGGACAAAGTAAACCTCTTAAAGCCATAATATCGTCACACCATTGATCAAAAGTTGAATTGGACTAGCTACCATAAATATTGAGGCTACAAGAGCAGCACAGAGGCTAAGAATCCTGCAAGAGGGAACTCATTTCCTGACTTGCCAAATGCTGTCCACTCTCTGCAAGGTACACATCAGGAATATTCCACAGTTGGCTGGATGGGTGCAGCTCCAATAACAGTCAAGAAACTTGACACCATCCACGAGAAAGTAGCCTGCTTAATTAGCGATACATCTACAAACAAACAGTCTCTCACTCATTCAATTGCCAATGTTCAGTCGCAGAAGTGTGTACTTATGGGGGTCAGTTAACCCAGTTGGTTGGTTTATGATACAGGTTAACACCAAAGTGTATGTTCAATTCCCATAATGGCTGAAGTTACCAAGAAGCTTCCACCTTCTTAAGCTCACTCCTCACCTGAGGCATGGTGATTTTCAGTCTAAACCACAACCAGTTGTCTCGCTCTCTATCTAGTGAGACAGCAGCTTCTTGGTCGTCTGGGACTACGGCAACATTACCATCTACAGGATGCACTGCATAAATTCATCAGAGATCCTTAGATCCTCACCTTCCAAACCCAAGACCACTACCATCCAGAAAGATAAGGGCAGCGAAGACATGGGAACACAACCACCAGAAACTTTCTCCATAAAGCCACCCATCATCCTGATTTCGATATATATCAACCTTCCTTCAGTGTCCTGAATCAAAATCTTGGAACTTTCTCTCCGGTGATATTGTGGGCCTACCTACATCAAGTTGAATGCATCAGTTGAAGAATGCATCTCACCAGCATGGACAACTAAGGATTGGTAATAAATCTGGAATAGCCAGTGACACTCACATTCAATTAATACATTATTTACAAAAGCTGTTTGTCTGAAATCTTACAGGGGCCTGAATGACATGGGCTATGGCAAGAAATGTGGGACAATTGCATCAGACATTAGGTGAGACTTTTCTCAATGTTGACAACAACTTATCATATTTTGAAACATAGCCCTTGGCATTAGGATGCTGGGAAACAGGTAGATTCCAATTTGTGGGAAAGATTGCTTGTTGTCTGCCTCATTAACAGCAAATCACACCTCATTGAAATGCAGCTTCCTGTACTCTGACCTACTGTGAAGAAACTGCACAATGACAATTCCTGATGAAAATCAGAGTGTGCACCTGGCTACTTCAACTCACCACTAGCTCCTCTGGATTGCCAACTTGGATATCCAGAAACAACATTAGAAGACAGACTTTAGGGTCCTGCTGAACTAAGCATAGGTCCACAGATAATGGCATCAGACACCAGCTAGCCTCTCAGGACTTTCTTGCACCTTTCCAAACCACTACAGGATATATCTGCATTTTAAAGCTCCCCCCTAATTAGCATTAAGTTAAAAAGCACACAACAGCAGGTTATAGTCCAACAGGTTTAATTGGAAGCATACAAGCTTCCAATTAAACCTGTTGGACTATAACCTGTTGGACATGATAAGTTGGTCACTTTATCTGGTCAGAGTCAAAATCCTTCAAAGGTACTGAGGAGCTGCAGCCCATCACCCATCTCAGCTCTTTCTGCCCTATTGTGAGTTTTTTTCTCCTGCAAAGAGAGAAGGGGAGGAACTGAGTAAGATGAAAGTGGAGGCATAGCTGTTGTTGGGGGAAATGTGGTGTCCTGACCGACTGAGTTGGCAGTACAGAGACCAGGCGTTTAGAGGGAGGGAGGTCAGGATGGGTTGTAGCAAGTGTGGGAAGATGTTGCATACAATAGGGAGACAAGTAGAGTGTAAGCCGTAGTGGCAAGTGGGTGCAGAGTTGCAATGATTGTGAGGTCGAAAAGAAAAGACATTGGCATTTATCTGCCCAAGCAAGGAAGTTTTTTCCTTCACTGCTGGGCAAAGTTCCAGATAGTTGACATCGCAATGAACCAAGTTGCCACCTCAGGCCAGGGTGGTGGGGGAAGGGGAAGAGAGAGAGAGAGAGAGAGAGAGAGAGAATGAATAAATATGGGTAGAGGAGACAAGGTCACAACCCATCCACCAGGGCCTCCAGGTGTCTGACTGCAAAGTGGAACACCAGTTTCGTCTTATATACCATTTCGGGGCAAATGTCACAAACCATGCAGGGCAGCTCTGGACTGAGTGTTTGTCCAAGTGTAATACAAAAATAGTGGGATACTGGTCTGTTTCGGAAATCCTGGTAGTGGCAAGTTCTTCTGGATAGGCTGAGATGGTAGAATGCTGCTGGTATTGGATAAAAGGAGTGCCTTGGGAGGATTGGGTCATTAATGGGGTAGGTTTGGGATGAAAATGCAAGAAATATTACTAGATTTCATGGAGAGAAACACTCCATGAAACTTCACAAAATTGACAGTTAGCCAGAATATCATAAGATCAGGCCAATACTCTTATTAATGAAACTTGCACTACTGTATATTTTATCAACTGTTTTCTCTCTCTCTCTCTCTGTCCTGCAACATTTTTATAAATAGTTTTATTGAAAACCTTTTAAAATCTTTTACAACACATTTTTATACACAAAAAATACACCAACAAAACAGAAAAAAAGGCAGTATGACAAAGCCATAACACAGTACTATTGTTAATGATCAACCTACTATTCTACCAGAACATATCTCGTTAACTTAAACGAAACTACAAACATATTAAATAAATACTAACTTAAATTAAATTAAAATAACTTAAATTGAATACAATCTCACTCATCACACCTCCACTGAGGCTCCCAAACCTGGAAGCATCATCTACAGTACCCGTATTCTTTTTCCCCCAGTCTCCTCTTCCCTGGGTCCCATGGGCACCCATACTGATTCCCATGGCTATACCACGGCCCTAATTAATATTGCTGACAAGTCAGCGTCAATATAATTTAAAAAGGGTCGCCACATCTTGTAAAACTATTCCATTTTGTGGTGCACCATATTTGTGAGGTAGTCTTGGGGGAGATGCTCCATCACCAACCTGTGCCACCCCATAAAACCTGGTGGTTTTCCAACGTCCAATTCGGTAGAATGTTCTTCCTCGCACAATGGGTAAGAATGTTACACAATCTCCTCCCGTGCTCCCCCAGAGAGGGCATATTTGGCAACCCCAGAAGAAGAAATACCAGGTCCACGTTAATTTCAATCCCCAGGATGTCCTTTAGCTACCTTACTACAGCACTCCAGTATCTCTGGATCTTACAACGTGACCAATAACAGTGTGTGAGAGTGCCTGTACAAATTTTACATTTGGGACACTCTGACAATGCTCCTCTCTTAAATTTAGCTAGCCTCTCTGGTGCCATATGACCCCTGTATAAGATCTTCAATTGCATGGCCTGTGCTCGCTACATACTGAGATTTTCCTTACATTCCCCCAGATGTCTTCCCATACCTCTGATAAAATATCCTCTCCTAACTCTCGATTCCACATCCTACAGAGTCCTTCCATGTCTCCCAGGGTGTGACCTTCCTAAAATGATATAAAGTACTGAGTGAAAGAGCACCCACACACCGGAGTACTCTTTTCTCCATGTCTGATTTGTAACACTGGACCAGGAGCGTGGTCTTCCTCTGTATATAGTCCCTTATCTGGAAGTATCAGAAAATGTCCCCATTAGACAATTCATATTTCTGACTTAACTGACAAAATGACATCAGGACCTCCCCCTCGAATAAATCTCCCAGACAGAAGATTCCCTTATTCTCCCATTGCCCCAGGTTTAAATCCTTGAGCTCCCACCAACAGGGTAAATGGCAAAGTCTTAGACCACTTACCCTCTTCTTGCCTCATTATCGTCCAGCTTTTATCGTATTTAACATAATTGGGCTTTTACACTGCTGGGTCATGGATTTCATCTTGTCCATGAATAATAAATTACTTAAAGGACATCTCAACTGCGAGGCTTCAATATCAAGCCAAATCGACTTCGAATTCCCCGTACCCAATCACCAACATATGTTAACAGGGCACTTATTTGGTATTCTTCAAATCTGGAAGATCCACCCCTCCCTCACCCTGCGAAAGCTGCAATTTAGTGAATTTAATTAGAGGACACCTGTGACACCAAATAAAGGACCCTAGCCAACCATTAAGCCTCCGTAACACTTGTCTAAGTAACAACAACAGGAGCGTACTCATGGGGTGCAGCAGTCAAGAAAGAACATTCATTTTAATCAGGGCTATTCAGCCCAACCATGATAATGGTAACCCCTCCCACCACTGTAAATCCTGTTTTATCTTCTCTAGTAGTTGTACGTATTTAGATTTATACAGTCGGTGGAAGGAGTGGGTAATAAAAATTTCCAATACAAAAAACCTTTTGATGACCATCTAAATGAGAAATGCATTCCATCCTTCAGATTAGGCACCTCTACTAATCCCCCTACCGGCATTGCTTACGATTTTGTAAAATTGATCCTGTAACCCGAGAAACTACCATATGAATTAATTGTTTGAATCAGTTGAGGAACAGACTTCTCCGGATTGGCCAAAAACAAAAGGACATCATCAGCATATAGGGTGATCTTATGCTCCCCCATTTCCATTTTTGGTGCTACTATTTCAGGATCCCTCCTGATATCTGGCTAATGGTTCAATTGCTAAGGTAAATAACACACCTGTCAACTACCTCTTCCAATATTAAAGTTATTTGAAATTAATACCGTTTGTAATGACTGCCGCCTTAGGATCATTATACTGTATTGCTACCCATCTGGCAAAGGATCCCCCCAAACTAAAGCACTCTAGGACCTCAAATAAATACAGCCATGCTTGTCCAGGGCAGCCCATGGTTTCCCAGGAGGAGAGAGCTTATCTGAGGTGTGATGAGCTACAAAGATATTAACTCTGAGATCTAAAAACTATTCTTATAAAAACAAATACAACTAAAAAAAACGCTGCATTTAATTGAAGCAAACACCCAAACAACCCCAATTCGCTTGAGATCTTCTCCCTTGCACATAGGAGGCACCCCTCCCAATCCTTACCACCATCTTAACTCCCTCTAGCTGAGGCCGTGCACTAGCCCCAAGCAATTCACAAATGAGGAAAACCTGTTATTTACATTCTGAAAGCTAACAATAGATGCCCATCCTCCCCCCCAACTCATCTTAGCCATAAATGTAGCCACCCACAATACAAAATTAAAAGGATAGCAGTAAAAAAACGGAGCCCTAGATAATACCCAACTGACAGATATCTAAAATAATTCCAATTTTACAACAAAACTGTACAGACCCTTTTGCATCATGGTAGCCCACAAACCCACCAACACATTAAAACAGCAGCTAATGAACTTGAAAGACCCTATACAGACAAGCAAAACTAACGTCATTTACAAAATACTGTGCAAGGACTGTAACAAACACTACATTAGACAAACAGGCAGAAAACTAGCCACCAGGAATACATGAACACCAACTACCACAAAAAGACATGACCCTCTCTCACTAGTATCCTTACATATGGATGAGGAAGGACACCACTTTGACTGGGACAACACATCCATCCTAGGATAAGCCAAAGAAAAACACGCACAAGAATTCCTAGAAGCATGGCATTCCAACCGGAACTCTAACAACGAACACATTAAGTTAGACCCCATCTACCACCCCCTGAGAAAAAGTACAGGAAGTGACTTCACCACAGGAAATGATATCACCATCCCAAAGAAACCCAAATATATAAATAGAAAGCAGGACTTATCAGCAGTGCTTCACCTGAGGCCCATTGAAGATGTTACCTAGTAGGGTAACGAAATGTCTGGAATGAACCTTCCAGCACAGCGAGCAAACCTACATCCAGAACCTCAACCTGAGCTACAAATCTTCAAATAAAACCAATAACCACAAAAAAGAATGGGGGAGAGGGAAGTAAAAAAAGGGGTAATAAAAAAAATCCCATACCATTGTCCGCAATGATGCCCCCTTCCCTCCAAACCCGATTCAGGTCCTTCAATTCAAAGACCTTCACCTTTTCTGCAGAGTCAAAGTTATATATCGTCCCCCCATGGGTGAAATCTTAGCGTGACTTGTACACTTAATGGTAAGGGCGGGTACCTCAAGGAGTATTGAATGTTCAGGTCCCTTAATTCTTCCTTGACATCATCAAATGTCCTTCTCTTCTTAATTAGGGCTCCTGGAAACTCCTGAAAAAACATTATCTTTGAGCCTTTGTACATTAAATCTTGTAAATTCCTTCCCAGTCTTCTTGCTATTGCAACTATTAATCGTTTTTCTTTATAATACAGGAGCTGCATTAGGACCATGCTGAGGCACAGGTCCGGCCCAGATCTGTGCGTTGCGCTCCATGCTTACCAGAGCCAATTCCAACTCCAAGCCCAGGAACTTCGGGAGCCACCCTGCAAAAAGCCAACAAGGTCCTCACCTTCCTTGCGTTCCAGGAGACCCATGATCCATAGGTTTTCCTTTTATTTTTATTTTCCAGATCATCGACTTAATCCTGAGGGACCCAAACTTGGATTTGCAGTGTTCAGATTCTTCCTTCCGAGATCTCTGTTACGGTCTCCGATACCGCAGTCCTCTCCTCCATTGCCTCCTTTCTTCGATCCAGCTGGATTTCCTGTTCATGCTTTTTTAGCATGGCAGATAGTGGCTAACTTGCTGCTTGAATCCACTCTCAGAGTTTAGCAAAAAAAAAGCAGTAAGGGAGTGCCCCATCTGTTGTACTCCTTTAGGCCCCTTTCCGTTATTCGACTTCATCCTGGCCTTAAAGCAGTCCCATACAATTTCAGCAGCTCCAAATAGTCAGCAAGTCTAAATTAATACTTTTTTCTCCTGGGGGTGGTTTACAAGGGGGGTAAAGGTCCACCTTGCCCAGAGGTATGGCACAGAGCCCAGCACAGCAGACCACTCAGACTGCTGCCATGTTGGATCTCCATCCTGCCATCTTTGGTGAATTATGCACATGACTACAAAGCCTGGAGTGTGGCAAAATATGAGAATGACACCGATTGACATCAAGAGGATATAGGCATGAGGTGAATGAAACTTAATGCAAAGAAATCTAAAGTAATAGATTCTGTGTGGAAGAACAAGGACTGTCTATACAAACAAAACATAGAATTCTACAGGGGGACAGGGGTAACAGGAACTCAGAGATCCTGGAACATTTGAGCACAAAGCATTGATTATAGATTGAGAAAGTGATTTTTTTAAAAAACCTTTATGCAATATTGTGCTTCCCAATAGAAAAACAGTGATGAACTTTAGATTTCTTCAGTAACGATGTTATAATTTATTATGTAAAGCCTATATAGAATTTCTTTCAAGTTGAGTCCAATGCTTCGCCAGGTGCCATAACGTATCTCAGATACAATGTAAGTAGTTATTAAGTAAAGTGTAATTAACCCATTTACTGTTTACCAAGGTTCTTTCAATCTTCTTTGCATGGGAATCCTTCCGCATGTGGTATCAGTACCAGCAAGAAGTATTGGTGGTGGAAACAACCCAAAGCTTCTCAGCCTCACCATTATAATAGGAAGAACAGAGGTGTGGATTTTTCCCATTATGATACATGTGAACAGCAGCATTTATCTGAAGATTTAAATTAGATGTCCACTTTAAAATTTTAGTAGCAGTGGGCATCAACGTCTCACATAAAGTTGCAACAGTATTTGAAGATATTCAGTTTTACAAAAGTCACAGCCATCCGAGGGGAAAAAAGAAGTAAAAACTCAGTTTATTGTTAAATATTTTAAAAAAAACAAAAGTACAGAGCCTTTCAGCTTTTGTGAATGCAGCACCAACACTTAATAAAAGAGCAGCAGCACAGAAAGCAATACTAAGCGTGCCTGAAAACCCTTAAAACAGCTGAAAGAAAACTCAAGTAGACCACAGAGATTCTTAGAGGTAAAAACAATGACTGCAGATGCTGGAAACCAGACTCTGGATCAGTGATTAGATTAGATTACTTACAGTGTGGAAACAGGCCCTTCGGCCCAATAAGGTCCACACCAGCCACCGAAGCGCAACCCACCCATTCCCCTACATTTACCCCTTTACCTAACACTACGGGCAATTTAGCATGGCCAATTCACCTGACCTGCACATCTTTGGACTGTGGGAGGAAACCGGAGCACCCGGAGGAAACCCACGCAGACACGGGGAGAATGTGCAAACTCCACACAGTCAATCGCCTGAGTTGGGAATTGAACCCGGGTCTCTGGCGCTGTGAGGCAGCAGTGCAGGCAGCATCCGAGGACAGGCAAAATCCACAGAGATACTTAACAGAGCTACAAATCATAAACCAAATCATAAACCTTGGATGCAGTGGTCAATATTAGGCACCCAAAATGAGTTGTATCCTTTAGGTGAAAAATAAAAAAAAATTCTTATTTAAAGAGAAATTCCAGGCTGAGAAGCAAAAGGATGTAAAATACTATGTTAGGCAAACAAACTTGTTCCCATTGTTTAAAAAATAGAAAATGCTGAGAGAAAAATCTTTAGCAGGAAAAGCTGTAAGAAAGAACTTTGTAAACTGATACTTACTTAAAAAAATTAGAAAACTGAAGTATAAATTGATTAATAGGCATAACAAGAAAAATAGTTTACCAAAAAGTGTTTTGAAGGGAAAGACAATTGTACACTGGTTAACGGAAAATACTTGTTTATAAAGCATAATTAGCATGATGCCATATTTTCCAATGCAAACAGACATGAAAACCTCAGAGAAAGAGCAGATGCATTATGAATTATCCAGTCTTAAAAGGGGCTTGAAAATGACTAAGGGTAAACAGTGCAAAATATCTGTCTGTCCTCCATAGTGAAAGAAAACAAAATACAGTATTTCTTCATTGTTCACAGATGCTTCTGCCTCCTACACATTTGCGCTGCGATCCTCAACCAGTAACCAACTCCAGAACTGCACATGGAATCACCAAGGTGCAAAGTATCTAAATTGATACTTTTTAAATCTATTTGTGGGACGTGGATATTGCTAGCTGGGCCAGCACTTATTACCTATCCCTCGGTCGAAGGGCAGTTAGGAGTCAAACTTGGTGAGCTTGATGTGTTTTTACAACAATTTGACTGTGTTCACATGGAACAAGATTTTTTTTGCTGAATTCAAATTTCACTACCTGCCATGGTCGTATCTGAACCCATATCTTCAGAACATTAGTCTGGGACTCTGGATGACTTGTCCAGCGACATCAGCACTATGCCATCACCTTCCCTAGTACAGTCAGCCTGCTGAGCTAGTCTGGTATGATAGCTTGCCCATGTCCCTGAACAGCTGGAATGGAGGATGTACAGTCAAAAGATTTTCTCTAGATGGAGACCTAGATATATCCATAATCTCCACTTAAGAGTCTGCATTGCTTTTTTATTCACGTAGAGTCAGAGTCATTGAGATGTAGAGCATGGAAACAGACCCTTCGGTCCAACTCGTCAATGCTGACCAGATATCCTAACCTAATCTAGGTCCACTTGCCAGCAACTGGTCCACATCCCTCTAAACCCATCCTATTCATATACCCATCCAGATGTCTTTTAAATGCTGGAATTGTACCAGCCTCCACCACTTCCTCTGGCAGTTCATTCCATACATGCGCTACCCTCTGTGTGAAAAAGTTGCCCCTCAGGTCCCTTTTATATCTCCCCCCTCTCACTTTAAACCTATGCCCTCTAGTTCTGGACTCTCTCACCCCAGGGAAAAGACTTTGTCTATTTACCCTATCCATGCGCCTCATAGAGTCACAGAGATGTACAGCACGGAAACAAACCCTTTGGTCCAACTTGCCCAGGGAAAAGGCTTTGTCTGTTTATCCTATCCATGCCCCTCTTGATTTTACAACTTCTAGAAGGTCACCCTCAGCCCTCTGATGCTCCACGGGAAACAGCCCCAACCTATTCAGCCTCTCCCTATAGCTCAAATCCTCCAACCCTGGCAACACTCTTGTAAATCCTTTCTTAACCCTTTCAAGTTTCACAACATTCTTCCAATACGATGGAGACCAGAATTGCACGCAATATTCCAAACGTGGCCTAACCAATGTCCTGTACAGCCGCAACATGACATCCCAACTCCTGTAACTCAATACTCTGACCAATAAAGGAAAGCATACCAAACACCTTCTTCACTATCCTACCTACCTGCAACTCTATGTTCAAGAACTATGCACATGCACTCCAAGGTCTCTTTATTCAGCAACACTCCTTCGGACCTTACCAGTAAGTATATAAGTCATGCTAAGATTTGCTTTCCCAAAATGCAACACCTCACATTTATCTAAATGAAACTCCATCTGCCCAAGAAACTCCATGGCCCATCTGACCAAGATCCTGTTGTAATCTGAGGTAATCTTCTTCACTGTCCACTACACCTCCAATTTTGGGGTCATCTGAAAACTTACTAACTATACTTCCTATGTTCACATCCAAATAATTTATCTAAACCTGTGTAAGGTCACCCCTCAGCCTTCAACATTCCAGGGAAAACAGCCTTTGCCTACTCAACCTCTCCCTATAACTCAAATCCTCCAACCCGGGCAACATACTTGCAAATCTTTTCTGAACCCTTTCAAATTTCACATCTTTCCGATGGAAGGAGACCAGAATTGCATGCAATATTCCAAACGTGGCATAACTAAAGTCCTGTACAGCTGCAACATGACCTCCCAACTCCTATACTCAATACTCTGACCAATAAAGGAAAACATACCAAACGCCTTCTTCAATAGACAATAGACAATAGGTGCAGGAGTAGGCCATTCTGCCCTTCGAGCCAGCACCACCATTCATTATGATCATGGCTGATCATCCTCAATCAGTAATCTGTTCCTGCCTTATCCCCAAAACCCTTGATTCCACTACCCTTAAGAGCTCTATCCAACTCTTTCTTGAAAGTATCCAGAGACTTGGTCTCCACAGCCTTCTGGGGCAGAGCATTCTATACACCCACCATTCTCTGGGTGAAGAAGTTTCTCCTCAATTCTGTTCTAAGTGGCCTAACTCTTATTTTTAAACTGTGTCCTCTGGTTCGAGACTCACCCATCAGCAGAAACATGCTTTTTGCCTCCAGAGTGTCCAATCCTTTAATAATTTTATACGTCTCAAACAGATCCTCTCTCAGCCTTCTAAACTCAAGCGTATACAAGCCCAGTCGCTCCAATCTTTCAGTGTAAGGTAGTCCCGCTATTCCGGGAATTGACCTCATGAACCTATGCTGCACTCCCCCAATAGCCAGAATGTCTTTCCTCAAATTTGGAGACCAAAACTGCGCACAAGATTCCAGGTGCGGTTTCACTAGGGCTCTGTACAGCTGCAGAAGGACCTCTTTGCTTCTATACTCAATTCCTCTTATTATGAAGGCCAGCATGCTATTAGCTTTCTTCACTGCCTGCTGTACCTGCATGCCTGCTTTCATTGGCTGATGTACAAGAACACCTAGATCTCGTTGTACTGCCCTTTTACCTAACTTGACTCCATTTAGGTAGTAATCTACCTCCCTGTTTTTGCCACCAAAGTGGATAACCACACACTTATCCATATTAAATTGCATCTGCCATGCATCCATCCACTCACCTAGCCTGCCCAGGTCACCCTGTATTCTCCTAACATCCTCCTCACATTTCACCCTGCCACCCAGCTTTGTGTCATCAGCAAATTTGCTAATATTACTTTTAATACCTTCATCTATATCATTAATGTACATTGTAAAAAGCTGCGGTCCCAGCAGTGATCCCTGCGGCACACCACTGGTCACCGCCTGCCATTCCAAAAGGGAGCCGTTTATCACTACTCTTTGCTTCTTGTCAGCCAACCAATTTTCAATCCATGTCAGTATTTTGCCCCTAATACCATGTGCCATAATTTTGCTCACTAACCTTGATCACCCTTGTCCATCTTCAGAGTTACATGCTCAAGAAATTTCAGAAGATTAGTCAAGCATGATTTCTCCTTCATAAATCCATGCTGACTCTGACCTATCCTGTTACTGCTATCCAGATGTGTCGTAATTTTATCCTTTATAATTGACTCCAGCATTTTTCCCACCACTTGAGGTCAGACTAACTATCCTATGTACCTGTGACACTACTTTCAAAGATCTATGAACCTGCACTTCAAGCTCTCTTTGTTCAGCAACACTCCTTCGGACTTTACCATTAAGTGTATAAGACCTGTTATGATTTGCTTTTTCAAAATGCAACAACTCGCATTTATCTAAATTCAACTCATTCTGGCACTCCTCAGCCCATAGGCCTATCTGATCAAGATCCTGTTGTTCTCTGAGGTAACCATCTTCGTTGTCCATTACACCTCAAATTTGGTGTCATCTGCAAACGTTTGGAACTTGTGGTGTTGCTAGCTAGCTAGCATTTATTGTTCATCCCTTGTGAAGATAGTAATGAGCTGCCTTCTTGAACCGCTGCAATTCATGTGTTATGGGTTGACTCACAATGCCCTTTGGGAAGAAATTCCAGGATTTTGACCCAGTGACAGTGAAGAAATGTGACATTTTCCAAGCCAGGATGGTAACTTGGAGGAGAACTAGCAGATATCCCATGTATCTGCTGCCCTTGTCATGTTATATGAAAGTGGTTGTGGATTTGGAAGATGCTCTGCAAGGATATTTGATAAATGTATGCAGTGCATCTTGTAGATAATACAGGTTCCTGCTACTGAGATTTAGTGGAGGAGGGAATGACGGTTTATGGATTTCAATCAAGTCCGCTGCTTTGTTCTGAATGGTTTCAAGCTTAGAATCATAGAGTTCTACAGCAAAGAGATAGGCCCTTTGGCCCAAGCTAGTCTATGCCAACCAAATTGTCCATCCACGCTAATCCCATTTCCCTGCACTTAGCCCATATCCTTCTAAACTTTTTTTATCCATGTATTTGTCCAAATGCCTTTTAAATGATGTTAATGTACACACCTCAACTACTTCTACTGGCAGCTCATCCCACCCTCTGTGTAAAAACATGGCCCCTCAAGTTCCCTTTTATTCTTTCCCCTCTAACTTTAATCTGATGCCCTCTAGTTCTCGATTTCTCAACCCTGGAAAAAGCCTGAATGCCATATCCATACCTCTCATGATCTTATATACTTCTATGAGATCCCCTTCTCAGTCTCCTACACAAAAGAAAAAAGTCCTCGCTTGTCTAACCTCTCCCTATAGCTCAGACCGTTGCCTCCTGGCAACATCCTTGTAAATTTCCTCTGCACTCTTTCCAGTTTAATATCATCATTCCTATAGCAAGGTGGCCAAAACTGAACACAAAACTCCAAGTGCGGCCACACCAATGTCCTGTACAACTGCAATGTAACTTCCCAATTTTTATTCTCAATGCCCTGACTGATGAAGGCCAGAGTGCCAAAATCTTTCTTCACTGCCCTGTCTACCTATGACTCCACTTTCACAGAACCGTGCACTTGAACTCCAAGGTCCCTCTGTTCCACTACACTCCTTAAGGCCTGACCATTCATCACAAAACTCGTATCTTGATTTGACTTTCCAAAATGCAAGACCTCACACTTATCTGTACTGAACTCCATTTGCCATTTCTCAGCCCACTTCACCAGCTGATCAAGTTCCTGCTGCAATTTCTGATAACCTTCCTCACTATCCACAATACAAGGTTCTTAAGTGTTGTTGGAGCAGAGCTCATCCATATAAGTGGGAGTGCTCCATCACTCTCCTGACTTCTGCCTTGTAGACAGTGGTCAGGCTTTGGGGAGTCAGGAAGGTGAGTTATTTGCTGCAGTATTTCTAGCCTCTGATCTGCTCTTGTAGCTACAATATCTATAGGGTTGAACTTAGTTGAGTTTCTGATCAATGGTGACTCCCCTGAATGTTGATAGTGGGGCATTCAGTGATGGTAATATCATTGAATGTCAAGAAGTAATGGTGAGATAGTCTCTTATTGGAAATGGTTGTTGCCTGGCATTTGTGTGGTGCCAATGTTACTTACCACTTGTTAGCCTAAATCTGGATAAGGTCAAGGTCTTGTTGCATTTGATCAGGGACTGCTTCAATATCTGAGGAGTCATGAATGGCATTAAATATTGTTAAATCCTCAGCAAACATCCCTACTTCTGACCTTATGATGGAGGGAAGATTATTGATGAAGGAACTGAAGATGATTGGGCCTACCTGAGAAACTCCTGTAGAGATGTCATGGAGCTAAGGTGACCCTCCTACAACAACCTCAATCATTTTCCTTTGTGACAGAATGACTCCATCCAGTGAAGAGTTTGCCCCTTATTCCCATTGAATCCAGTTTTACTGGGTTCCTTGATGCCATACTTGCTGTTTCCATGCTGTACATCTCTATGAATCAATGACTTTATGACATCAAGGCACATTTGTCCAAGGGCTGTCACTCATACCTCACTTCTGGAATTCAGTTCTTTTGCCAATGTTTGACTAAGACTGTAATCACGTCAGGAGCTGAATGAGCCTGATAGAACTCAACTGGGGGTCAGTGAGCAGGTTGTTGCTCAGCAGGCACCACTTAATTGTACCATTGATGACATTTACTATCACTTAACTGATGGTCAAGAGTAGACTGATGGGGCAGAAATTGATCAGGTTGGATTTGTCCTGCTTTTTATGCACAAGACAATAACTGGGCAACTTTCCACATTGTCAGGTAAATGTCAGTGTTGTAACTGTACTGAAACAACTTGGCTAGAGGTGCAGCACGTTCTGGAGCACAAATCTTCAGTACTATTGCCAGAATGTTGCCTTTGCAGCATTCAACCATTTCTTGATGCTGCATGGAGTGAATTGAATTAGCTGAAGACTGACATTTGTGATGCAGGGACAACCGAAGGAGGCCAACCTGGATCTTTAGACCTGAGTGTTGGGATATCACTCTGGTGCTTTCTCTGGTGTTATGTGCCTTTTTCTCTATATGTACAAGAAGAAGAGGAATATAGCAGAAATTGAATCGATGGACAGAGAATTACCTCCACTGTTTGAAGTAGCATCGTCTCTTAGGCAAAATTTGCACTTGCTGCTGCTTCAGAGACAAAGGCGTACCTCCAGGGTTAGGGATCAGCATGTGCCCTCTGTCTCCTAGATGTTTTGCATGCTGTGTGCTGTGACAGAGTTGGTAGAAATATCACTCATCTTGCCAGAGTGTAGTATCTCACTTGTGCCACTTATGGCACTGAACTGGGTTCAACAATACTCCCTAGAAGGCTCTGACCACCTGTGACATCTGCATCCACACTCTCTTGGTGATAATGCACTTTGTTAGTAAGGGTATTCTCCTGCTGTTAACTCCCTGGACAGGAAATTCACAGCTGAGTTATTAAGGCTTGGAGCTAATTTACCCTGACTCTCCTGGCTGCTTCTTATTTCAGCTATCCTGACATGCAAAAGATGAATAGATGCTTATTGATGTTCACTTTGGGTTCAGCCAGGGCATTCAGCACCTGACTTTATTTTAAACATGGGTAAAAGAGATGAATCCCATGGGTGAATTGAAAGTGACAGCCCGTGGACAAATGCAGCCTTGGTGTCAAATGTGGCACGAAGGAGCCCTGGGCAAAGCTGGAATCAATCAGAATCTGAGGGAAAGTTCTCTGCTGGTTGAAGTCATACCTGGCACATAAGAAGATTTGATTGTTGGAGAAAGTCAGTCATTGCAGCTTTAGGATATCGTTGTGAGAGTTTCTCAGGTAAGTGTCCTAGGCTCAAACATGTTCAGCTATTTCATCAATGACCTTCCCTCTACCTTTCATCCATCATAAGGTCAGAACTGGGAATGTACACTGATTATTGCACAATGTTGAGCACAATTTATGACTCCTCAGTTTATATCTAAATGTAGAGATTGGACAAGTGACAAGTAACATAAGTGCTGCACAAATACCAGGCATTCACCATTTCCAATAAGAGACTAACTAACCACTGTGCCTTGATATTGAATGGTGTTACCATCACTGAATCCCCAGCTATCAATATCTTGGGGATTAATATTGAACAGACACTGAACTGGACTAGCCATATCAGGTCAGGGACACTGCAACTCATTTCCTGACTCGCCAAAGTCTGTTCACCATCTGCAGGGCACAATTCAGGAGTGTGATAGAATATTTCCTACTTGCCAAAATGAGCACTCCAGTTACACTTCAGAAGCTTGACACCACCCAGGACAAATCACCCTGCATCATTTGTGGGCGGCACGGTGGCACAGTGGTTAGCACTGCTGCCTCACAGCGTCTGAGACCCGGGTTCAATTCCCGCCTCAGGCGACTGACTGTGTGGAGTTTGCACGTTTTCCCCGTGTCTGCGTGGGTTTCCTCCGGGTGTTCCGGTTTCCTCCCACAGTCCAAAGATGTGCAGGTCAGGTGAATTGGCCATGCTAAATTGCCCGTAGTGTTAGGTAAGGGGTACATGTAGGGGTATGAGTGGGTTGCGCTTCGGCGGGTCGGTGTGGACTTGTTGGGCCGAAGGGCCTGTTTCCACACTGTAATGTAATCTAATCTAAAAAAAAATCATATCCAGGCTCTCCATCACTGATGCTCAGTAGCAGTAATATATTCCATCTATAAGGGGAACTGCAGAAACTCACTACAGACCCTTAGAACCTTTCAAACCCCAAGACCACCACCACCTAAAAGGACAAGGGCAGTAGATACATAGGAACACCACCAGCATCTGTAGCTGAAGCAGGACTCATGATCTCAAGGCAGCCTAGCCTAGCAGCAGAGCCAGGGATTCTTGGTTGTGGGCAAGTGTACATTGAGCAGTGTCAGTGAACTGGGCCCAGTGGTGAAGAGATGGCTCCTAAAGTGGGGTAACCTTTACATTGATGGGTTTGGCACAGGCAGCCGGGGGACACGGGAGGTCTCCGTTGAGGCTAGGTGAGAGCATGGACTGTGTAGAAAGACTAGTATTCTGAACTGTTTACCTCTTTATTTTTCTAATTTATTCCTATGACTTATAAGTGTCGAGAGTGTGGTGCTGGAAAAGCACAGCAGGTCAGTCAGCATCCAAGGAGCAGGAGAATAGATGTTTCGGGCATAAGCCCTTCATCAGGAAGGCTTAGAATACTGGACTACTTATTTCTTTACTTTTCAATTTTTGTTTGCTTCCTAAGAATTTGATCTTAAGTATGTGTACCTTGTACCTAAGATGGTGCTGTAATGTAGTGACTTTAAAGCTTTCACTGTACTCATTTGAGTACATGTGACAATAAAGCTAACTCAATTCAATGCAATTCAGCTGTAAGCTCCCCTTCAAGCCACTCACCACCCTGGCTTGGAAATGTATCACCATTTCTTCAGTGTGACTGTGTCAAAATATTGGAATTCTCTCCCTAATGGCTTTGTGGGTCTACCTACAGCACATGGTCTGCAACAGTTCAAGAAGGTAGCTTGCCACCACCTACTCAATAGCAATTAGGGACAATCAAAAAAAATGCTGGCCCAGTGATCCCGACTCATGAGTGAATTAAAAGAAAATGTGCGCAGTTCAGTATTTGTGTCATTCACGTGTGGTAGATCAACAGCTCGGCAGGATGGGATTGTACTTTGTGATCTGACATATCAATGACAGATTTGCCGATAGCTACTAGCTAGGCTGCCGTGGGATCATGAGTCCTGCTTCAGCTACAGATGCTGGTGGTGTTCCTATGTATCTGCCGCCCTTGTCCTTTTAGATGGTGGTGGTCTTGGGGTTTGAAAGGTTCTGTCTAAGGGTCTGTAGTGAGTTTCCTTATAGATGGAATATAATACTGCTACTGAGCATCAGTGATGGAGAGCCTGGATATGATGTGGGGTGATTTGTCCTGGGTGGTGTCAAGCTTCTCAAGTGTTACTGCTTTATGTGTGTCAGAATGACACTGCAGCAACACTTCCATTGCAGAACCCATTGACAGCTGACATGTCTTGGAATGAAGTAAGGCTGAGAGTAGTCAAAGGATTAATCATTGCCTATACTCCCTGGTGAGGTTATATGGAGTTGAGCTTTATGAGGGACTGTAGAGTTTAGCTCTGAGTGTAAGCAGTTGCTCTTGATCAGGACTTCTGTGCTTGTTTGCAGAACTGTGACTTGCTGCACATTCACTTGGCAAAATGCAGAGTGATGTAACAGTCCCCTCAGAAGTGTGTGTTCTCAGCCAGCAGATCATTATAACTTTGGATCATGCAGCATAGATGTTCCTTCATATTCAACTAACTTTCAGGGGGCATCAATTCATTCCACAGCAATGGCATCATTAATTGGGGCAGCATGGTGGCTCAGTGGTTAGCACAGCTGCCTCACAGCGCCATGGACCTGCATTCGATTCCAGCCTCGGGCAACTGTCTGTGTGGAGTTTGTACATTCTCCCCGTGTCTGCGTGGGTTTCCTCCAGGTGCTCCAGTTTCCTCCCACAATCCAAAGATGTGCACGTTAGGTGAATTGGCCATTCTAAATTGCCCATAGTGTTAGGTGCATAGTCGGGGTAAATGTAGGGAAATGAGTCTGGGTGGGTTATTCTTTGGAGGGTCGTGTGGACTTGTTGGGTGCAGGGCCTGTTTCCACACTGTAGGGAATCTAATCTAAAAAAAAAGTCAGTAATTGCCCATAGCTCAAATGTCAGTCGGTTCTTGCTTCAAACACAATTTAGAGCTTAATCATACTATCATCAGTATTAAATAATATTACTAAGTCAAAATTACCTTCATCCTTATTGATTCTATTAAAAAAAGTTGCAGATGGCTATCCTGAACAGTCAAAAAAGGTTTTTCTGATATGACATTGCATGCTTAACTCAATCTGTGCGAAACTTAAACTGACTTCGGAATGAAAGGAGGAGAACACAGCCCATCTACATCAACAGAGTGGAGGTTGACAGGATTGACAGTGTCAAGTTTCTAGCAGTGACGATAGCCAACAACCTGTCCTGGACTTCCCAAGTAGCTGCGATGGTCAAGAAGGCACAACGAAGCCTCTTCTTCCTCAGGTGGCTCAGGAAATTCATCATGTCCATCAGGACTCTCACCAACTTTTACAGAGGCATCATAGAAAACATACTGTCTGGGAGCATAATAGCCTCGTACAGCAACTACTCTGCCCAGAACTGTTAAGAAACTACAGAAAGTTGAGTGGACAGTCCAGACCATTATGGAAGCCAACCTCATATCCCTGGGCTCCATTTACACCTCTTGTTGCCTCAGAAAGGTTGCCAACATCAGCAAACCCATCCCACACTGGTGATACTCTCCTACAACCTCTTCCGTCAGGCAGAAGATACAGAAGCTTGAACACACACACCAGCAGTTTCAAGAATAGCTGCTTCCCTGCTGTTATTAGACTAATGATTGGACTCTCTAACCTCAAATAATATTGGTCTTGTTAATGTTGATCTTGCCTCATGCACTTCCTGTGCAGAGTAACCTGTATGACTCAATCTGTCAAGTTTGTTCGTCCTATGATCTGTATTCCTTGCTTACTAGATAATGCTCGCAAACAAAGCTTTTCACTGTACTTAGGTGCACATGACAATAAATCAAATCAATCAATCAAAACTGCCCATGAAATCCATTCTATCTTTGCTGCATTCTATCTTTATTTAATTGCTGAATTTATGCATTCTCCTGATTTATACAGTACTTAGCTCTGAAAGGTTTAAGCACCACGCAATATGATGATGACATACACACTTGGGTAGAAAAGCAACTCTGGATATCTAAAGGAAAAAAAACCTATTGTCCAGGTCTCCTTAACAATCTTAGTGACTTGTACCTGATTGTTATCATGCAATAAATTGCATCTTACTTCAGATGAAAGCCTTTTCTTGTCTGATAACAAATAGTAATCCTTAACCACACAAGACTAGTCAGGTCTTTTAGATCCCAACTTAAAAGTACAATGATGGAAGCAAAGTACTCAATGTATATTTCATCAAGGTGATTGTGGTAAGGATCCGTCATACAACAACTACCACATCACAATTGGCACAATTGTTACTTTATTAAGTAAAGCAAAAGAATCTGTAAAATATATGTAATAACAAACTGGATTTGAAGTAAACTTTATTTTAAAAATTGAGGTTGGATGAATCACATTTGTTTACCTTCATATGAGATGTCTCTGCCTTGCCTTCCTATTAATTAATTATTGGTCTCCTTTATGATGTTGTGCTTTCATTGGATAGGCAAAATAGTCCAACTCAATACTGCTCCATATTGACTCAGGAGGAGACTGCTTGAATAGCATGAGTAAAGCAAACTACTCAGCTGACAACAGTTTTCAGGTCTGTTTTCAGCAATTTATCTAGGGTGCTTGTGGTGCAGTGGTAAAGTCCCTACCTCTGAGCTAGGAGACCTTTATTCAAGTCCCAGCTGCTCCAGCACTGTATAACAACATCCCTGAACAAGTTGATTAACAATATCTAAGCAGTTTTGGCTGAACTCTAAAACTCGAGAGTAAGAGATAGATCGATGCGGAATAAGTAGTACACACTTTCATTTACCTGTTTTGTTTGCCAAAAACAGTTTATGAAATTTCAGTAAGAAGACTGGTGAGCTTCATTTCCCCTAGCTAATTGCTGTCAGTAGTTATACAATAATACACTGAATCTTTCACATTGATCATTTGTTTCATATCAAAATTGATTTTATCTTCTATAACTTCCTTTAAATTCTTCAGTGCAAGATTTGTTAATGCAGCATCTTTCAGAGAAAACTTTAATAATCTGCTGACTAAGCCAGAATTTAGTCAAAAACACTTGTTCTGTTTATGACAACACATACCTGATTGCTTTGAAATTCAGAGTTGCTAGTAGTGGTCCACGTACCTGAATCAATGTAGCATTTAAAACACTTTCCATTTTTAATTTCTGTGCTTTCAACTGTCAATACAAAAATATAAACAGAATTTATTAGGTGCTGTACTTGGGCAGTTCCTGCTTGCCAATTTCCTAGGAAATCTGCATTACTGTCAAACAATTAAATATTCTGTTCATTAAATTATTTTCTCCCTCAACTAGCACTGCATCATATACAGCCCTGTAGATTCTACTTCAGGATGTGTGAAAGCAACCTCAGTTAACTTCATATAATATATATAGATAACACAGGCCATTGAAAACACCTCAATTTATTCATCTAAAAAAGATCCATAACTTCTTACTTTTCTTTGAACTCACATCTTCAAATATAATCATTGGGATCCTCTGCTAGCAGTGATAAAGAATTGAGTTTGAATCCTACCATAAAAAGTATAGTAGTGAAATTTAATTTAGTAAATCTGGCAGGCTCTACTAGTAAAAATAAACTATTGTGAAGCTGCAGCATTATTATTGACACCTGAATGATACACTAATTTCTTTCCGTGAGTTACACCACTTTTGGAATATTGCGTGCAATTCTGGTCTCCTTCCTATAGGAAGGGTGTTGTGAAACTTGAAAGGGTTCAGAAAAGATTTACAAGAATGTGGCCAGGGCTGGAGAATTTGAATTATAGGGAGAGGTTGAATAGGCTGGGACTGGACGCTGAGGGGTGACCTTATAGAGGTTTATAAAATCATGAAGGGCATGGATGGGATAAATTGACAAAGTCTTTTCCCTGGGGTCGGGGAGTCCAGAACTAGAGGGCATAGGGTGAAAGGGGAAAGATATAAAAGAGATATAAAGATATAAAGGGCAACCTTTTCATGCAGAGGGTGGTACGTGTATGGAATGAGCTGACAGAGGAAGTGGTGGAGACTGGTATAATTGCAGCATTTAAAAGGCATCTGGATGGGTATATGAATAGGAAGGGTTTGGAGGGATATGGGCCAAGTACAGACAAATGGAACTAAATTAGGTTAGGATATCTGGTCAGCATTGACGAGTTGGACCGAAGGGTCTGTTTCCGTGCTGCACATCTCAATGACTCTATGAGTGGAAATTGTCACTCTTTCTCTGATGTTACATACCTTCAATTCCACATTACAACCATAATTTTATGTTGACAATGTGGTCCTGATGGCAGACCCAGAAGTGCCTCTTTGTCTCTTGTGTAATTTGACACTGAATTCTTGGTGTCAGGGCTCTGACATGTAGTCTTTGTGTAATCATACATCCTTTCCCCTTCAACATGAGTTCCCAATCCAGTAGCTTACAGTAAATTCAACTATATCATTGACCCAGAGGCTCTCAAAGCAACCGAAGATAGATAATAAATGCTGCCTTGAAACATAGCTCATATTTCAACAAGTTTCTTAAATGACACACTGTTTTCACCTTTTCCAATCTACCTTGAACAGCATGTCAAATGTTGATTAGACAGCAAAAAAGGCCTTCCATCAACATTTCTAGCTTTGCATTTAATTGGATAAAGGCATTATCCAATTATCATGCCATTAGATAGGCCTTTATAGATGCATTTTGAGATCCTATGTGTTTTGTTACCTTTCTATTATATTCTAAATTAATAACTAATCAAATAAACTAAAAATGTTTGGTAGACATGACAGGGAAGGTGGTGTGCTGAAATTGCAACATGTGGGTTTTGCAGACAGAATTGCAATATATTTTCTCCTTAGGTGAATGTAGCTTTTGCAACTTTTGCTCAGTGTTGTTGCTCACGGTGACTGAGTGAGGCAGTTATGGACAATTTCTAGATTGTTACTTCAGCTGCATAATAATTGGCATTGGTTCAAGCAGATCAGAGAATTAAATACATGGCTCAAAGTGAAGTGGGCATGAGATTTTGGACAAATGGTAACTGTGCCGTGGAAAGGAGCTGTTTCATTGGCGTAAGCTCCACTCAACCAAGGCTGGTGTATCGTATAACCAGGGCTGTGGATAGGACTTTGAACTGAAAAGTGAGTGATGCCTCGGGTTAAGGGACTTTTAGAAATCCATAGACAAATTTGAAACAATCCACCAATGTATTGTCAAAAACAAAGCCATTTAAGTTAATTTGAGTCATGGGAATCAGTGGAGGAAAGCTCTCCACTGGTTCCTCAGGATTGTGTCCCAAGCTCAAACATCTTCAGTTCTTTTAGCAATGACCATCCTTTCATTTCAAAATTAGGAGGTGGGATGTCCACTGATGATTGCACAATATTTAGTAACATTCACAACTCCTCAGATACTGAAACATTCTGTGCTCATATGCAGCATGACCTAGACAACCTGATTTGTCCTGGATGATGCCAAGCTTCTTACTTGGACTAGTAAGGAGTAAGTAACATTTGTGTCACACAAGTGCCTGGAAATGACTATCTCAAATAAAGAGAAGTCTAATCATCCCTCTTTAATGCCATTGCAGAATTCCCCACTAACTTTGGGGGTTACAATTGACTAGAAAATGAACTGGACTAGCCATATGAATAGGTTGGCTAAAGCAGCAGGTCAGGCGCTAGGCATTCTGCAGAGAGCAACTGAGCTCCTGATTCTCTGAAGCTTAACTTTCAAACATTTAGCCCAAAGCTGTGATCTCTAGCATCCAAAAGGACAAGAGCAGCAGATGCAGGTGCATGAGAACACCACCGCCTGCAAGTTCACCTCCAAGCCACACACAAACCTGACTTGAATGATATCATCATTCCTTCATCGCTGCTAGATCAAAATCCTGGAATATCCTTCCTAACAACTTTGGACGTATATCTATTCTCCCATCCAGAACACATTGGGTCTAGAAGGCAGCCCACCACTAGCTCCTCAAGGGCAATTGTCATTGGCAAAAAATGCTAGCCTTGCCAATGATGCCCACATCCTGTGAACAAATTGAAAAGGAAGAATGGAAAAGACAGGAATAGTACATTAGTAAATAACGTCCGTGTTGATAGTAAAGTAAAAATTAAAGGCTCTTTATCAGAATGCATAAAAGATTCATTATCAAATAGATGAACACAGCTACAAGGTGACTAATGTTAATCAATCACCAAGAATACATGACACTCTGAAAAGACAGCTTGTAAAAGGAGGAGTAGCACTCACAATAAAATCTGACATAGAAGATAATGAGAAAGGATCTTGGCTCAGACAATCAGGGGTAGAATACTAATAGATATTAGGAATATGACTAGTCAAACAATGTTTTTGTGATGAGATTATATACTGGATTAGAGTGGTGCTGGAAAAGCACAGCACTTCAGGCAGCATCCGAGGAGCAGGAAAATCGGGCAAAAGCCCTTCATCACTTTTGATTTTCCTGCTCCTCGAATGCTGCCTGAACTGCTGTGCTTTTCCAGCACCACTCTAATCCAGAATCTGGTTTCCAGCATCTGCAATCATTGTTTTTACCCCTATGAGATTATATACTCCCAACAGTATTTATACTGTTGGATGAAACAATAAACAATATTCTGAGCTTGTAACAAAAGCAATAGTGGGACACATTATTCTACATACAGACTGGACAAAATCAAATTTGCAAAGCTAATATGAAAAAGAGTTAGTGGAATACTTTTGACAATTTCCTGTAAAATTACACTGTGGATAAGCCCATAACTTTATTTTCGATCGGGTGTTGTGCAATAAGGCTGGTTTAATTAGAAATATCATTGCTAAAGATTCCAGGGAAACAAATGATCACAATACCTATGAATTCTAATCAAACTTTGAAAGTGATGTAATCCTACTCCAAAACAAGATCTAAAATTAATGCATAAGTACAAGAGCGAGCTGGCTAATATTGATTGAGTTGTGAAGGTGATACTTTGCTTTTCTGTACTTTTGATTGTGAACTAAAATGGAAAAACTGCTTCAATAGCCAAGGATTATTGACGGATTGCTGCAACTTTTAGAAGCAAGTAACATTTTTTTATTCATTTGTGGGATGTGGGCATCACTGGCTGGCCAGCATTTATTTCTTGTCCCTATTTGCCTTTGAAAAGGTAGTGGGGAGCTGCCTCCTTGAACTGTTACAGTCCACCTGCTTTGCGAAGACTCACAATGTCATTACCGAGGGAATCCCAGGATTTCGACCCAGCAATAGTGAAGGTCCAGCGATATATTTCCAAGTCAGGATGGTGAGTGACTTGGGAGGGAAACTTGTAGGTGGTAGTGTTCCCATGCATCTTCTGCCCTTGTCCTTCTAGATGGAAATGGTTGTGGGTTTGAAAGATACTGTCTGGGGATCTTTGGTGAATTTCTTCAGTGCATCTTGCAGCTAGTACACTACTGCAACTGAGCGTTGGTGGTGGAGAAGGGAAGCTTGTAGATCATGTGCCAATCAAGCAGGCTGTTTTGTCCTGGATGGTGTCAAGCTTCTTTTGAGTGTTGTTGGGACTGCACTCATCCAGCTAAGTGGGGAGTATTCCATCACACTCCTGACATGTGCCTTGTAGACAATGGACAGGCTTTCAGGAGTCAGGAGGTGAGTTACTCACTACAGTATTCCTAGCCTCTGACATGCGCTTGTAGCCACTGTGTTTATGTGGTGAGTCCAGTTGAGTTTCCAATCAATGATAACTCCTAGGATATTGATAGTGAGGGATTCAGTGATGGTAACACCATTGAATGTCAAAGGATGGCAGTTAGATTGTCTCTTATTAGTGATGGTCATAGCCTGGCATTTGTGTGGTGCGAATATTACTTGCCCCTTGTCAGCTCAAGCCTGGATACTGTCCAGAACTAGTTGCATTTGAACATGGCCTGTTTCAGTAAATGAGTGCTGAACATCGTGCAAACATAGGTGAACATCCCCACTTCTGACCTTATGATGGAGTGAAGGTCATTGATGAAGCAGCTGAAGATGGTTGGGCCTAGGACACTACCCTGAAGAAATCCTATAAAGACATCTAGGTTCTGAGACGACTGACATCCAACAACTATAACAATGACTCCAAACATTGGAAAGGTTCCGCCCAGTACTTACCCCAATACAAGTTTTGCTAGGGCTACTTAATGCCACAATCAGTCGAATGCAGCATTTATGTCAAGGGTCATTACCCTCACTTCACTTCTGGAAATAAACCTGATATTGTAAGTGCTGTTTATACAGCTGCTGTTCAACCAATAGTAGAAGCCTAGTTATAGACAAGCTGCAGCCAGAGGGATTGGTTTTAATGGAGATTTAGCCAGCAACAAGAGGCTGATTTTGATAAATAAGTGACCACTAGTCCACACACCATTAGCCTCCATCCTGCCAACAACTATATGATTGGCTCCCAGATAACTGAACAGCTTGTGGGTGCGATATTTGAGTCAGGAGCAACTGGACCTCTGGAAGGGAAGGAGTGCACTTCTACTCAGTAGTAAAAACCATTTCAAGCCTAAAGATGGCCAATTCATTTCCTCTTTAAAGTTATAAGCTTTGATTTTAATTCATAATTCAGATTCAGTCACCCTGTACCTCCTGTTAACAGGTGAAAATATCTTTTTAATTCATTTGTGGGATGTGGGTAAGGCTGGTTGGCCAGCATTTATTGCCCATTCCTAGTTACTCTGTCTTTGCAGAAGGAAGATTGAGAAGAAGTGTCTGTTCAGCAAAAAGGAACATCTCAATTAATCCTGTGGACAGGGACCACGGAACTGTCTTCACAGTATTATCCAAGACTCATAGTATATGTTTTTTTCTCACAGTCAATATATGTGTACAGAGGGTGAATTTTACATGTGGGTTAGAATTTTAATTTGTAGCAGTACATGTTGAGTTTTCATTATTGCTTATCTGCAGTTAAAATCTATTTATTTGTAATAAACTGCAATTTCTGTTAAGTAAAGAAACCTGCTCTGTGTTTTCTATCAACCTGGGTCTAAAAGACAGGGTAAATTGGGGAATTGCACACATTTGAAAAACCTTTAATACTGTGACAACTCCAGGAACACTAGAGCTTGACTGTCAGCTGCAAACCCAATGAGGCATGACAAAACTTGTAAGCTGGTTCAGGATTGATTTTAAATAGAAGCAACAAGAATTTTGGATGTGGTATTAGTAAATAAAAGAGGTGAAGAAAACCACTAAGTTCTGCGCTACATTTAAAACACAATACTGGATATGGTCAAGGATTCCTTATAGGTGGTAGATTTGACCCTGCTGTCTAAGGGAACTTTAAAATACAGGTTGGTTGAATTGGCAGGTGAACTGGAGGTGGCATTTCCTGGCAGAGTTAGGAAGGCAGAGATAATTGAGGTTCTGGCATAGCACTTGGATTTAGAGGAAACAAATGAGAAAGATCAAGTACTTCAGGCTGTGAAAAATCAGAATTAGTGCTATTCAATTATGTTTGAAGCAACTTTAGCATGAGACAATTTTGAAGAAAAGTGGAGTTGGAATTCTAAAAGGGAAGAAATAGACCAAGGAAGAGCAGAAAATGACAAGGAAAGGATAGAGAAAGATAAGGGGCGAGAAATGCAATTAAAAAGAATGGAACGATAAAATTAGAATTACAATTGTAAAAAGAGAAAGCAAAGGAATATGTAAATCATCTGAAAATGATGCAGGTGAAACAACAGACTTCAGTTATGATGGAGGCCTGGTGGGGAGAATATTCATTACAATTTGAAGTCCAGTAAGGAAATGTTTAAGTTTGCACAGGGCAGGCCAAATTTGAGGTAAAGGATGTGGAGGCATTCTTCATACCATTTGAGAAAATGGTAAGATAAATGAATTGGGCAAAACAGCACTGGACATTGCTCATGCAGAGTACATTGATTAGTAACGCACAGGCAATTTATGCTTCACTGTCAAATTAGGTTTCAAGGGATTATGATGCTGCAAAACTTTGGCTGCGTACACGTTAGTGGCTGAGGCATACAGATAAAGGTTCCAGAATTTAAAGAGACACTTGGGCAAACCTGTATTGATTTCAACCATGTTAAGAAAATTAATTTTGACAGGTGGATAGAAGTATTAGATGCCACATATGAATCTCAGAGAGATTATTCACTTTGAAGAATTTTAAAACTCACTAATTTCCAGAGTACGAACCTACGTTGAGGACCAAAGTATTGTAACAGGCAGCAATAATGATTGACGATACACTTAATGGTAAGGTCTGAGGGAGTGTTGCTGATCAAAGAGACCTTGGAGTGCAGGTTCATAGCTCCTTGAAAGTGGAGTCAAAGGTAGATAGGATAGTGAAGAAGGCATTTGGCGTGCTTTCTTTTATAGATCAGAGTATTGAGTACAGGAGTTGGGAGGTCATATTGCAGCTGTACAGGACATTGGTTAGGCCACTGTTGGAATATTGTGTGCAGTTCTGGTCTCCTTCCTATCAGAAAGATGTTGTGAAACTTGAAAGGGTTCAGAAAAGATTTACAAGGATGTTGCCACGGTTGGAGGATTTGAGCTACAGGGAGAAGCTGAACAGGCTGGGGCTGTTTTCCCTGGAGCGTTTGGAGGCTGAGGGGTGACCTTTTAGAGGTTTACAAAATTATGAGGGGCATGGATAGAGTAAATATGCAAAGTCTTTTCCCTGGGGTGGGGGAATCCAGAACTAGAGGGCAAAGGTTTAGGGTGAGAGGGGAAAGATATAAAAGAAACCTAAGGGGCAACTTTTTTCACACAGAGGGTGGTACGTGTATGGAATAAGCTGCCAGAGGAAGTGGTGGAGGCTGGTACAATTGCAACATTTAACAGGCATTTGGATGGATTTATGAATAAGAAGGGTTTGGAGGGATATGGGCCGGGTGCTGGCAGGTGGGACTAGATTGGGTTGGGATATCTGGTCGGCATGGATGAATTGGAGCGAAGGGTCTGTTTCCATGCTGTACATCTCAATGACTCTATGATTATGAGCTAACCCTTAAAACTAAGCACTTCTAACTACAGCCCCAGAAATTCAAAAAGGATAGAAAATGGGAGAGCGAAAATAAAGCATAAGCTTAAGAAATTGATAGCTGGGAATACAGCAAGGTCTCTTCCTCAAATCAGAAGGGAAAGTTCTGATGGTGGACGTGAAAATCAGAAGCTGAGGTATTTGCAGTGTAAAAAGGTTGTACACATTCATTTAGAATGATGCAACTTGAGAGGGAAACTTATTGGAACTTGTATGAATGAGGCCAAAAAGAAAACTCAAAAAAGCCACTGGTTAGATCCGATTGTAACTTTAACTATAAAATGGGACTGGAGGTAATTACTGCTGTGAGTGCAGAAGTAGTAAATAGGTGGAGGAGAGGTGGAACTAGGGAGCTGTGTACGAATGAAGATTTAGCCTGAAGTAGCTGGTTGAACTATGGACAAATGACTAGGTCTGTGTGGCACAGTGGCTAGCACTGTTGCCTCGAGTGCTAGAGGCCCAGGTTTGATTGTGTGTGTGTGTGTGTTTGTGTGTGTGCGCGGCGTGTATGCGTGGTTTCTTGATCTTACTTCTCCAGGTACTTTCATTTGATTATCGGAAGCACAGGTTGACTGGATCATATTGAGAAAAGGTTATCAATTAACTTATCAATTAACAGCCACAATTTATAGCAACCGAAAAGGAAAAATAAACTGCTGTCTTTAGGCTTAAGCTGACATTTTAAAAAATTTTCTAAACAACCTGCTAACAGGTTGCTATCAGACACAGGAAAATGCTCAAACTCCACAGCTGTCTGAGGCTGGAATCAAACCCAGGTCCCTGGAGCTGTGAGGCAGCAGTACTAACCATTGAGCCACCATGCAATCCCATGCTGGGGTCTCAGTTATTTACAACTGATGAGAGAGAGAGAGAGAGAGAGAGAGAGGGA
Organism: Chiloscyllium plagiosum; assembly: GCF_037043375.1. Classification (NCBI taxonomy): domain Eukaryota; kingdom Metazoa; phylum Chordata; class Chondrichthyes; order Orectolobiformes; family Hemiscylliidae; genus Chiloscyllium; species Chiloscyllium plagiosum. The sequence goes on from NW_028270143.1 coordinate 86,338,174, forward strand.
GACAACTGGTGGTGGTTTAATCTGAGGATGACTATGTTTCAGGCAAGGGGAGAGTTTGAGAAATGAGTCTTTAGTGATAACCTCATTCATTGTGAGAATTGAACCCACATTGTTGGTATCACTCTGCATGGCAAATTAACTGTTCAGCCAACTGAGTGAACTGACTACACAATTCCATAAGGTTTTACTGAAACTACGTCTGGAGTGTTGTGGGCAGTTTGGACACCATATTTTAAGAGAAATGCACATGATTTGGAAGCAGTGCCACAAAGATTCACTAAATAATCTCCTGTAATGAGGGGATTGCCCTACAATTAGATGCTCATCAATTTGGGTCTGTGATTTTTGGACTTAAAGAAAAATGGGAGGCAATCACATAGAAACATAAATAATTCTGTAAGAGCTAACAGAATAATCAGAGATTATTTTACCTGGTTAGGGAATCTAGAATATTGAGGGAAGGGAGTTGTCACAGTCCCAGCATAAAGGGTTGATCATTTAAGACCAAGATAAAGAAAAAATTCAATTTTGGTCAGCTGTGATTTAGTTAGTAGCATTCTTGCCTCTGAATCACAAGTTCAAGGTTCAAGTCCAACTTCAGGGATTGAGAGCAAAACTCAGGACTGACAGTCCCATGCAGCAGTGAAGAAGTATCATATTGTTGGAGGTTACATATTTCAGATGAGATATTAAACCAAGGATTTATGTTCCTGCTGAAGTGGTTGTAAAAGATCCCATATTGTTATTTGTAATAAGGGCGAGGGAATTATCCCCAGTGTCTTGGCCAAGTATATATATTCCTTCATAAAAAAAAAATTGGGCATCATATATTGTTGTTTGTGGGAGTTTACTGTGCACAACAGACCTGCTGTATTTCCTTCAATAAATTCTGCTCATAGTCATCCTTGTAATGAGGAAGACATAGCTCCTAATTATTTGAGCAGAAGTGGCCAATGCTTCTGTTCACATGTTTTCTGCTCAAATGTTGAGAGCTAAAGTGCAGAAAATACAATACTAATCATAAGTGTGTTTGCACATGCCCTATGTACAATTACACAGCAGGATTCAATTTCAAAGGCCTATTGCTAAAAGCATCTATCCTTTGCAGGCAAGGAGGATTTGTGGATGACACTAACGTTGGTAGAGCTGTGGATAGTGATGAAGGATGTTGTAGATTACAGAGGGACAGAGATAAGTTGCAGAGCTAGGTTGAGAGGTGGCAAATGGAGTTTAATGCAGAAAAGTGTGAGGTGTTTCATTTTGGAGGGAGTACAGGAATGCAGAGTACTGGGCTAATGGTAAGATTCTTGGTAGTGTAGATGAGCAGACAGATCTTGGTGTCCAGGTACATAGATCCTTGAAAATTGCTACCCAGGTTGATAGGGTTATTAAGAAGGCATACGGTGTGTTCGTTTTTATTGGTTGAGGGATTGAGTTTCGGAACCATGAGGTCATGCTGCAGGTGTACAAAAGTCTGGTGCAGCTGCACTTGGAGTATTGCGTACAGTTATGGTCACCACATTATAGGAAGGATGTGGAAGCTTTAGAAAGGGTTCAGAGGAGATTTACTAGGCTGTTGTCTGGTTTGGAGGGAAGGTCTTATGAGGAAAGGCTGAGGGACTTGAAGCTGCTTTTGTTAAAGAGGTAACTTAATTGAGACATATAAGATAATCAGGGGGTTAGATAGGTTGGACAGTGAGAGCCTTTTTCCTCAGATGGTGATGGCTAGCACAAGAGGACATAGTTTTAAAGTGAGGGGTGATAGATATAGGACAGATATCAGAGGTAGTTTCTTTACTCGAGAGTAGTAGGGGTGTGGAACGCACTGCCTGCAACAGTAGTAGACTCTCCAACTTTAAGGGCATTTAAATAGTCATTAGTTGGCTTATGGACAAGATTGGAATAGTGTAAGTTGGGTGGGCTTCAGATTGGTTTCACAGGTTGGCGCAACATCGAGGGCCAAAGGGCCTGTATTGTGCTGTAATGTTCTATGTTCTAACTCGTAGCAAGTTTGCAGCAAGATTAAACATTTTTTTGAAAAAAAAATAGCCTTCAGCTTTCAGGAAGCAAACTGCATCATTTTCCCTTTAAATCTGCCAATTAATTTCTTTGACCCAATCACTATGTTCAGTTGCAACGTCATCTTCTTGGACACCTATCCCTTTCCTTCCATTCATTAAGTTTTCTTCAGTTAGGCAAAAAATCTGAGAATGGCATGTAGTTCTCTTTCCCAGAGAGGGAAATAAAATATCTCACCAAGGTGGAATGGTCAGAAATTGCACAGGAGGTGAGCAGCCATAGGATCCAGACATGAGCATGGGAACAGTGCATCAAAATGATTGGCAGATCCTGTAGGAGAGGAGGCAATGTTGGAATGGATCAAAAGGCCTCTCGCAAGGGAATCAGGGAAATCTGTAGGTGTGGACAGAAACCAGATGGAAACATAGTTATCATCAATGCCTCTTAGCAAAAGAGGTCAGACCATGTAACAATTGTGGGTATGCAAGTGGGTACCAGTTAGAACATGTGGCTAGTCTGTGGCACAGAAATACATCTAGGCAAGATCTTATGACCTAACGGGGCTAGGTGTCTCTTAATATGTCTATCTATTTCCACCTTGCTATGCACAGAGAGAGAGACAAGAACAATGTAGGATGAGTGCCTGACCTATTCTCAATCAGCTCAGCTATACTCAAATAGAACTCGGAAGACTCATGAATCAGAGCACTATGCTGTTCACATCATGGGCTGAGGAGAAACTGTGTCAGCAGATATTGCTAATAGATAGAGAGAATGAGGGAATGAGATCCATGTTGAGCTCCAAACCGATAGTTTGTCTCAGTCAGAATAAGCCTGCTGGAAATGCGGTGACAGACTGGAGAATATAGACATTAGATAATAGGTGCAGGAGTAGGACATTCTGCCTTTCGAGCCTGCACCACCATTCAATATGATCATCCTTAAACAGTATCCTGTTCTTGCCTTATCTCCATAACCCTTGATTCCACTATCCTTGAGAGCTCTATCCAACTCTTTCTTAAATGAATCCAGAGGTTAGGCCTCCATTGCCCTCTGGGGCAGAGCATTTCACACAGCCACCACTCTCTGGGTGAAGAAGTTTCTTCCCATCTCTGTCCTAAATGGTTTACCCCGTATTTTTAAGCTGTGTCCTCTAGTTCGGCACTCACCCATCAGCGGAAACATGTTTCCTGCCTCCAGAGTGTCCAATCCTTTAATAATCTTATATGACTCAATCAGATCCCCTCTCAGTCTTCTAAACTCAAGAGTATACAAGCCCAGTCACTCCAGTCTTTCAGCGTAAGGTAGTCACTCCATTCCGGAAATTGAACTCGTGAACCTAGCTGCACTCCCTCAATAGCCAGAATGTCTTTCCTCAAATTTGGAGACCAGAACTGCACACAGTACTCCAGGTGTGGTCTCACCAGGGCCTTGTACAGCTGCAGAAGCACCTCTTTGCTTCTATACTCAATCCCTCTTGTTATGAAGGCCAGCATGCTATTAGCCTTCTTCACTACCTGCTGTACCTGCATGCTTACCTTCATTGACTGGTGAACAAGAACACCCAGATCTCTTTGTACTGCCCCTTTACCTAAATTGATTTCATTGAGGTAGTAATCTGCCTTCCTGTTCTTGCCACCAAAGTGGATAACCATACATTTATCCACATTAAACTGCATCTGCCATGCATCTGACCACTCACCTAACCTGTCCAGGTCACCCTGTAATCTCCTAACATCCTCCTCACATTTCACCCTGCCACCCAGCTTTGTATCATCAGCAAATTTGCTAATGTTATTACTAATACTATCTTCTATATAATTAACATATATTGTAAAGAGCTGCAGTCCCTGCGGTATCCCACTGGTCACTGCCTGCCATTCCGAAATGGAGCTGTTTATCACTACTCTTTGTTTCCTATCAGCCAACCAACTTTCAATCCAAGTTAGTACTTTGCCCCCAATACCATGCGCCCTAATTTTGCTCACTAACCTCCTATGTGGGACTTTATCAAAAGCTTTCTGAAAGTCCAGGTACACTACATCTACTGGATTTCCCTTGTCCATCTTCAGAGTTACATCCTCAAAAAATTCCAGAAGATTAGTCAAGCATGATTTCCCCTTCATAAATCCATGCTGACTCTGACCTATCCTGTTACTACTATCCAAATATGTCATAATTTCATCCTTTATAATAGACTCCAGCATCTTTCCCACCACTGAGGTCAGACTAACTGGTCTATAATTTCCTGCTTTCTCTCTCCCACCTTTCTTAAAAAGTGGTACAACATTAGCCACCCTCCAATCCACAGGAACTGATCCCGAATCTATCGAACTCTGGAAAATAATTAACAACGCATCCACGATTTCTCGAGCCACCTTCTTCAGTACCTTGGGATGTAGACCATCAGGCCCTGGGGACTTATCAACCTTCAGAGCTAACAGTCTCTCCAACACCAATTGCTGGCAAATATAAATTCCCTTAAGTTCAGGTCCTTCAGCCACTGTAACCTCAGGGAGATTGCTTGTGTCTTCCCCAGTGAACACAGATCTGAAGTACCAATTCAATTCTTCTGCCATTTCTTTGTTCCCCGTAATATAGTCCCCTGTTTCTGTCTTCAAGGGCCCAATTTTAGTCTTAACCATTTTTTTGCCTTTCACATACCTAAAAAAGCTTTTATTATCCTCCTTTATATTTTTGGCCAGTTTACCTTCATACCTTATTTTTTCTCTGCGTATTTCCTTCTTAGTAATCCTCTGTTGTTCTTTAAAAGCTTCCCAGTCCTCCATTTTCCCACTTATGTTTGCTATGTTATACTTTTTCTCTTTTAACTTTATATGTTTCTTAATTTCCCTCGTCAGCCACGGCCACCCATGCCTCCTCCTAGAATCTTTCTTCCTTTTTGGAATGAACTGATCCTGCATCTTCTGCATTATACACAGAAATATCCGCCATTGCTCCTCCACAGTCATCCCTGCTAAGGTATTGCACCATTGAACTTGGCCAGCTCCTCCCTCATAGTTCCATAGTTCCCTTTATTCAACAGAAATATTGTCACTTCCGATTGTACCCTCTCCATCTCAAATTGCAGATTGAAGCTTATTGTATTATGGTCACTACTTCCCAATGGCTCGTTCACTTCGAGGTCCCTGATCAATTCTGGTTCATTGCACAATACCAGATCCAGAATTGCCTTCTTCCTGGTAGGCTCCAGAACCAGCTGTTCTAAGAATCCATCTCGGAGGCACTCCACAAAGTCTCTTTCTTGAGGTCCAATACCATCCTGATTCTCCCAGTCTACCTGCATGTTGAAATCCCTCATAACAACTGTAGTAATATCTTTGCGACAGGCCAATTTCAGCTCCTGATTCAACTTGTCCGACAACCAGCCTACTGTTTGGGGGCCTGTAGATAACTCCCAAGAGGGTCTTTTTACCCTTAGAATTTCTCAGCTCTATCCACACTGACTCTACATCCCCTGATTCTAGGTCCCCCCACGCAAGGGACTGAATATCATCCCTTACCAATACCGCCATCCCATCCCCTCTGCCCGTTAGTCTGTCCTTACGATAGCACGTGTAGCCTTGAATATTCATTTCCCAGGCCCTGTCCACTTGAAGCCACGTCTCAGTTATCCCCACAATATCGTACCTGCCAATTTCCAAAAGAGCCTCAAGCTCATCCATCTTATTTCTAATGCTTCATGCATTCATGTATAGTATTTTTAATTTATTACTGCCCTCACCCTTCCCATCAACTCCTATTTCACTCAACCTTACTGCATGATCCCTTTTTGAATTTTCTGCCTCATTGATACAGTTGTCTTTCTTGACCTCCCTTGTTCTAACTTTCCCTTCAATTTCTTTCTTAAACATCCAGTTTGTCCCCCCCCCGCTACTTAGTTTAAATGTAGCGGTGCCAGTGATCCAAGAAATTAAATCCTTGCTTCCTGCACCAGTTCCCCAGCCACACGTTCAAAGTACCGGAGAATATGTGGAAACTCATGTGGAGGAGTGCATTCAAGCCTTGAGATCATGCCTTCCTCCATGTGGAGGCTGGTGAACCCCATGCAGAACCAGGTTTATCACATGATCAATATACATGAAGTCCTGTGTCCCATCAAGCTAGCCACCAGACTCATCACAGCAGTAGTTAGGCAAGAGGGGAATGAGCCACCTGGATCTCTTCCCCTGCCTGTCTGCTCATTTCCAACAGGTTTATCCTGACCAAGACCAGAGCCACTTTATGAGTTTCAGGCTCAATATGGACCTCATCACCTGCATTCTCATCCTGCTGCACTTTTGGATTTCCTTCCAGGTTTCCCTTCTCTGCAGGGATTCAAGGAGGTGCCAAAGCAGAGAAAGAGAAGAGGAGCACTGTGCTATCTGTTCTGGATAATCTTTTCAGGGTAAGCCCAGAGTGAGCAGGTGCTTTTCATTCACTCTGCTGATACTCCCTGAGCCTCCAGTAGATGAAACTGACGGAGATACCAATCTAGGAGATCCACAGAATGACCCTCACAACCTTTGGAAAACAGAAGTGTCTGCAAAAGTTCATTGTGTAAAGGAGTGGTGTTATCAGCAGCCTGCTAGCTCATCAACTAATGATGTTACAGTTGTATCAAGGCCCAGTGGGCAGAAAAGGAAAGGTATTTTGACAGTGCAGCAGTAGTGCAGAACAAAATTCCCTCAATTCCTCACAGTTGAATGGTTCACAGCACCATGTTTCCTTGGTCAGTCTGTCATTGACCTTGAAGCTCCTGCTTTCATCCATCCAAACTCAAAACCTCAGACCTGTTCAACAATTGTCACACTGAAGTTCCTCCAATGCTTCTGGCATATACTTTCATGCCCTGTGTACAACAGTGTCTAAAGCTTGGACTATGACTCCTCAACTTCAAGCAGAATTTATTTGAGCTGCAGAATATTTACTGTCATTGAGGTTACCATAGATCATACTGATATCAAACCTCTCCCACATGCTATGCCTGCAGTACAATAGTCTTGGCCCATAGACATGGCATTGTGGTCCCAAAAAGGTCCCCTCTCCAGGCAACATAGTGGCTGGAAGGTGCCAGAGATTGAGAAGGTGTTGACAGTAGGAAGAGTATGGCAAAGGAACGGTTGCTGAGGAGACCTTCTCCACAGAAAACCTTGTTCAGGAGGGGAAGTTCTAATTCACCAGCCTCAGGCTTCATCTGTGACTTCAACTCAAATTCCTCATTCCTAATCTGGTGACATCATTGGCACAGGTGCAGTCTCATAGTGGTGGCAGTGATATTTCCTATGGCCTTTTGTGGCAGCTGATGTCATGAGCTGCATCTGCATGTGTGCAGGAACCATGTTACTGTTATCGATAAGCACTCCGATGTTTAAAATACTAATAGACCACAACTTTTGCAGCATTCAATGCTTCCATCTGTTTCTTGATATCATATGGAATGAATCAAATTGTCTGAAAAGCATTATCTGTGATGCTGGGGACCTTTGAAGGAGGCAGAGATGGATCAACCACTTGGCATTTCTGTCTGAAGATAGTTGCAAATGCTTCAACATTATTTTTGGCACTGGTGTGCTGGGCTTCTCCACTGAAGTTAGGGATATTCTCTTCTACTGAGTTGTTTAATTGTCCACCACTGTTCACGACTGAATGACGCAGGACTGCAGAGCTTAGATCAAATCCGTTGGTTGTGAGATCGCTTAGCTGTATCACTTGCTGCTTATGTTGTTTGTCATGCATGTAGCCTGGTTGTGTAGCATGCCTTCTAGTACTCTTCATTACTCTGAGCTAATTTCTTATATTCAAAATGAATGACCTTTATTCAATAGTAAACACCCCTGACAAACTTTTGTCTAGCCACCTAATCTGTGTTTTTTTCCACTTTCACCTCCCATCCACATTATTGATTATACCACTTAAGTTGGTTTTGTCAGCAAAATTAGATATTTGGATCTCTATTCATTTGTTAAAATTATTTGTACATTTTTTGAAATGCTGAGGACACATGACAGGTCCCTATATAAACAGGTAATAACATTCTATCAATTACTGCATGCACGGTTTTTATCTCAAACATGGTCCAGTATATTATGAACTTCTAATGAATACTTTCAAAACTGTATAACATGAGATTTGGACACATAGAAGTCTCACAGATATTGAAACAGAGCTTCTTTATGTTGCTGGCATCATATTAACAGCATGGTGACTCAGTGGTTAGCATTGCTGCGTCACAACACCAGTAACCTGGGTTCAATTCCAGCCTCGGCTGACTATCAGCATGGAGTTTACTTGTTCTCCCTGTGTCTGCATGGGTTTCCACCCACAGTCCATAGATGTGCAGGTTAGATGAATTGGCTATGCTAAATTGCCCATAGAGGTCAGGGATGTGCAGGTTAGGTGCATTAGTCAGGAGAAATGTAGAATAATAGGGGAATGGGTCTGAGTGGGATACTTGGAGGGTCAGTGTGGACTTGTTGGGTCAAATGGCCTGTTTCCAAAGTGTAGGGATTCTATGATTAATACAGCACAAAAGGAAAATAAGATTAAACAAGGAACAATTTACATGGAAGAATCCTGGTTTACATAGGGTTGATGGCTCAGTTGTCTCTCTGTTCTTTCTTCCCATGAACTCTCCCTCCACCAGAGACACCCCTTTTCCAGAAAAATGGTCTGACTGCTCTTGCTGCCCTCACTCATCAACACCACCTACTGGAGGTTTCATTACATAGTTTCCTGCTTGAAACTTGCTGTTGCTGTACCTACATTTAGCAGACAGCAAATCGTTTGCTCAGCAGTCGTGCTATTGGCAGGTTCAATTACACCTTGATGCCTAAGATCAGCATTTTCTTCTATAATCACCAATCTGGACATGGCTCTTTTATGGATCATCCAAGTTAGGGTTTAGTTCAATTAGCACTCTATGAAGGATTTGATTGATGGCACTTGATGCTTCAATTTCTGCCTTTCGGGAAGGACCTCTCACCCTTGAAAATGATACAGGGAACAGGCCTCACAGTATTGGATTCAATACACAGGTCATTCCAGGATGCTGCATTGCTATCCAACTCCACTTCACTTGTGACATCATTTACCAACACTTAAGATGCGCAATACCACTGAATGATCTGCTTGTACCTACTTCATCTATCAGACTTTAGGCCTCAAACAAATCCCCTCTGAACTGTTTCCTGAGGCTGCCCTACAGCTACTGGTTCAACAACACTGGAGTAGCTACCTGTGTCCAACTGCTGGATGACTGTGTGGTTCAGGGTCCCACACCATCTGTATCTTATTCTCGCCCTTGATATTCCAATTTAGGAGGGATACCCTTACACCAATTGGAAGATCTTATTTTAGCTTTGGAACGATTCAATGTTATTCTTTCAGTGTTTCTGGACTGTATCTCAAATGCCAGGCTTAGCCCATTGTGATGCTCAGCTGTTCACTCATTGTGTTGGTTATCTCCATATGAAAGTGTGGTGAGGCCAGGGAGATAATCAAAAGGGAAAGACTAGATCTCATATTAAAGAAGGAGATAGTAAGACTGCAGATGCCACACTTTTCCAGCACCACACTTTATCAGCTCTCATCCTAAAAATAAAACATAATATGGACAATAGCCTGTGGATGAGTGTGGGCTACTAATGTAAGTATCAACCAGCCCCAGAAAGGTTCTCAAGCTGCAATCCTTTGCTTTCAGGGAGGCAAGGTGTGTAGACAGTCATGCAGAGTATGATTGAATCATTTACATTGTTCATTACCCTCGGATGATGCAGAGTGACATGGCTCATGGCAATGCCATAGACCTTGCAAGGCTCCTGCAGTATCTTGCTCTTGAAGATGGTACAAGCACACAGATCACTCCAGGATTCTGGATCATTATTCGACTCCAATTCACTTGAGACACAGTAACATTGATTATATTTGACACCTCTTAGTTATGGGTGTAAATAGCCTTAGTGATCTTGAAGACATTCATGAATACAATAACATGCTCAGAACTATCAATAATGGGGTCAAGAATCGCAAAATCTGTTGCAAAGCCCTCTAGAGATCTAAAACAAAATCAGAAAGTGCTGGAGAAACTCAGCAGATCTGGCAGCATCTGTGGAAAAAAAAGAGAGTTAACATTTCAAGTCCAGTGACTCTTCATCAGAACTGATGACAGCTAGGTAAAATGGTACTTATGATACAGAAGAGTTTGGGTGGGAGTAGGGGGGTGGGAAATGGGGGAGGTGAGCAGGTAGGCAGAGTTAGAGTTCAGAGAGAGAGAGATATGAAAAGGGTAGGTAAACAAGGGGATTATGGAAGGCAGGCTAGGTCAGAAGAAAAGAGCTGAAAATGAGTTGCTGGAAAAGCGCAGCAGGTCAGACAGCATCCAAGGAGCAGGAGAATCGACATTTCGGGCATGAGCCCTTCTTCAGGAATGAGGAGAGTGTGCCAAGCAGGCTAAGATAAAAGGTAGGGAGGAGGGACTTGAGGGAGGGGCGTTGGAAATGCGATAGGTCGAAGGAGGTTAAGGTGAGGGTGATAAGCTGGAGTGGGGGTGGGGGCGGAGAGGTCAGGAAGAAGATTGCAGGTTAGGAAGGTGGTGCTGAGTTCGAGGGTTGGGACTGAGACAAGGTGGGGGGAGGGGAAATGAGGAAACTGGAGAAATCTGAGTTCATCCCTTGTGATTGGAGGGTTCCTAGGCGGAAGATGAGGCGCTCTTCCTCCAGCCGTCGTGTTGCTATGGTCTGGCGATGGAGGAGTCCAAGGACCTGCATGTCCTTGGTGGAGTGGGAGGGGGAGTTGAAGTTTTGAGCCACAGGGTGGTTGGGTTGGTTGGTCCGGGTGTCCCAGAGGTGTTCGCTGAAACGTTCCGCAAGTAGGCGGCCTATCTCCCCAATATAGAGGAGGCCACATCGGGTGCAGCGGATGCAATAAATGATGTGTGTGGAGGTGCAGGTGAATTTGTGGCGGATATGGAAGGATCCTTTGGGGCCTTGGAGGGAAGTAAGGGGGGGGAGGTGTGGGCGCAAGTTTTGCATTTCTTGTGGTTGCAGGGGAAGGTGCCGGGAGTGGAAGTTGGGTTGGTGGGGGTTGTGGACCTGACGAGGGAGTCACGGAAGGAGTGGTCTTTTCGGAACGCTGATAGGGGAGGGGAGGGAAATATATCCCTGGTGGTAGGGTCCGTTTGGAGGTGGCGCAAAATGACGACGGTTGATACGATGTATATGGAGGTTGGTGGGGTGTTCCGCAAGGCTCTGTGTTGGGATCACAACCTTTTCCTTTATATATTAACGATCCAAATGAAGGAAGTGAGGGCATTCTGGCTAAGTTTGCAGACGATACTAAAGTAGATAGAGGGACAGGTAGCATTGAGGAGGTAGAAGGCTGTAGAAGGATTTGGACAGGTTAGGAGAGTGTGCAAATAAGTGGCAGATGGAGTACAACATGGGAAAGTGTAAGGTCGTGCACTTTGTTAGGAAGAATAGAGGCATGGACTATTTTCTAAATGGGGAGAAAATTCAGAAGTCTGAAGTGCAAAGAGACTTGGGAGTTCTTGTCCAGGATTCTTTCAAGGTACACTTGCAGGTTAACAGTTAGGAAGGCAAATGCAGTGATGAATTTATTTTGAGAAGACATGAATATAAAGACAGTGATGTACTTCTGAGGCTCGATAAGGCTCTGATCAGACCACATTTGGAGTATTGTGCACAGTTTTGGGCTCCATATCTCAGGAAGGACGTACTGGTCTTGGAATGTGTTCAGACGAGATTCATGAGAATGATACCAGGAATGAAAAGCTTAACATATGAAGACTCTAGGTCTATACTTGATGAAGTTTAGAAGGATGAGGGGGAATCTAATTCAGACTTACAGAATACTGAATGGCCTGGACAGAGTGGATGTTGGGAAGATGCTTCCATTGGTAGGAGAGACTGGGACCTGAAGACACAGCCTTAGAGTAAAGGGAAGATCTTTTGAAATGGAGATAAGGAGAAACTTCTTTAGCCAGTGAGTGGTGAATCTATGGAATTCATTGCCACAGAACGCTGTGGAGGCCAGATCATTGAGTATATCTAAGACTGAGATAGATAGGTTCTTGATTATCAGGGGATCAAGGGTTAAGGGAAGAAAGCGGGAGAATGGGGTTGAGAAACTTATCAGCCATGATTGAATGGCGAGCAGACTCAATGGGCTGAATGGCCTAATTTCTGCTCCTATACCTTATGGCCTTATGGTCTTAAGGACTGGTTGTAGGGGTGGGTAACAAACATGGAAAGATGGAACTAGGCTCTAAATTTAGTGAACTTGATGCTGAGTCCCAGTGCTGCAGGGTCCCAAGTGGAAAACCATATTATGTTCTTCAAGTTTGCATTGTGGATTGTTGGAACACTTCAGCAGGCCTGTGACAGAAATGTTAGTGTGGGAACACACTGGTGTGTTGAAGTGCTAGGTGACTGGAAACTCGAGATCACTTTTACAGACAGAATGTAGTTGTCTGCAAAGTAGTCACCCAGACTGTATTTCATCTTCCCATTGTAGACCGTGAACAGTGTGAATAGCAAATACAGTAGACTACATTTAATGAAGTACATATCTGCTTCACCTAGAAGATACATCTGGGGCCTTGAATGGTGAAGAGGGAGGAGGTAAACAGATAAGTGTTACACCTTCTGCAATGCATGGGAAGATGCAGTGGTGATATGGGGAGGTGTTGGGAATAGAGAAGGAGTGGCAGAGTGTCCAGGAGGCAGTGGTTGACAAAGGACAGGAGGGGAAAATGTGTCTGTTGTGATATCCCAGTGCAAGTGACAGAAATGGTGGCTTACAGTGCTGATGGGGTGGTAAGTGAGGACCAGAGAGTCCCTCTCATTGTTATGGGAGGGAAGAAAGGTGATGAGGACAGAATCCTCAGTTGAGGTAAAAGGTGGACACTTCTGTGGCTCCCTCCTGTAGAAGGTGGCAACATCAGAACCTAAGTGACAGAGATGAAGAAACTGAAAATGGGATAGCATCATTACAGGAAGCAGGGTGTAAGTATGTACAGTCAAGATAACTGCGGGAATGGGTGGATTTGCATTGGATATCAGTGAATAGCCTATCCTCAGAAATGGAAACTGATGTCTAGGAAGAGAAGGGAGATGTCAGAGATACATCAGGTAAAGGTGGGGGCAGAATGGAAATTGGAAGAAAAGTTTTCCAGTTTAGAATGAGAGAGGGAAGCAGCACCGAGGATGTCATTGATCTACTGGAGAGAGACTTAGAGGGAGTGACCTGACTAAAATTTGAACAAGAAGTGTTCCACGTACCCCTGCAAAATGACAGGCATAACTAAGAGCCACGCGGTTCCCATGGCCACACCTTTGATCTGAAAAAGGAGTTAAAGAAGTTGTTCAATGTGAGGTCAAGCTCGGCGGGGGGGAAAAAGTTGGTTGTGGGTGGGGCTGGTTCAAACTTTCCTTCCAGGAAGAAGTTGAGATGCCTAGAGATCTCTTGGCAACCAGTGATCCACTGCCAGGGTGAAATTACTTCCCTACTTTGGTCAAAATGCACCTCTCAATTTTGACTGTAATCATCAATATCAGCAGCCATCCCACGTCAGTAACACTTTCTGGTCAGGGCAGTCACCTTTTCTGTTGCTTGGTGTCCTGCAATTAACACTTGACATAGGAGATGTCAGAATGGATGGGTTTCTTCACCTCTCTCTCCAGATGATAGAGGACTCCATTTTCTTTCAGCATTGCAACAGTCTCTGCGCCAGTTTGAATCGCCTCAACAGCTGGTGCTGAGTTGGTGGATATTGGGTCTTCCAGTATCAGTAGCTATCTTTGGAACTGCTTATTTTCGAGCGAGATGGTAAAAATGAAACATGGCTCTACCTGTCTGGATCTTCTCTGGATTTCACTCAAAAACACCTTAATTTTTAAAGGAGGGTCCCGAAGAAAATGTCATAGGGAAAGGAGGTTGGAACACTGTCTTTGACTTTGGGCATAGATATGATGTGGGCCACAGACCCCTCCAGCCTGACAGGAATAGATTCCCCCTTGTCAGTCAATGGGAATCAGCATTGCATTACATTTGCCTTAATTGCACTGGATCTGGAATCAAAATGACACAGGTTCAGCAGCCTATTGGATTTCTGTTGCTCCAGATGACATTTGAAAGTGGCTGAGTGGGTTGTCGTCTGTAAACACCCCAAACTCTGCACTGATCACAATGTCTATTAATATGTGGGAAATAGCCCACCTCAAAGCTAGCAGCTTGAGTTTCATACTGGAGTAATTCCTCATACTCCTCATACATCTCTTGTTTGACTTGAGATTGATGGGATATAAGCAATTACCACTTTTTTCTGCCTTTGAACCAGTGTCAGCACTGCTCAAAGCCAAGGAAACTGGCATTGGTTTCCAGTATAAAAATATGAGTTGGAAATTTGGGCACCTAAAGAAAAACTTCTGCTTGAGGAGAGTGCAAAAGGAGTCTTCACACTTTGGGATCCAATGCCCTGTGATGCTCTGTGAAATATGCCATGTACACACTTTCCCAAGAACTACTTCAGCATTCTTTTACTTCTTCAACAAATCACGCAGTGGAGCAGTCAACTAAGTATAGCCTTGCAAAGCTTCTTATTGTAAACAAACTTGACTAAGACATCCACGCAGTTCCCTCCACATCATGGACTCGGATCATTCCTGCACAACTCAGATGTTTTCATTAACAAGAAAAATATTACTCCTGACAATGAAGTGAGCAAGGTACTGTACTTTTGTCTGGAAGAGCTGGTACTTCTCTGGTTTGACTTGCAAGTTAAATGGCAATAAGCAGGCTAAGATTGTGTCCAGGCTTGCTAGAATCTTGAATGCTGAACTACAGTTGGATGATGTCCAGATACACAAGAAGGGACTGAACAAAAGTCACCAAAGCCTTTATCATGCTTGAAGGTTGTAGAGGTGTGTCAGAGCACAAACAGCATTCTCACTTATTTGAAAAGTTTCCTGGTGCCTGTTGAATATCCTCTTTTCAATGTCTTATTCAACAATAGTAAATGGTTATAACCATGAGCCAGAGTGCTGATATAATTTGCATCCTTGAGAACTTGCAATGCTTCGTCAATCATAGGTAAAAGGTAAGCAACCTCATGAAACTTTGCATTGACAGTTGGAACCCAGCATATTTTACCATCAAGCCAGGGGTTCAGGCCTGCTTCAACACAGGAATGCATGTCAGAAGCAGCACCAGACATACTTAAAAATAAAGTGCAAACCTGGTGAAGCTACAAAAACAGGACTAAACAGTGTAGAGAGCAAATTTTAGAGCTAAGCAATTCAACAACAAAGATCTAAAAACTTTGCCACTTCCAGTCATGAATTAAACAACTCACAGGAGGATCTCCACAAGCTCCACAAACCCCAAGCTATGAGAAAAGTGCGATTGAGTACAGGTAGGGGATATCTAACCCCTGTGTAACAGAGACCCACATGAGGGAAGAGGCATCATCAGTTCACAGTACTCAGCAAGATGCTAAATGGAAAGAAGTGAGTAATGGTTGACTCCTCCGCTTTTGTGTCAATTAGCCAATGTGTCTGCCAAATTTCACACTCACTCGAAGGCAAGTCTCCATTGCTCTACACAAAACTAAGCCTCTTGCTGAAGAACCCTCACCTCCTGTCTTTTGTGGATTGGATGGGGTCTCTTACCTGACGGCAGTTCCGGCCAAGATCTTTGAGGGTAGTCTCATTTGAAGTGATCATCCTGCCACAAATACAGACTAGCTATGATGATAGAACGGTGAGGACTGTATCTGTGCATTTGTAGTAATCCATTCCACCTGCCTCTTCACCAGAGGTCTACATTCTGTCCGCACTAACTGTTACCTCTGTAAGTTAGAATCCCGAAGAGCGTAAACAGTTCATTTGCCTTCGAGTCTGCACTGACCTTCCAAAAAGCATCCCACCCAATCCCTCTCCCTGTAACCTGCGATTCCCAAGGCTAATCCACCTCACCTGCACATCGCTGGACACTACTGGGCAATATTGCATAGCCAATCCTCCCTAAAACTGCACATTCTTGGAGTCTGGGAAGAACCGGAGCATACGGCAGTAACCCTCACACACATGGGGAGAAAGTCACCCAAGGCTGGAATCAAACTGGGCTCCTGATTCTGTGAGGCAGCAGTGTTAACCACTGAGCCATTATGCCACTGTAAACCTCACTTGCAATGACCTCTTTTCTGATCTTAAGTGTTCAACCTTTCCCCATAATCTGGGTGATGTGATTCCTCAGCAGTACTTCAAAGATCTGCTGCAGACTTCTGAATACCTATACTTCTTCCCAGCATTTCTTAAAAGGCTTTCCTGCACAGATATTCCATCATGAACTTAACTAATTCACTTCAATATATCGTAATATCTAAATGTACAAGACAATCTGTAACTAACCAGAGATACAGTAAGGATCAGTCTTACAGCAAATTATGGTCCAACATTCAATTAACTAGCTGCAGCTGCTCTCAGAGAGCTTGTGTATCCTGTTTATGAGCCGAGAAAATAAACTAACTTACTTCTTTTAAACAACAATATGTCTCTATTGGACGATATTTTTGGATAGCTAGTTGTTAAATTTAAACAAAAAATGTATTTAGAGAAGGATTAACCTATAAGTGCCCCTCAATCAACTAACTCCTGAATTCTCTGTACTCATGCAAAACTCAGTACCAAGCATTCTGTAGTTAATTACATAGTTAGCCTGATAATCTCTGTTTTCTGTGTAAGAACACGTTTTTCTTCTTCACCTGCTCCCTCTTCCAAAAGCTTGCCCTACCCAGTATAATTTCTGTGCATTCTTCTTATAATTTCATAGACTAAAAGGAATGAAAATTATTGCACTCATGTTTGGGAGAAAATGTCATTCTGAGATGAAAGCATTATAGATTTCCAGGTTTTTCCAAAAGGTCTCACAGTGGTGGACCCCAACATATCTTCAATTAGTGTTACTGCATTATTTTTAAAAAGGATATGAAATAGAACATATTGCTTAAGAGATACAAAAGTAAACACATCTCAAATGATGAGGTAATGTTAGGATCACTCACATATGATGTAGCTCATGTGTGAGTCCTGGATTATATAATACCCTGGCTGATTTTGATTGATAATCTATCTATCTTTTGGCATAGAACTGATAATCTTACAATAGTAATAAAACTAAATTATAAATCAAACTTCAAAGTTTATCTGCTGAAAACACATCTACCAAATGGTGTCCTGTTACCGAATCATGATTCAGCAAGTATTAAAAAAAACATACTTATCCTTGGAGAACTTTTAATTGAAGATTTAGGTAGATAAAGTATGCCATAAATACTTCATCCCTTATTTACCATTGGTTAATAAAGTATTTGAACTATCTCAATAAACCTTTAGAATTGCTTTTGAAATTAACAATGTACATAGATTCAACAAGACTTGGCACAATCCAATGCAAATAATAACCATGTAAACATAGCAACAAATGCTTAATTCTCATACCAGTTCATCGTTTATTAAAGTTTAATTTTATGTCAAAACAGATTTGAATTTCCAAGAATTAGGTTAAAATATTCAATCGCTTGCAACTGTCAGGTTTAACCAGAGTGTGGGTGGGAGAGTGGTGAATACTGCCATATAGTTCAGTGTTGAGATGAATGCTGCTTATAAACAGATGAACAAAGTAGGTTCAAAAACACAATGAGAAATAGTTAAATTACATCAAGTGGATTGAACAAAATAATAGCAGAGTTTAACATGGGTACACATGAAGTGCTCAGATAAAAGATAAAAGGGATAACTCTACATGAATTACATTAAAATAGCTATGGTTGAAGCTGAAAGATAACTTTAAGTCTTAGGAAACAACACTAAGCAGTGTGGGACATAAAACAGTAAAATAATTTGATGCTAAACTTCACAGACAAAACAGTAGAAAGCAAGTTAAGGGAGATAGTGTTCCAGTCAGGTGACACCTTGAATATTCCATCCAGTTCTAGTCGGTAAGAAACAAGAAAAGCACTCAAGGCATTCAAGCATTATTTAAGGGACTAGAGTTATGAGAAAAGACCAAAGGAACTTGGCTTTTCAGCAAAGCAGGAAAGTGCCTGGAATATAATCATATAAAGTTGAGACATCATGAACAGTAAAAGAAGTTAATCTAGTAAATGCTTTGAAATAAAAATGTCGGAATAGAGCTAAAGATATAGCTTCAAATTAGAAATGCTAACTTTACAGCAGTTGTCAAAACATTATTCTTCATTTACCAAATGATCATCTTCAACAATAAACTTCCAGATAGAGCAGGGAAGGAAAAAGCACTGGAAATGGACATTACAATGTGAGGCAAGAGAGGAGATTCACATTTCTTTATTAGAAATCACATTATGATTTCTTTGGAAAGATGAATCAAATTAGTTGAATGGCTTTCTTAATCCAAAATTATTTTATAACCTTGTAATATCAGCTAATACCTCAATGTCAATTTCTTTTGACATGGTTTTGGGGAGGAAAGAGTATGAGAAAACAATTTTGTTTTATGTTTTATGTTGAGCACTGTTTTTCAGAAAACTCTATGTGGTGCAAGAAACTGAACATTGAGACATGCATACTTCAGACTGCAGGTTACATTGAAACTATTTCAAATTCCAGTAGATACTGGTAAGACTGAATTGGTGAAGGGGAGGCAAGAACTTTATATTAATCCTGCATTAACCTTGTGTAAAATCTAAGACTGCTTGCTTAAAATTTAGCATTTTACTTAAAGTTACTGTTTTAAACCTAAAGTCTCTTAGTCCAAAGATGAGCAGGTCAGGTGAATTGGCCATGCTAAATTGCCCATAGTGTTAGGTGCATTAGCCAGGGGTAAATATTGGGTAGGGGAATGGGTCTGGGTGGGTTATTCTTTGGAAGGTTGGTGTGGACTTGTTGGGCTGAAGGGCCTGTTTCCATACTGTAGGGAATCTAATCTAATCTAAGACTAGAGACAGGACTGAGCAAACAAATCAAGACCTCTGCTACAGAGCAGGTGAGATCAGCCAAGTAAGTAACTGTCTTAACTGTTATTTGTAATTGCCAGTTAGCAGACAGTGATCTGAATGCCAGTAGTATAAATAAGAAAGTTATGTGCTCTGTCTCTGATGGTCTCATGCAGAGTGGTATTATGGCAGGGTTGGTGAAAAGGAGAGGAATGGATTTTTTTTCAATTTTCTTAATCTATTTATAACCTCAACATCACCAGGAATTGAAAAGTTACATGAGAGGAGTGAATTTTGAGATATTCATGGATGACAGCATTTTCTCTCTCCTTTTTCAATTCCTTCCAACTTACATCCATGATTCTTCTGACACTTTATGCTAGTTTCATAACTTCCAGTTTGTGGGCTTCAGCCACCTTCACTTCACTGTGGATATGGAATCCCTTTAATGTCCATCCCCATTTGGATGGTTTCTGCTTCTTCTTGGAAAAAAAGCCTGAACCATCCCCATTCATCACCACTCTCCTCTATGTGGCCGAGCTCATCCTCACTTTGAACAATTTTTCTTTAACTCCTTTCACTTTCTTCGGGTCAAAGGTGTGGCCATGTGTACACATATAGGCACACTGATGACTGTCTGTTTATGGAATATGTGAAAATTTCCTTGTTTCAGTCTTATTCTGGTCCCCACCCACAACTCTTTCTCTAGTACATTGATAACATCATCAGTGCTACTTTCTTCTCTTGTCTGGATTCAATTTCTGGGGATAGGCTAGCCACCAATATCCATGGCAAACTCAGTTACCATGACTCCCACAGTTACCATGACTATACGTTCTCACACCCTGCTTCCAGTAAAGACTCTATTCCATTCTCTCAGTTTCTTTGTCTCCTCTGCATTTGTTCCAATGGTGTCAGCTTCTGCAAGGGGCCTCAAAAATATCCATCTTCTTTCTCAATGGAGGATTACCCAACACCATGGTTGACAGGGCTCTCAGTCCTTTTCAATCACCTCCTGCACTTTGGCCCTCATCCCTTCTCTTCCTTCCCACAACGGTGATAGAGTCACCCTGATCCTGATTTACACCCCATCAGCATCCACAACTAAAGGATCTTCAGCTGCCATTTCTGACACTTTCAAGAGGATGCCACCACTAGACACATATTCCCCACCTTTCCCTTGTCAGCCTTCCTCAGGGATTGTTCCCTCCAGACACCCTGGTCCACTCCTCCTCTACTCTCAACACCTTCCAATGCTCCCAAACACTTTTCCATGCAATTACAAAAGGTGCTACACCTGCCCATTTACATCTTCCCTCCTCTATATCCAAGGGTCCAAACACACTTTCCAGGTCTAGCAGCAATTTACCTACATTTCACTCAATCTAGTCTACTGTGTTTGTTACTCACAATGTACTGTCCTCTCCACTGGAGAGACACAACGCAGACCAGGCAACCGCTTTGCAGAACACTGTGTTCTCTGGTAAACATCTTTGTCTCAGGTTTGCTGCAGTGCTCCAGTGAAGCTCAGCACAAGCTGGAAGAACAGCACCTCTCTTTCCACTTGGGGAGTCAACTGCCTTCAGGACTCAATATTGAGTTCAAACATTTCAGGACCTGAACACTTTCTTCCTTGTTATTAAACAACCTCCACACATCAAGCTTTGTCATCCTGTTGTCAGCTACAAATGGCTCCAATTAGCAGCAACTGATACAACCAGACTGATACCCATTTCTTTGTCTGTCGAACTGTGTTCTTTCTCTCTCTGGGTTTTATCTCCATCTCTCTTTTACACTACTCCCTCCCCTCCACCCTATCTTCAGCATATCTACCAACCTTGCCTAGCCATAAACAGTTCAGAAAACGGGTCAATGAATCCCTTTAGAGGGATGGCAGTGAAGGCAGTGCAATGTTCCTCCTGCAACATGTATGAGGTGAGGGATGCCATCGACGTCCCTGCCGATTACACTTGCAGGAAGTGCACCCATCTCCAGCTCCTCCAAGACCGTGTTAGGGAACTGGAGCTGGAGTTGGATGAACTTCGGATCATTCGGGAGGCAGAGGGGGTCATAGATCAGAGTTATAGGGAAGTAGTAACTCCAAAGATGGCAGATAGATGGGTGACAGTGAGGGGGACTGGGAGGAAGCAGCCAGTGCAGGGACCCCCTGCGGCCATTCCCCTCAAGAACAAGTATACCGTTTTGGATACTTGTGGGGGGGATGACTTACCAGGGGTAAGTAACGGGGCTCAGGTCTCTGGCACGGAGCCTGTCCCCGTTACTCAGAAGGGAAGGGTGAAGAAGAGCAGAGCAGTAGTAATTGGGGACTCGATAGTTAGGGGCACAGATAGGCGGTTTTGTGGGAACGAGAGAGACTCACGTTTGGTATGTTGCCTCCCAGGTGCAAGGGTACGTGATGTCTCTGATCGTGTTTTCCGGGTCCTGGAGGGGGAGGGGGAGCAGCCCGAAGTCGTGGTCCATATTGGCACCAACGACATAGGTAGGAGGAGTGCCGAGGATGTTAGACAGGCTTTCAGGGAGCTAGGTTGGAAGCTCAGAGTTAGAACGAACAGAGTTGTTGTCTCTGGTTTGTTACCCGTGCCACGTGATAGAGATTCGAGGAATAGGGAAAGAGAACACTTAAATGCGTGGCTACAGGGATGGTGCAGGAGGGAGGGATTCCGGTTTTTGGATAACTGGGGTTCTTTCTGGGGACGATGGGACCTCTATAAACAGGATGGTCTACACCTGAACCTGAGGGGCACCAGTATCCTTGGGGGGAGGTTTGCTAGTGCTCTTGGGGGGGGTTTAAACTAACTCTGCAGGGGCATGGGAACCCAGATTGTAGCTTCAGGGTGCAGGGCCTGGAGTGTAGGGAGGTTAGGAACATGGCATCAATTTCCAAGGAGGGTGTCTGTAAACAGGAAAGTGGCTTGAAGTGTGTATACTTCAATGCAAGAAGTATACGAAATAAGGTAGGTGAACTTGCAGCGTGGGTTGGTACCTGGGACTTCGATGTTGTGGCTATTACGGAGACATGGCTAGAACAGGGACAGGATTGGCTGTTGCAGGTTCAAGGATTTAAATGTTTTAGTAGGGTCAGAGGTGGGGGTAAAAGAGGGGGAGGTGTGGCATTGCTTGTCAAAGATAGTATTACAGTGGTGGAAAGGACGATGGATGAGGACTTGCCATCTGAGGTAGTTTGGGCTGAGGTTCGGAATAGGAAAGGTGAGGTCACCCTGTTAAGAGTCTTTTCCAGGCCTCCCAATAGTCCTAGAAACGTAGAAGAAAGGATAGGGAAGGTGATTCAGGAGATGAGTGACAGTAATAGGGTGGTGGTTATGGGGGACTTTAACTTTCCTGATATTGATTGGGAAAGCTATAGCTCAAGTTCGTTAGATGGGTCAGTGTTTGTTCAATGTGTGCAGGAGAGTTTCCTGACACAATATGTAGACAGGCCAACAAGAGGTGAGGCCATACTGGATTTGGTTCTGGGTAACGAACCTGGCCAGGTGTTAGAATTAGAGGTAGGTGAGCACTTTGGGGATAGTGACCATAATTCGGTGATTTTTACTCTCGTGATGGAGAGGGATAAGTGTGTACTACAGGGCAAGAGTTATAGCTGGGGTCAGGGAAATTATGATGCGGTGAGGCATGACTTAGGATGTGTGGCTTGGAAAAGTAGACTCCAAGGCAAGAGTGTAAATGATATGTGGAGCTTGTTCAAGGAGCAACTATTGAGTGTCCTTGATAATTATGTACCTGTCAGGCAGGGAGGAAAGGGTCGTGCGAGGGAGCCGTGGTTTAATAAGGAATTGGAATCCCTTGTTAAATGGAAGAGGGCGGCCTATCTCAAGATGAGACGTGAAGGTTCAATTGGGGCGATTGAGAGTTATAGGGTAGCCAGGAAGGACCTGAAGAGAGAGCTAAGAGCAGCAAGGAGGGGACATGAAAGGTCCTTAGTCGGTAGGATTAGGGAAAACCCTAAGGCTTTCTATAGGTATGTTAGGAATAAAAGAATGACTAGGGTAGGAATAGGTCCAGTCAAGGATAGTAGTGGGAAGTTGCGTGTGGAGGCGGAAGAGATTGGGGAGACACTGAATGAATACTTTTCTTCAGTATTTACTCAGGAACAGGGCATTGTCGTCGATGTGAATACTGAGTCACAAATAAGTAGAATGGATGGCTTTGAGGTATGTAGAGAAGAGGTGTTGGAAATCCTGGAAAAGGTGAAAATAGATAAGTCCCCTGGGCCTGATGGCATTTATCCTAGGATTCTCTGGGAAGCAAGGGAGGAGATTGCAGAGCCATTGGCCTTGATTTTTATGTCCTCTTTGTCTACAGGAGTAGTGCCAGAAGACTGGAGGATAGCAAATGTGGTTCCCTTGTTCAAAAAGGGGAGTAGGGATAACTCTAGTAACTATAGGCCGGTGAGTCTCACTTCTGTTGTGGGCAAAGTCTTAGAGAAAATTGTAAGGGATAGGATTTATGCACATCTGGATAGGAATAATGTGATCAAGGATAGTCAGCATGGTTTTGTGAAGGGCAGGTCGTGCCTCACAAACCTTATTGAATTCTTTGAAAAGGTGACGAAGGAGGTTGATGAGGGGAAAGCGGTAGATGTGGTATATATGGATTTTAGTAAGGCGTTTGATAAGGTTCCCCATGGTAGGCTACTGCAGAAAATACGGAGATATGGCATTGAGGGTGAGTTGGAGGTTTGGATTAGGAATTGGCTGGATGGAAGAAGACAGAGGGTAGTAGTTGATGGCAAAGTTTCTTCATGGAGTGCCGTCACTAGCGGTGTTCCGCAAGGATCTGCTTTGGGACCATTGCTGTTTGTCATTTTTATAAATGACCTGGAAGAGGGGTTAGAAGGTTGGGTGAGCAAGTTTGCGGATGATACGAAAGTCGGAGGAGTTGTTGACAGTGAGGAAGGATGTGGCAGGTTACAGCAGGATATAGAGAAGCTGCAGAGCTGGGCAGAAAGGTGGCAAATGGAATTCAATGTAGCTAAATGTGAGGTGATTCACTTTGGGAAGAATAACAAAAAGATGGGGTACTGGGCTAATGGTCGGATACTTGGTAGTGTGGATGAGCAGAGGGATCTTGGTGTCCATGTACACAGATCTCTGAAAGTTGCCACCCAGGTAAATAGTGCGGTGAGGAAGGCATATGGCGTACTGGCTTTTATTGGTAGAGGAATTGAGTTCCGGAGTCCTGAGGTCATGATGCAGTTGTATAAAACTCTGGTGCGGCCGCATCTGGAATATTGTGTGCAGTTTTGGTCGCCATACTATAGGAAGGATGTGGAGGCACTGGAACGGGTGCAGAGGAGGTTTACCAGGATGTTGCCTGGTATGGAAGGAAGATCGTATGAGGAAAGACTGAGACACTTGGGGCTGTTTTCATTAGAGAAAAGAAGGTTTAGGGGTGACTTGATTGAGGTGTACAAGATGATTAGGGGGTTAGATAGGGTTGACAGTGTGAACCTTTTCCCCCGTATGGAGTCGGGTATTGCAAGGGGGCATAGCTTTAAATTAAGGGGGGGTAGATATAGGACTGAAGTTAGGGGTAGGTTCTTCACTCAGCGAGTCGTAAGTTCATGGAATGCCCTGCCAGCAGCAGTGGTGGACTCTCTCTCTTTATGGGCATTTAAGCGGGCATTGGATAGGTATATGGAGGATAGTGGGTTAGTATAGGTTAGGTGGGCTTGGATCGGCGCAACATCGAGGGCCAAAGGGCCTGTACTGCGCTGTATTCTTCTATGTTCTATGTTCTATGAATCCAAAATATTAACTCTGTTTTCTCCTTCCAGATGTTGCTAAACCTTTTACATTTTCCCAGCAATTTCTGTTTTTATTGGTAATTACTGGAAGGCATCTTCCAGATGGCTATGGAGAAAGTTGAAGAAGGTAGAGGAATATCTAACAAACCAAGAATGCACAGCACTGTTGCTGCTTCTGGTGCAACAATCTGATCTTCCTGACACCTGTTTGATCAATGATGCTAAAAGCTCTCATTCAAACTAAAAATCAACACTACAACTTTGGTCCAATAGACTAATGGACCAAAAAAAAACTTACTGGGGAAGTGATACAATATTACAAATGATGTAATAGCAGAGCATTTAGAAACAGATAAACAATCAAGCAGAATCAGCATAGCCTCTTGAAGGGGAAATCATGCCTGACAATTTTATTTCAATTGTTTGAGGTATCATTCAGTGCAGATAGAGGGGAGCTAACAGATGTACTACATGTGGATTCCCAAAAGACAATTGTAAAGTACTGTGCATAAAGCTACTTAATAAGACAAGAGCACATGGGGGTGGCTTAGTGGCTAGCACTGCTGCCTCACAGTGCCAAGGAACTGGGGGTTTGATTCCCATCTCAGGTGACTGTGTGGAGTTTGCACATTCTCCCCATGTCTGCGTGGGTTTACTCCAGGTGCTCTGACCTCCTCCCACAATCAAAGATGTGCAAGTTGGATGAATTGGTCATGCTAAATTGCCCATAGTGTTCAGGGCGAGGTGCATTAGTCAGGGGTAAATATAGGGTAGGGGAATGGGTCTGGGTGTGTTATTCTTTGGAGGTTGGTGTGGACTTGTTGGGCCGAAAGGTCTGTTTCCACACTTTTGGGATTCTATTCTATTTTATGACAATGTGTACGGGGTAGTTTATTACCATGAATAGAGGATTGGCAGACACCAAACAACTCCACTGCCCTGTGGTCAAACGTTTAAATCCCCACAGGGACGTGCAAATCCTGGGCCTCCTCCAACACCAAATCAAAGCCTCCAGCCAACTGGAGTAAAAACACCTCATCTTCTGCCTCAGGACCTAAAACCACATGGCATCAATATTGACCACCAGTTTCCAAATCTCCCTATCCCCAACTTCATCCCAGGTCCAACACTCCAACTTGGCACCACTCTCTTGATCTGACCTACCTGTTCACCTCCCTTCCCACCTATCCACTCCACCTTCCCCACCAACCTATCGTAATCATCTCCCACCTGCATTCACCTATTGCCATATTGCCTTCCCACTAGTCTAACCCCGAACCCCCATTTATCCCTCAGTCTCCTTCCCCTCCCCACCCCCACATTCCTGATAAAGGGCTTAGGCCTGAAACGTCGACTCTCCTGTTCCTCGGATGCTGCCTGACCTACTGTGCTTTTTCCAGCACCACATTTTTTGACTCGAACTAATACAAGGCAGAGGGTTAAGTTAAAGGCATTAGCAGGATGGCAACTAATGGAGTGTGACAGGGACCAGTGTTGAAACCACAATTTATGTATTAATGACTTGGATGACTGAAGTGCATTGAGAAAGTTAGGACTTACTGGTGCTGGAGATCAGAGTCGAGAGTGTGGTGCTGGAAAAGCACAGAATGTCAGGCAGCATCAAAGCAACAGGAGAATTGATGTTTTGGGCATAAGCCCTTCGTCCTGCTCCTTTTATCCTGCCTGACCTGCTGTGCTTTTCCAGCACCACACTCTTGACTGAAGTGCATGTAACATTGCAAAGTTTGCAGTTGACACAAAAGTAGATAGGAAGGCAAGTAATGAAGATTTTACAAGGATTCTACAGAGGACAATGGACAAACTAAGTGAGAGGGCAAAAACTTGGAAGATGGAATATAATGTGGGAAAATGTGATGTTATTTACATTGGTGTGAAAATAAAATAACTGAATATTATTCAAATTGGGAAAGAATGCAGAAAGCTGCAGCAAGGAGGAACAGGGAGGTCCTCATGCATGAATCAGATGCACATGACAGAAAGATTGCCTGGGTGGTTGACTTCAAGGAGAAAGGATCCTATAAATGGATTGGTCAGGTAGGCAGGTCAGTGGCAGATGGAATTTAACTCTATAAACATGAGGTGATGCATTTTCAAAGAAGGATCAAGACAAGGGAGTATTTAACGAATGGCAGGACATTAGGAAACTCAGAAGAACAGAGGGATCTTCGGATGCTTATTCACAGATCACTGAAGGCAGCAGAGCAGGTTAATAGGTTAATTAAGAAGCCATAAGAAAAACTTGCCTTTACTAATCATGGCATAGATTACAGGAGCTATACAGGACTTTGATTAGGCCACAACTGGAGTATGGTATGCAGTTCTAGTCAACACACTATAGGAAGGATGTGATTGAACAGAAGGGGTTGCAAATGAAATTCACCAATTTGCTGTCTGGAATGGAGAATTTTAGCTATGAAGGGAGGCTAGATAAACTCAGGTTGCTTTCTTTGGAGAAGAGAAGGCTGAGGTGAGAACATGATAGAGGTGTAAACAATTATGAGGGGAATGGACAGAGTGAATAGAAAGTAGCTTTTTCCCCTTAGTCATACAGTCAATAACAAAGCAACATAATTTTAAAGTGAAAGGCAGGAAGTTTAGAGGGAATTTGGGAAAAATTGTTTTCAAACAAAGGGTGGTGGGATTCTGGAATGCACTGTCTGGGGGGGTAATTGAGGTAGGAAACCTCACAACCACTAAAAAGTACTTAGGTGAACATTTGAAGTGTCATAACATTCAAGGCTATGAGCCTAGTGCAGGAAAGTGAGACTTGTGTAGAAAGTGGTGCATTTTAGGCATTCAAATTCAATGGGTCAAAGGACCTCTTCTATTCTGCATGATTCTATGAATCACAAAAGTCAAATTCAGCAGTTAATAGGGAAGGCAAATGGAATATTGACCCTTATTTCAAACAGAATAAAGTATAAAAGTGGGGAGGTTTTGCTAAAACTATACAAGGCACTAATCAGACCATAGTATGAACAGCTTTGGTCCCTTATCTTAGGAAAGATATATTAACATTGAGGCAGTCCAGGCAAGATTTACCAGGTTGATCCTGGGCAAATTGGGAGTTTCATATGAGGCTAGGTTCAGTGAGTTGGGCTTGTATTCATTATAGTTGAGAAGCATGAGAAGAGACTTTATTTAAAATTAAGATTCTTAAGGAACTTGACAGGGTACATGCAGAGAGATTGTTTCCCTTTGTGGGAGAGTCTAGGACCAAAAGGCCTAGTCTCGGAGTAAGGAGGTGCCAATTTAAGACAGGAAGAGGACTTTTTTTTCTCTGAGTGAATGTACAGATTAAAATATGGACAAGCCTAAAGTGCTTTTAATCTGTTTTGAGGATGTTTACTGATCACCTTCATATAGAAATTTACACAAGGCTTGGTTTACATGAACAGCTTTCTAGTATTCAATTTCAAAATGAAACTTATATACTAATCTAAGACGCAACTATATAGATATAAATGGAATCATGCATAGACATCTTGCAAATAATATAAAATTGACTGCAATGTTCTAACCTACAATTCCATTAATGCAATAATCAAGGCAACTGATGTAATTCAATAGTTTACTCACCATATGTTCCCTTTTGGATTTTTCAGCTTCCAGTTGTTTTCTCAAATAATCTTCAGATTTAATCAACTACAATCAGAGAACAAGGTAAATGAGTACTTAATCATCCAACATAGGAAAGTAAAATAGCTATAATCTTATTTAATCCCAACATATTTATTGACCGGACACCTATATTTTAATGGCATTGCATGAATATACACACAGTTGTGTTTATTATCGTCACATATTTTACTTAAACACAAAGATAGTTATTTGATTAATATAACAAAGCAAACTTTTTTGTATCTATAAAGACATAATTTCCTATCTAACATGTTTGTGACTTGCTATTGTTCAAAGATATATAATATACTTCTTTTAAGGTGAATCAAAGAGGAAGTTATTTTATATTTATTGAAAATGTACCTTTCTCAGTTTGCTTTCATTTTTTTCACTTTGCTCTTTCAGCATTTGAAGCTCCTTCTCTGAAAACAAAGAGGAAAGCAGACTGTGAAAATCAGATCTTCAGATGCCTGTGTTACTTCTTAATGCTGAAGGTCAGACTTCATAGCCTACTGGAATCCACGTTGGATGGAGGACCTAGCAGGATTCTAACCCTAAACACTACCCTTGACCTTCATTGCTTTGCCCCTGCTGTTTAGCCGGCTGGTCTAATGGATATTAGGTAGTAGTTCAAGGGCCAAGTGTGGCTGTGTGCCCAACCTATGAATGTTGTATTCTGTTAGTCACAGCCAATACAAAGTGGTTTAGCAGGTGGTTCTTTAGCTGCTCAATGCAATTCTTATCAAAAGCAAGACACACCATTAAATTAGCTCACAGACAACAATAAGTAATAAGGTATCTGTCAAATACAACTTAATATTTTCTTGTGCTGCATTTAATCAATTAAAGAAGAAAGAACATGTTTGTGGTTTTCAATTGAATGGAGTGAAACGCTACGTTAATGTGTTTGTGGAAACCATGCAACAATACATTGCAATTAAACAGGAACGCATATCACAACTATTCAATCAAAATGAAATGCACATGAAGTGAGCTGTCCAAATTACCTTCTGGATGAACAGGGCTCTTGTGGCACAGTGGCTGTGCCTCTACTCTGAGCCAGGAGATTTGGGTGCAAGACTCACAAACTCCAGAGGTGTTTCATAACATGCCTCAACAGGTTGATTAAGAATACTTGCATGAATAAAGAGCTTCATCAGCTCTCAAATGTTTGGGGAAACAACTAAGAGAAAGAAACTGTTGAACTTCCCATTGGTACCACCTTAGTTAGGGGCTATGCCTTTTCATCCAATTCACTGAAATAAACTGAGTTGCTTAGGAATAGTTAATAATTCCACTCTGTTAGTTTATCACTTATGTTCTTAATTCTAGGGGTGTGGGGGTAGAACATTTTCAGACAAGTAAAGAATATATGTGAGAAGTTAAAAATTCATGAAAACCATATACAAACATTTTTCTAAACTAGGCTAAGATAATAATAACTAAGAATACTTTTTATATCAGCTTGTGTATGATAACTATGTTTTAGTACCTAGGAAGAAAGGCAATCTAAGTAATGACAGCACAGATAAAATAAAACAATTACCATGTGTAAACGTTAGCACCTGCATCATTTGCGTGGCAAACATAACACCTGTTGAATATTTACTTCCTCAAAACACACTCATAAAAATATGCACCTTGCAATTACCTTATCCAGAACAAGTAGAATATAATTTTTCATATTCCTGTATGACAATCCATGACATCCTCAGATAAATTGAATTCAAGTGAAAGATCTCTCAAATAAATAGAGTTTCTGCATTATAGTTTATTTTGTATTTTTTAAAAATACCTAAATCTTTTAATTGCATTTCATTCAAATTAATGGTTTCCGACATCTTTTCGGCATTCTTCTTCACTAAGTAAATTTGATCCTTCAGTTCTTCATTTTCTTGAACAAGTTGATCTCTCTCAAACTCATCCTTGAAGTCCATATTGAGCTGCAAAATCACATAAATCTTTTGTCAGAACAAAAAACAGAAAGCTGAAATGGCAAGCTGTGTAGCCAATATGAAAATTATTCCACAACAGAGCTGTCATCCAACATTCTGGCTTTTATGAATCATTTGGAATATGAATAGCAAACAACACAAAAAAAAGAGAACTGTGCAGAGGGGAAAAAAAAGTAGACCCCTCCAAAACCGAATCTTGGTAAAAAGCTAGTAGTACATTACATACAAAGACAATAATTCATGGGGACATTTTATTGATGAGAATAATACATATCATACTGTTTGCGTGCCCTCATCATTCAGGTCTATGTATTGTGGAAGCTGTGTCCAGGCAGGCAGCTGTGGCCCATCCACCCACATCCCCCCTTGTGCTCGAGGACTGCTGTCCGTAACTAGGCAGGCAGGGTAGTGTGTAGCCGGACAACACCAGGGGTGGCAGAGCGCAAAGCTAAGGAGGGGGCTTGTTGCCATTGTTGCCATTCCTCACTGACAGTACTGCCACAGTCATAAAGAGCACGTCACATGTCAAAGTAGTGAAGTTTTCAGGCTTGAAGCCGCATGGAGTCCATCAGGTCTGCTGATATATACACAGTTGGTTTTCTACTTTGTGATGGAACCACCCGGAGATAATTCATATTCTGAACATTAACATGGCTTTGCATGCCTGTCACGCATAGGCTGTGCAGGCGGGTTGATGCTATTGAACGCTTCTCTTTAATTTATAGAAACACCAGTTTTACTGTTCACCAGTGTAATTTATTTTTGGAAATAAGCAATTAGAGCAATTGTTTATGAGTATCATTTTATCAAAGTAATTTCAATTTGGTAATTTTTGCATTTTCATTTAAAGTAGCTTATTGAAAAGTAATCACTATTACACTTGCTAGCTTACATTCATAGAAATGGTTTGAGTCAAATAGGCAGTCTTGGTAGTATAGAAAATATATGTATAAAACAACTCCTTTGAATATAAAGTGTTTGAGATGTACTCAATAAGATATAATACAAAAATCTTCTATCATTTGTTATTAATGGGTTACAGCAATGCTTTATTTGGATATGCAGTTCTACACCATTACAGCATCTCTGTGAAGTCTGGATTAAAAGTTAATTTGGCAAGAAAATATTTGAGAAGCCCTTGCAGAAATATATATTAAATATTTTAAATACTTGACCTTATACTAAAATAACTTGTACAAATTACAATGAAATATTCACACTGGATAAGTAACTGTTCGTCGAGAGATAAAGGTAACTGTTTCTTTCGAAACTGCCAAAAAAACTGCTGACATTATTATCTTTCCAGTTTTGATTTATCCTTTGAGCAGTTAACATTTACCTCTAGCTCCACCACCTGTTGAAGTTATGGATTGCAAATAATTAACTATTCAAGTCTCCTGCCGCAATGAGGACACTCATTAGCAAGACAAACAAAGGGACGGTTTTCAGTTGCTGCAGTCATCTGTCACATTTTGAGTGGCAGGTTTTGTGCTGGTGTTCTCTGCCATCTGCCCCCAGCAGCAGTCCTGAGCTTCAAAAAACGCAAGGAACTTGCAATGTACAACAGTGAAGGAAAAAGACTTCAGCAAGAAACTATTTCACTCGAGCTAATTACAGATTCCGATTAAAGACTACTAACATTTAATTACTAGTTTGTGTTGGCATTAATTTGAAAGTAATGAGGTGTAAATACAGTATGGTTCATAAATACTTATCTACTCAACAACACCATAACTCAAAAAAAGCAAATTACTATAGATGTTGTGCTGCGGAACTGAAATAAAAACAATAACTCTGCGTCTGGCAGCATCTATTAGGAGTGAAGCAAGGTTCACGTGTCAAGTCCCAATTGAAAGTCAACTGCAATCCCATGAGTCTGAAACTACATGCAGACCAGATTAGGTAAGGGTGGCAGGTACCTTCCCTAAAGCATATTAGTAAACAAATGAGTTTTTCCAAAAATTGGCAATAGTTTCATGGTTATCATTACACTCTTAATTCCAGATTTTTATTGAATTCAAATTTATGGGATTCATACCGAGATCACCAAGACATTATCTGTGTCACTGAATTAATAATCTAGTGGTAGTTGCGCTAAGCCATCATCACCTCTGTGTCAGGTCTTGTCAAATGTAGATTAAAACCACTATGACAATTGTAATCCTTTCTTACACACTGATATTATTTCTTGATTTATACTTTGTCGTATTGTGAGGTAATTGTTTGGGGGTTGAGAGACAACCACAGCTCGTGACTTATTTCCCTTGCTATTCCTTATTTTTACCTTCATACCATGATCTATTGCACCTATATCACAACACATGACTAAGGTGGTGCTACCGTACCTCCTTTTTCTTTATGACTATTCGAGATGTCGGGTTGCTCGCTGAGCTAGAAGGTTCGTTTTCAGATGTTTCATCATCATATCGGGTAACATAATCAGTGAGCCTCCAGATGAAGCACTGGTGGCATGGTCTGCTTCTATTTATGTATTTAGGTTTCCTTGGGTTGGTGACGTCATTTCCTGTAGTGATGTAATTTCATGTGGTGATGTTTTTTCCTCTTATTTTATTCAGGGGTTGGTAAATGGGATCCAAATCAATGACATGAGTTTTGTAAATGACATTAGTTTTGCTTGTTGAATACCTTGCAAGAACTGTAACAAACACTACATTGGACAAACAGGTAGAAAACTAGCCACCAGGATACATGAACATCAGCTAGCCACAAAAAGACATGACCCACTCTCACTAGAATTCCTTACATACAGATGAGGAAGGACACCACTTTGACTGGGATAACACATCCATTCTAGGACAAGCCAAAGAGAAAAATGCATAAGAATTCCTAGAAGCATGGCATTCCAACCGGAACTCTATCAATAAACACATTAACATGGATCCCATTTACCATCCCCAAGAAAAAGAACAGGAAATGACATCACCACAGGAAATGGTGTCACCACAGGAAATAATGTCACCAATCCAAGGAAACCTAAACACATAAATAGAAAGCAGGCCATGCCACCAGTATTTCATCCGGAGACTCACTGATGATGTTAGCTAGTATGGTGATGAAACATATGAAAACGAACCTTCTAGCTCAGCGAGCAAACCTACATCCAGAACCTCAACTTGAGCTACAAATCTTTTCAAAACTCGCTTATGCCTATTCTTCTGGAACATCAAAACCATTGAATATTGAGCTCCTGGCCTTGGTCATCCTGTAACCATATCTTTGTAATAGTTATTAAGTCACGTTAATTTAGTTCAGTTTGTGCTGTCAACTTACCTATCTTGTTACAAATTCTTTGTGCTGTTTTCTATGATGACTTTCACTTATTCTGGTTTGAATTTCTGCTACACTTCTGTTTATATTTTCTGCCACTTTCTATCCAACTTTATCATTTGCCTCTTTACCACCCTCCACCTCTGCTCCCTCATTTAATTTGGATTCTTAAAACATCCCTTCACTGAACCCTCCGGTTCACTAATTAGTTTAATGACCTATCTACGACCCTAGTTCTAACAATTCACCAGGACACTGGTCCCAACATAGATGAAATGAACCCCGTCCGATCAGAACACTCTATTTCCAGAACTGCTGTCAGGGCCTCATAAGTTGTAACTTTTTTCTTCCACTTCAATATTTTACCTTTCTAATCTTATTTACCTTATGCCAATTTTTATGTGCCTTAAGTGGGAATTTGGAGATCATTATCTCTGTGCTTCTGTTTTTTAATTTACCCCTCAATTGCCCTTAGTCCGCCAGCAGAAACTCTTTCTTAATCCTCCCTGTGTTGTTGGTACCAATGCAGACCTTCCCCATCCAACTCTAAGTTCATCTCCAGATCAGAAGAGACATTCTTAAGCAGATAGGCAACAGAATCTTTGGAACTCTGTCTGCTGCAGAGAACAGTATCTCTAACTATGATATCCCCTATTATTACTAAATTTCTCTTTTTTCTTCCCAATTTTATTCATATATAAGGAGCAAGAGGGTAACTAGAGAAAGGATTGGCCCACTCAAGGACAAAAGAGGAAAGATATGCATAGAGTCAGACAAAATGTGTGAGATTCTTAATGAGTACTTTGCATTGGTATTCACCGAGGAGAGGGACATGGTGGATGTTGAGGTTAGGGATAGCTGTTGATTACTCTAGGTCAAGTTGGCATAAGGAGGGAGGAAGTGTTGGGTATTCTAAAAGGCATTAAGGTGGATAAGTCTCCAGGTCTGGATAGGATCTATCCCAGGTTAATGAGGGAAGCGAGAAAAGAAATAGCTGGCGCCTTAACAAATGTCATTGTAGCCTTCCTGAACATGGGTGAGGTCCCGGAGGACTGAACAGTTGCTAATGTTGTCCTCTTGTTTAAGAAGGGTAGCAGAGATGATTCAGGTAATTACAGACCTGTGAGCCTGATGTTATAGAGTCATAGAGATGCACAGCATGGAAACAGACCTTTTGGTCAAACCTGTCCATGACGACCAGATAGCCGAACCCAATCTAGACCCACCTGCCATTACCCGGCCCATATCCCTCCAAACCCTTCCTATTCATATACCCATCCAAATGCCTTTTAAATGTTGCAGTTGTACCAGCCTCCACCACTTCCTCTGGCAATATTCCAACAGTTGCCTAACCAATGTCCTGTACAGCTGCAACATGATGTCCCAACTCCTGTACTCAATACTCTGACCAATAAAAGAAAGCACACCAGAAGCCTTCTTCACTATCCTATCTACCTGCGACTCCACTTTCAAGGAGCTATGAACTTGCACTCCAAGGTCTCTTTGATCAGCAACACTCTCTAGGACCTTACCATTAAGTGTATAAGTCCTGCTAAGATTTGCTTTCCCAAAATACAGCACCTTGTATTTATCTGAATTAAACTCCATCTGCCACTTCTCGACCCATTGGCCCATCTGATCAAGATCCTGTTATAATCTGAGGTAACCTTCTTCGCTGTCCACTACACTTGCAATTTTGATGTCATCTGCAAATTTACTAACTATACCTCTTATGCTCGCATCCAAATCATTTATATAAATGACAAAAAGTAGAGGACCCAGCACCAATCCTTGTGGTACTCCATTAGTGTCAGGCCTCCAGTCTGAAAAACAACTCTCCACCACCCTCTGTCTTCTAACTTTGAGCCAATTCTGTATCCAAATGGCTAGTTCTCTCTCTATTCCATGAGATCTAACCTTGCTAACCAGTTTCCCATTTGGCAGCACGGTGGCACAGTGGTTAGCACTGCTGCCTCACAGCACCAGAGACCCGGGTTCAATTCCCACCTCAGGCGACTGACTGTGTGGAGTTTGCACGTTCTCCCCGTGTCTGCGTGGGTTTCCTCCGGGTGCTCCGGTTTCCTCCCACAGTCCAAAGATGTGCAGGTCAGGTGAATTGGCCATGCTAAATTGCCCGTAGTGTTAGGTAAGGGGTAAATGTAAGGGTATGGGTGGGTTACGCTTCGGTGGGTCGGTGTGGACTTGTTGGGTCGAAGGGCCTGTTTCCACACTGTAATCTAATCTAATCTAATCTAAAAAAAACCTTGTCGAACGCCTTACTGAAGTCCATATAGATCACGTCCACCACTCTGCCCTCATCAATCCTCTTTGTTACTTCTTCAAAAAACTCAATCAAATTTGTGAGACATGATTTCCCACACACAAAGGCAAGTTGACTATCCCTATTCAGTCCTTGCCTTTCCAAATATATGTACTTCCTGTCCCTCAGGATTCCCTCCAACAACTTGCCCACCACCGATGTCAGGCTCACTAGTCTATAGTTCCCTGGCTTGTCCTTACCTTCTTAAACAGTGGCACTACATTAGCCAACCTCCAGTCTTCTGGCACCTCACCTGTGACTATCGATGATACAGGTATCTCAGCAAGAGGTCCAGCATTCACTTTTCTAGCTTCCCACAGAGCCATCGGGTACACCTGATCAGGTCCTGGGGATTTATCCACCTTGATATGTTTCAAGACATAAAGCACTTCCTCCTCTGTAATATTGACATTTTGCAAGGTGTCACCATCTATTTCGCTACATTCTATACCTTCCATATCCTTTTACACATTAAATACTGATGCAAAATACTCATTTAGTATCTCCCCTATTTTCTGTAGCTCCACACAAAGGCCGCCTTGCTGATCTTTGAGGGGTTGAAAATGTGTTGCTGGAAAAGCGCAGCAGGTCAGGCAGCATCCAGGGAACAGGAGAATCGATCTTTGAGGGGCCCTATTCTCTCCCTAGTTACCCTTTTGTCCTTAATATATTTGTAAAAACCGTTTGGTTTCTCCTTAATTCTATTTACCAAAGCTATCTCATGTCCCCTTTTTGCCCTCCTGATTTCCCTCTTAAGTACACTCCTACTGCCTTTATAGTCTTCTAAGGATTCACTCAATCTATCCTGTCTATATCTTACATATGCTTCCTTCTTTTTCTTAACCAAATCCTCAATTTCTTTAGTCATCCAGCATTCCCTATACTTACTAGCCTTTCCTTTCATTCTAATGGGAATATACTTTCTCTGGATTCACGTTATCTCATTTCTGAAGGCTTCCCATTTTCCAGCTGTCCCTTTACCTGTAAACATCTGCCCCCAATCAGCTTTTGAAAGTTCTTGCCTAATACTGTCAAAATTGGCCTTTCTCCAATTTAGAACTTCAACTTTTAGATCTGGTCTATTCTTTTCCATCACTATTTTAAATCTAATGGAATTATGGTCGCTGGCCCCAAAGTGCTCCCCCGCTGACACCTCAGTCAACTGCCCTGCCTTATTTTCCAAGAGTAGAGAAGTTGCTGGAGAAGATACTGAGGGACAGGATCTACTTACACTTGGAAGAAAATGGACTTAACAGTGATAGCAACATGTTTTTTTTTGCAGGGAAGGTCATGTCTTACTAACTTGGTAGAATTCTTTGAGGAAGTGACAAAGTTGATTGATGAGGTGTCATATACATGGACTTCAGTAAGACGTTTGTTAAGGTTCCCAATGGTAGGTTGATGGAGAAACTGAAGTTGCATGGGTTCCAGGGTGTACTAACTCGATGGATATAGAACCGGCTGGGCAGTGAGTAGTAGTGGAAGGGAGTTTCTCAAAATGGATAACTGCAACCAGTGGTGTTCCACAGGGATCCGTGTTGGGACCACTGTTGCTTGTTGCTTCCATAAATAATCTGGAGGGACATATAGGTGGCCTGATTAGCAAGTTTGCAGATGACATTAAGATTGGTGGAGTCGCAAATAGTGAAATGGACTGTCAGCAAATGCAGCAGAATATAGATAGATTGGAGAGTTGGACAGAGAAATGGCAGATGAATTTCAATCCGGGCAAATGAGAGGTGATGCATTTTGGAAGATCTAATTCTAGTGCAAACTATATGGTAAATGGAAAAGTCCTGGGGAAAATTGATTTACAGAGAGATCAGGGAGTTCAGGTCCATTGTACCCTGAAGGTGGCAATGCAGGTCGATAGTGTGGTCAAGCAGGCATCCAGCATGCTTTCTTTCATCGGTCATGGTATTGAGTACAAGAGTTGTTAGGTCATGTTACAGTTGGATAGAACATTGATTCGGCCACATTTGGAACACTGCGTACAGTTCTGATTGCTACATTACCAAAAGGATGTGGATGCTTTGGAGAGGGTGCAGAGGAGGTTCACCAGGATGTTGCCTGGTATGAAGGGCACTAGATATGAAGAGAGGATTTGGACTATTTTCATTAGAAAGATGGAGGTTGAAGCGAGATCTGATTGAGGTCTACAAAATCATGAGAGATATAGACAGGATGGATACGAAGATGCATTTTTACCAGAGTGGGGGACTCAATTACTAGGGGTCATGAGTTCAAGGTGAGAAAGGAAAAGTTTTAGGGAGATATGCAGAGAGTGGTGGGTACCTGGAACACATTGCCAGTGGAGGTGGTAGAAGAAGGCACAATAGCGTCATTTAAGATGTATCTAGACAGATACATGAATGGGCAGGGAGCAGAGGGATATAGATCCTTAGAAAATAGGCGACAGGTTTAGATAGAGGATCTGGATCTGTGCAGGCTTGGAGGGCTGAAGGGCTTGATCCTGTGCTGTGATTTTCTTTGTTCTTTGAATGGATCACTGATCCACATTGCTGCGGATCACTGGCTGAGGTTTTCTACATTCTTTCTATGGATTAATACATTATTGTAAACCTCATAGCATTCGTGGCTGAGATAAACTCCTCAAATCTCTCTGCAACACTTCACATTGTGGCTGGTATGTCAATATCTAAATCATGTTTTACTGATGTTCACAAATTATCCTCTTTGTCACTGGCCCTTGAGGCTCAGCATTTGGATCCAGGTGAGTATGTTTAATTTTTTGAAGCTCTTTGAAGAAATAATAAACAATGTGGATAAAGGGGAACCATGGATGTGGTAAATTGGCATTTGATACGGTAGCACATCAAAGTTACAGAACAAAATAAGCATTCATGAATAGGCAGTACCATGGAAAAGTTTTTAAATTGCTTTTTAATTTAACCAATTTTTCTAATCAACCTGTATGGAGATGCTAATACACACCTCTGGAATCAATGGGACTTGGACCAAGGCCTCCTGATCCAGGGGCAGGGACACTATCACAGACACACCAGCCCTAAGTAAAATGGATAAAGGATTGCTTAAGTAACAAGATGCAGGGAGTTAAGATAAATGAGTAATTTTCAGAATTGCAATCTGTAACAAGTTGAGTGCCACTGCCATTAATGCTGGGCCCTCAGCGATCAACAATCTATATCAGTTACTTGGACGAAAGGATCAAATGTATGGTTGCTAAATTTGCTGATGGTACCAAGAAAGGTAGGAGAACATGTTATGAGGAGTTCCTAGGAATCTGCAACCAGATATAAATAGGCTAAGTGAATGGGCAAAAATATTTGGGAGATGAAGAACAGAGAATCAGTCTATTATTTGATTTTGATTTAATATTGTCATGTGTACTGAGGTGCAGTCAAAAGTATTGTTTTGTATGCTAACCAGACAAATCATACCTTATATAAATGCATCAGTGTAATAGAACAGAATGAAGAATATAGTGTTACAGCCACAGAGAAGGTGCAGAGAAAGATCAACTCTAATAGATGAGAGGTCCATTCATAAGTCTGATAACAGTGGGAAAGATGTTCTTCAATCTATTGACATGTGCTTTTAAACTTTTGTATCTTCTGCCTCATAGAAGATTAGTTAAATGGAGAAAGATTTCAGAACTCTGCTGTGCAGCGGCATCTGGCTGTCATAGTCTATGATTCACAAAAGGGTTAGGATGCAGATACAGCAAATAATTAGGATAATTACATGTTATCATTTATTGAAATGGGAATGGAATATAAAGATATTGCTACAGTCCTACAGGTTCTTGCTGAGACCACATCTGGAGTGTTATACAGCACTGTGCACAATTTTAGTCTCCTTACTAAGAAAGAGTTAATTACATTAGAAGCAATTTAGAAAAGATTCACTTGACTGATTACTGGGATGAAGGAACAAAAACAGAAGTTGCTGGAAAAGCTCAGCAGGTCTGGCAGCATCTGTGAAGAGAACTTCTGTTTTTGTTTCTGATTTACGGCATCCACAGTTCTTTCAGGTTTTATTTAGTGTTTATCCTGGGATGAAGAAGTTATCTTTTGAGGAAAAATTGGACAGATTGGGCCTGTATCACTTGAAGTTTTGGATAAATGTGAGGTTATCTTATTCAAACAGATAAGATCCTGAGGGACCTATAGGAGGATCTAGAACTAGGAGACATAATTTTAAACAAAAGAGTTCTCCCATTGGAGCATTGACTCACATTTACTCTTGCTCACTTATTATATGACTCATGAAGTTAATATTCAACTAGCTGGTTTAGAAGTCCCACTGAAGTATCTGTATCAAGCTAGAGTGTGAACTGCATGAGTCCTTTGACTGTATCCCCTCAGAATCTGACTTATTGTATGAAGTTTTTGTTACCCTTCTGCACCATTCTCTGTGGCACACATGATGTATCTGGGGAAAACAAATTAGAACTGATAACATAAGAAGATGCAAATAATTACTTGGTAGTACAGAACGTAAGCATTGCCAGAAAGAGACAAAGAATCAAATGTCCACTTCTTGCACTCGTCAGGACTATGAGTTGGCAAGACCAACCTGAGAAAAGGTATACCAATTTATACAGCATGAGAAGAGGATCCCGATTGGCTCAACCAACTGACACATTGGATGTGAAGAAGTGCATAAACACTATGAGAATGTTCGAGAGACAGTAAGTTGAGGCGATGTAATGAATTGGCTCTGGAAGCCAGAGTAAAGGAAATGAGTGATGGCTAGACATTTCATCTGAAAGAGCAACTAGACACCAGCTCTGCTGACGCCGCAGAAGAGGCACTATGTTGGGGTAAAATATCTACGAATTGCACAAGGTATGCATGACATATTACATGCCATGATGTTGCTATTTATTTAACTGAATGAAATACTTTACTTGAACCTACTGAAGGGAATTTATATTAGGCAGGAAATGGTGTTGGATATACTGTTAGGTCTAAAGGCTGATAAGTCCCCAGGACCCGATGGTCTGCATCCTAGGGTAATTAAAGAAGGTGGCTCTAGAAATCGTGGAAGCATTGGTAATCATTTTCCAATGTTCTATAGATTCAGGATCAGTTCCTGCTGATTGGATGGTGGCTAATGTTGTCCCACTTTTCAAGATTGAGAGAAAACAGGGAATAATAGACCGATTGGCCTGACATCAGTGGTGAGAAAGATGCTGGAGTCAATTATAAAAGATGAAATTACGACTCATTTGGATAACAGTAACAGGATAGGTCAGAGTCAGCATGGATTTACGGAGGGGAAATCATGCTTGACTAATCTTCTGGAGTTTTTTGAGGATGTAACTAAGAAGCTAGACAAGGGAGAGCCAGTGTACCTGGATTTTCAGAAAAGACTTTGATAAAGTCCCACATAGGAGCTTAGTGAGCAAAATTAAGGCACAAGGTATTGGGGGCAAAATACTGACTTGGATTGAAAATTGACTGGCTGACAGGAAGCAAAGAGTAGTGATAAACGGGTCCCTTTCGGAATGGCAGGCCAGTGGGGTACCGCAGAGATCACTGCTGGGACCGCAGCTATTTACAATATACATTAATGAGATAGATGAAGGTATTAAAAGTAATATTATCAATTTGCTGATGACACAAAGCTCGGTGGCAGGGTGAAATGTGAGGAGGATGTTATAAGAATACAGGGTGATTTGAACAGGCCAGGTGAGTGGACGGATGCATGGCAGCTGCAGTTTAATGTGAATAAATGTGTGGTTATCCACTTTGGTGGCAAGAACAGGAAGGCAGATTACTTCTAAATGGAGTTAAGTTAGGTAAAGGGGAAGTACAACGAGATCAAGGTGTTCTTGTACATCAGTCAATGAAAGCCAGCATGCAGGTACAACAGGCAGTGAAGAAACCGAATGGCATGCTGGCCTTCATAACAAGAGGAATTGAGTATAGGAGCAAAGAGGTCCTTCTGCAGCTGCACAGGGCCCTGGTGAGACCACACGGAGTACTGTGTGCAGTTTTGGTCTCCAAATTTGAGGAAGGACATTCTGGCTATTGAGGGAGTGCCGCATTGGTTCATGAGGTCACTTCCTGGAATGGCAGTACTATCATACGTTGAAAGATTGGAGCGACTGAGCTTGTATACACTTGAGTTTAGAAGGATGAGAGGGAATC
This sequence comes from Chiloscyllium plagiosum, assembly GCF_037043375.1. Lineage (NCBI taxonomy): Eukaryota > Metazoa > Chordata > Chondrichthyes > Orectolobiformes > Hemiscylliidae > Chiloscyllium > Chiloscyllium plagiosum. Next base: position 86,380,319 of record NW_028270143.1, read on the forward strand.
TGATTGTGATGTATAAGATTATTAAAGGATTAGACATGCTGGAGATAGGAAGCATGTTTCCACTGATCGGTGAGTCCAGAACCAGAGGACACAGTTTAAAAATAAAGGGGAAGCCATTTAGAACAGAATTGAGGAGAAACTTCTTCACCCAGAGAGTGGTGGATCTATGGAATGTGCTGCCCCAGAAGGCAGTGGAGGCCAAGTCTCTGGATACTTTCAAGAAAGAGACAGATAGATCTCTTAAAGATAGTGGAATCAAGGGTTATGGGGATAAGGCAGGAACAGGATACTGATTGTGGATGATCATAATGAATGGTGCTGCTGACTCGAAGGGCCGAATGGCCTACTCCTGCATCTATTATCAAACGAACCTCTTATTCTTCTCGCCTCTATTTTATTGATTTCCAAATTCCACTTGGGACAGTAATTTCCAGCAGCATGATACAACCAAATTTGGAAGAGGAAAAGGTAAGAATGTGATAGTTGGATTTAGGACTGTTGGATTAATTTGTATCTAAGGGGATTGAAGTTGAAACGGGGACAGAGATGACACAATCCCATAGCATCAAGCACTCAGATTAGTCAGAATGTCTGTGTGAGTGAAGTGTGGGCTTCTCTGGTGCCAGGTAAGTGGCTGCAGGCACATTACCAGATATCTATCTCCTTCTTCTCCTCAGAGACCAGTAAATCTGCATATTCCACTTGCTACAATTCTACTCTCTGTAGTATGGTATTTTGTGAGGCACAGTAGACCACAACCACATTAAAGATAGGTACCACAAGAACAGTACAGAACGGTACCACAAGCCTATCAATGAATTTGATTTCCACCTTCAGTAACCTGAAGCAGCATTGCATGCTCTATGATTGTTCTTGGAATCAAAAGGCTCCAGTTGCACCACTCTTCTGTACTGGTTATGAGATCTTTACAGGACATCAGTCAATTGTTCAGGAAGTAGCCCTTATCTCTAAGACATTACCTACACCTGTTGTTGGAAATATGAAAACCTGTGCAAGTTGTGACTGGCGTAGAATGAATGAATCATGGCAGTTTCCAGGATATATGACACAAAATGCATAACTACCTGGATAAGTGCACATTAATGGATTGATGAACACTCAGGTGTCTTGATTAACATATGTATGTAGTCAAAGACTACCTATATGAATGCTACTGCAACGAAATGAATAGGCCTCTATGGTCTGCTACTCACATCTCATCCAAATACCAGTATGTCTATCTGCCTGGTGAAGCCTGTCTAGCTGACTGTGACCCGTTCTCAACAACTTGAATTCAAGTTGACTGGAATCAAAACTTGACATGTATCATCAATCTACAGTTGTCAGCTATTCAGCAGTCTCAGTACATAATTCAGAGGAAGTGAGAAGTTATTTTATCTTTTATTTCCAGACATTTAAAAAAATCATCAGGAGATACTTGCCCCATTTTTTGGTATGTATGTTTGTGCAAGGAATTAAGAGATGTAGTTTTAATTCTGGATCACAGTTTAGGTGTTAACCAGAGTTTTCTACCTGCTTTAAGAATAAATTTTGTTGATAACAAACAGATTATTTTGAATACATGAAAAATGTCTGGTTGATGTTTCTTTTATTCTGATTAGCAGTACAGTACCTAAGAATAGAATTGACCATTTTGTTAATTGAATCATTACATTTACACTAATGATGTGACAGCTAAAGGTCTTGACTTGCAGTGCATTACTCTCATCACTGTTGTAATAAATTGAAAAAATGGCAAACAAATCTCAATTTCACACATGCTGTGACCACAAGTCCAATAGCCCCGCAATTCAGCACTTAAAGTTTTCAAATACATCAATTAAATTGCTGTCTGTGGCAAGTTTCACACATGCACTAGCTGCGAACCACCCAGAATCCTGGGGTTAATCCTACAATTAATTGATTTTTTAAATATTAAAAGCACTTACTTGACAACTCTACAGAGATTTCCTGTTCATTTCTAAACTCACCCCAGTTAAACCTGGAAGTTTGTATGTTTGGTCATATTGGCCTTTCAGGGTTTTGAATACCCACTGCATCCAAAATTGCCTACTTAGTGGAAAAAATTCTACCAGTTATGAAGGTTCATCACCATCTCCATTCTTTTATAATCATACACTAGAAGACCTGTGTATTTCAATGCTGAATTTCATTGGTTCTTTGTATACTCCCTATTGCCTATTTACTTAATCAATGTATGTCACGATGCAACTGTCACATTTTAAATTATAAGTTTTCATTTATACAATGCAAACTGGTCAGTAATTTGCAGGACAATGTTTTATGAACAATTTAAATGCCAGGAGTAGGCTGGATGCTTAGCAGCGATTTCTTTGGACAGATCAAGAGTTTTGGAATATATTACTGGCTAATGTGATGGGTGATGATACTACAAATATCCAAAAAAGAACTGAAGCAAGTCTGGTCCAGGCCACAAATTGCATTCTATAGAACTGAAATATCTTAATTGATTAACATTTGGACTATGTGACTCTTGAACTGGTTTGATCATCCAAGGTAAGCCAAGAAGAATTTTCTGGAGTTTTTTTTTCACTGACTCTTCTTTCTTTTGGCTTCTCCAGGAGCTCACATGCATGTGGCAAGGAATTTAGATGCAAGGGAAAGGATGGAAAAAAGAATCGAGCCATTACAGTCATGTTGTAGGAAATGCTTTGTGGATCAGCTGATCTTTTCTTACCTGTTATTTTAGTATGTTCATCGATTGAAACCAATCATGTGTACAGAGAACACAATACCTTCATTATGTTTGAATGCACAACTTTTGCAAAGCAATCAAATGCAGAAAGTTTTCTTAAAAGCTATAACATAAAGTTCAAACACATTAATGACCAAAATAAACAGTAAAATACTAAAATAGGTAGAAGCAAAAACTTATAAGTCACAAATATATACCTGATGTATTTGCTCATAGCCTAGTAATTGTTCTCTCAAAGATGAAATTAATGAATCCTTCTGCTTAAGTATATTCGCGACCACAGAATTATCATCAAGAGACATTTGATTCCTTGCACGCACTTCTGTACAGTATTTCTGCAATGAAAATTTTAACAAGAAAAACAATAATCAAGCATCTATTTTCATGTTAATGGAATTTGGAGGTTAATGGTTAGACCTGTATTTATTTCCAATCTCTAACTGCACTGGAATTGAGTGGCCTCTTAGGTTATTTCAAAGTGCACTTAATAATCAACTACATTAGACAATAGACAGTAGACAATAGACAATAGGTGCAGGAGTAGGCCATTCAGCCCTTCGAGCCTGCACCGCCATTCAATATAATCATGGCTGATCATTCCTAATCAGTATCCTGTTCCTGCCTTATCTCCATAACCCTTGATTCCACTATCTTTGAGAGCTCTATCCAACTCCTTCTTAAATGAATCCAGAGAGTGGGCCTTCACTGCCCCCTGTGGCAGAGCATTCCACACAGCCACCACTCTCTGGGTGAAGAAGTTTCTCCTGAGCTCTGTCCTAAATGGTCTACCCCGTATTTTTAAGCTGTGTCCTCTGGTTCGGCACTCACCCATCAGTGGAAATATGTTTCCTACTGCCAGAGTGTCCAATCCTTTCATAATCTTATATGTCTCAATCAGATCCCCTCTCAATCTTCGAAACTCAAGGGTATACAAGCCCAGTCGCTTCAGTCTTTCAGTGTAAGGTAATCCTGCCATTCCAGGAATTGACCTCGTGAACCAACGCTGCACTCCCTCAATAGCCAGAATGTCTTTTCTCAAATTTGGAGACCAGAACTGCACACAGTACTCCAGGTGTGGTCTCACCAGGGCCCTGTACAGCTGCAGAAGCACCTCTTTGCTTCTATACTCAATTCCTCTTGTTATGAAGGCTGCAGGTCTCCAGGCACATGTCGCCAGACTAGTTAAAGATGTTGGATTTTCTGCTCTTAAGTATATTCATAAACCAGCTTGGTTTTTACAACAATCAACAGTGGTACCATTAGAAAGTTTTGACTCCAGAGTATTATTAAATTCAAATTGCACCAGCTGCTATGAAAGGATTCATACCTATGTCCTCAGAGTCCTCAGGACATTAGAACTGGGTTTCTGGATTATTAGCCCAGTGACACTACTACACCACCACTTCTGCACTGAAAAGAAACCCTGTCAATATGAAATACCTTTGATTTTTGTAAGTAATGTTTAATGACATTGAATATTCATAAAAACAGACATTATGAAAGGAATGGGCAACACATGTAGCAGAACTATTTTTAAATTTCAAATTTTCACAGAAACACAGGGCCAAGAATATATCATTTTGCTCATTGAGCGTGTCCCATTGTTCAATTAGATTACTTACAGTGTGGAAACAGGCCCTTTGGCCCAACAAGTCCACACCGACCCTCAGAAGAGCAACCCACTGAGACCCATTCCCCTATACTTACCCCTTCACCTAACACTATGGGGCAATTTAGCATGGCCAATTCACCTAACCTGCACATTTTTTTTTGGACTGTGGGAGGAAACCGGAGCACCTGGAGGAAACCCACGCAGACACAGGGGGAATGCGCAAACTCCACACAGACAGTTGCCTGAGGTGGGAATTGAACCCGGGTCTCTGGTGCTGTGAGGCAGCAGCGCTAACCACTGTGCCACCATGCTGGTGATCAATTAGATCATAGCTAATCTGCATATAACTCCACATTTCTATTTTGGTTCCATGTTCCCAACTAACCTTGCTGATGAAGACCTATAAATAAAACAAAGAACTGCAGATGTTGGAAATCTGAAACAAAAATAGAAATTTCTGGAGAAACTCAGCAGGTCAGGTAGCATCTATGGAGAAAAGACAGAGTTAACATTTTGAAGACTAGTTAAAAAGGATTTGTACATCTTGTTTTTCAAATTTTAAATTTATCTAGGCTAAATGAGTGTTTGTGGCTAGTTCCAGATTTCCACTACACTTTGTGTTTCCTTAGCTCACCCTGAATGGTGTACTTCTAATTTTAAAGTTATTCTCCATTACTCTGGAATTCTCACCAGTGGAATGTGGAAGTAGAATCTTATCCACTTTCATAATAATCTTTGGAATTATTATTTTATGGAGAACAGGTAGATGTACTGTACTTTGATTTCAAGAAGGCATTTGATAGGTCCAACATCAAAGATTATTACAGAAAATAAAAGCTCATGGTATACAAGATAGCATGTTGACATGGATAGAAGATGTCTGGCCTGTAAGAAGTAGACATCATGTGAGAATATGTCTTTTTCACGTTTGGTAATGTGTAATGAGTAGTATGCCATAAGGATTAGTGGTGGAATCTCAACTGTTAATATTTCTATAAATGACTTAGATGAAAGGATGCTAGGTCTGGATGTCAAATTTATAGAAGACACAAAACACTTAGGAAAATAAGTTGTGAAGAGTGCACAAGGAGATTACAAATATTATATTGATATGTTAAACAAGGGAGCAATGTGATATTGTCCATTGTGGTAGGAATACAAAGAAACATATTAATATAAATGGTGAGAGATTGCAGAGCTCTGAGACGCATTGTGATCTGGGTGTTTTCATGCATAAATTGCAAATGGTCAGAATGCATATACTGCAAGTAATTAGGAAAGCTAATGAAAAGTTATAATTTATCATGAGGGAAATTGAGTACAAAGGTAGAAAGATTATGCTTCAGTTGTACAGGGCATGGTTGAGACCACATCTGGAGTACAATGTACTGCATTGGTCTCCTGATTTAAGTAATGATATAAATGAGTTGGAGAAAGTTCAGATAAGGTTTATTAGACTAATATCTGGAATGGGGAGAAAGTAAGGGCTGCAGATGCTGGAGATCAGAGCTGGAAATGTGTTGCTGGAAAAGCGCAGCAGGTCAGGCAGCATCCAGGGAACAGGATCCTGTTCCCTGGATGCTGCCAGACCTGCTGCGCTTTTCCAGCAACACATTTCCAGCTAATATCTGGAATGAACAGGTTGTCTCATGAAGAAAGGTTAAACTGGCTTGGCTTATGTCCACTGGAATTTAGATCAAGTCAGGGGATTGACACTGCCATTGCTAAGGCTGTGACCAACAACAAGGTTGAAACCAATGAAAATGGCAGTACCCTCATACCTAATACACCTCACATCACTCATCTTACACTCTCTTCTGATATACAAGTTCAAGATGGCATAAGCAACACATCTTACTCCCCCACCTCAGCCACTTTAAGCATATCACAGCCATACCCTTGGGCCTTTCTTCTTTCAGACATCCAAGAAGTGCAGCCTGACCAAGCAGTGGTGGAACAAGAAGGTAGTGACAATGAAACCATAGCATCACTTAATTTCAAATGTGTAGCCACATGTTCAGATACTGCCATTATGTGTAATTTGAAGAATAGCACAAGGAATTGCACATGGTGAGACATTGGGTACAACTGGCTGCAGTCTAGGTAGGAATTCTCCGGCATTTGGAAGTCTGCTAGGTAACATTCAATGCAACGGGGTCAAGCTTGGGATTCAGGGATTGTACAGGGTTTGGGACCCATTCGTCCCAGCATGGACATGGCACATTACTCTGTTGGTAAACTTGTGGACCCAATTCTGATGGAACACCTGTTGGATGATGAAATAGTTTTGATTGTAGCACAAACAGCAGCCACACACTGTTGAGTGCTAGAGTGCAAGCTCAGTCTGTTCTAAATGCATAGTTCAGTCTGCTTCATCATGGGTGTGGGTTACAGTGGTCAAAAGGGCTTACAGAGTATTTGAGTAGTTCAGCAACTTAACCTGCCAATAAAATCAGGATACCTGAGACACTATCCTGGGGGAGTGACAGTGATTCCATGTAGCACGAACTTGCTGTGTTTTCTCAGTATGATAGTAGTTGTCGCCAATCCCTGTCACTTGATCAGGCCACTTACTGTTCCTTATCTACAAACAGATTAGACTGTTGCCACTCATACTAAGATGCTCCATAGCAAGGTCCTCCAGAACAGAATCACTCACAGTATCCTCAAGACCATCAGCACTCTTCATCAGTGAAATGCATCAGCCTTCTACAGCAATTCTGCAATAAAGCACTGCAAAGGGGCTTAAGAACAGGTAATTACACTAAGAAGTAAAGCACCTTAATATATTGGTAAAATGGTCTGATGGCAGGACTGTGATGGGGAGTTGATTTGATATGGTTACTTGGAATTTTAAAACCCCCCAACTTCACATCTTGCTTCCACCTAATATCTTCCATCTCCACATATAGGTTATCAGTACATTCTTTCATTAGCTCTACTTTCTTTAGTTGCCCTCTTCTTTTTTTATACATTTCTAAAACACTTTTGGCTTTACCTTAATTTTGCTTTTTATAATTCATTCATGGGATGTAGGCATCACTGGCATTTATTGCCTCTCTTTAGTTGGCATTGGCAAGGTGATGGATAGCTGACTTCTGAAAGTGGTTGTGGATAGATCAAACAAAACTTTAGTGAGGGAATTACAGGATTTTGATCTAGCAATAGTAAAAGAACAGCAATTTAGTTCCAAGGGCAATTCTCCACTGACTGGAGTCATGCTTGATACATAGGATGATGGGTTTGGTTGTTGGAGGTCAGTCAACTCAGCTCCAGGATATCTATGGAGGAGTTCCTCAGGGTAGTGTCCTCGGCTCAATCATCTTCTGCTGCTTCAGCAATTACCTTTCCTCCATCATAAGAGATGTGGGGATGTTCACTGATGATTGCACAATGTTCAGCACCACTTGCGACTCCTCACATTCTGAAGCACTCCATGTTCAAATGCAATAAGATCTTGACAATATCCATTTGGGCTCACAAGTGGTAAGTAACATTTGCACCTCCCAAATGCCAGACAATGACCACTTCCAATAAGAGACAATCTAACCACTGCCCTGACATTCAATGGTGTTATCATCACTGAATCATAAAAGTTGCCCCTTAGGTCCCTTTCAAATTTTCCCCTCTTACTCTAAACCTATGCCCTCTAATTCTGGACTCCCCAACCCTAGGGAAAGGACCTTGTCTAGTTAGAACATAAGAACATAAGAAATGGGAGCAAGAGTAGACCATCTGGACCATCAAGCCTGCTCCACCATTCAATTAGATCATGACTTATCTTTTTGTGGATGCAGCTCCACTTGCCCGCCCGTTCACGATAACCTTTAATTCCTTTACTTTTCAAAAATCTATTTATCTCTGCCTTAAAAACATTCAACAAGGTAGGCACAACTGCTTCACTGGGCAGGGAATTCCACAGATTCACAACACTTTGGGAAAAGAAGTTCCTCCTCAACTCAGTCCTAAATCTGATTCCCCTTATTTTGAGGCAATGCTCCCTAGTTCTTGTTTCACCTGCCAGTGGAAACCAACCTCCCTGCTTATATCTTATCTATTCCCTTCATAATTTTATATGTTTTTATAAGATCCCCTCTCATTCTTCTAAATTCCCATGAGTATAGTCACAGTCTACTCAATCTTTCCACATAAGCCAACACTCTCATTTCCGGAATCAACCTAGTGAACCGCCTCTGTATCCCCTCCAGCGCCAGTATATCCTTTCTCAAGTAAGGAGACCAAAACTGTACACAGTACTCCAGATGTGGCCTCACCAGCACCCTACAGAACTGCAGCATTACCTCCTTATTTTTGAACTCCATCCCTCAAGCAAGAAAGACAATATTCCATTTGCCTTCTTAACTACCTGCTGCACCTGCAAATCAACTTTTTATGATTCATGCACAAGGGAACTCAGGTACCTCTGCACAGCAGCATTATGCAATTTTTCACCATTTAAATAATAGGCCATTTTGCTGTTATTCCTGCCAAAATGGATGACCTCACACTTACCATTATTGTACTCCATCTGCCAGACCCTTGCCCACTCATTTATCTGTCTAGCTTTACCCCCTATTATGAAGATCCTGGAGGTTGCCTTTGAACAGAAATTCAACTGGATTTGCCATATAAGTACAGTGGCAACAGGAGCAGGTCAGAGGCTAAGAAAACTGCTGCAAGTAATTTACCTCCTGACTCCCCAAAGCCTATACAGCATTTACAAGGCACAAATAAGGAATGTGATGGAATACTTCCTACTCACCTGGATGGTTACAGCTCCAAACAATGCAGACTGCTTGATTGGTACCATATCCACAAGCACACACTTTCTCCATTACAGCCATTCAGTAGCAGCATTATGTACTCTCTACATGATGCACTACAGAACTTCACTGAACATCTTTAGATAGCACCTTCCAAAACCATGGCCACTTGCATCTGGAAGGACAAGGTCAGCAGATACATGTGAACGCCATCACTTGCAAGTTTTCCACCAAGCCACTCACCATCCTGGCTTTGAAATATATGGGTGCACCTACAGTACATGGACCACAGTGGTTCAAGAAGGCAACTCGCCACCATCTTCTTAAGGGCAAGTAGGGATAGACAATAAATGCTGGCCAACCAGCAATGCCCAATGCACACAAGAAAAGAAATATCAGGATAGTGAGTGGCTCAGAGGAAACATACATCTGGTGGCCTTTCCAATGTAACTGCTGCCCTGTCCTTCTAGGTGGTAGCGGTTATTGGTTTAGGAAGTTCATCGAGGAAGCCTTGGTGAATTTCGTCACCGCAACTGTAGATGGTACACACTGCTGCTACTGTGCATTGGTTATGGAGGGATTGAATGCTTGAGTATGTGGTGCCTGTCAAGCAAATTGCATTGTGTCAAGCTTTTTGCTTGTTGTTGGGAGTAGAGAATATTCTGTCATACTCCTGACTTTCAGCCTTTTAGATATTGAAAGGGCTTTGGGGAGTCAGGAAATGAGTTTCGTGCTGCAGAATTGCTAGTCTCTGACCTACTTTTGTAACCACAGGAGATTAGATTTCAGAGTGCAGTGCTGGAAAAGCACAGCAGGTCAGGCAGCATCCAAGGAGCAGGAAAGTCGATGTTTCGGGCAAAAGCATCAGGAATTTATATGGCTAGTTTAGTTTGGTTTCTGAGTAAGGGTAATCTTCAGTTGTTGATATTAATGGTCAAGGGGCAATGGTTAAATTCTCTCTTATTGTAAATGGTCTTTGCCTAGCATTTATATAAGCCCAAGACTGGATATCTCATGCCCGAAACGTCAATTCTCCTGCTCCTGGATGCTGCCTGACCTGCTGCGCTTTTCCAGCAACACATTTTCAGCTCTGATCTTCAGCATCTGCAGTCCTCACTTTTTTTTTAGATTAGCCAATTCACCTGACCTGCACATCTTTGGACTGTGGGAGGAAACCGGAGCACCCGGACGAAACCCACGCAGACACGGGGAGAACGTGCAAACTCCACACAGTCAGTCGCCTGAGGCGGGAATTGAACCCGGGTGTCAGGCGCTGTGAGGCAGCAGTGCTAACCACTGTGCCACCGTGCCACCCACAAGACTTTCTCCTACAAGACTGGATATCGTCTAGGTCTTCTGCACTGGACACAGACAACTTTAGTCCTGAGGAGTCAGAAATAGTTCTGAACATTATGTAATCATCACTGAACATTCACACTTCTGACCTTAAGAAAGAGGGAAGGTCATTGATGAAGCAGCTGAAAATGGTTGGGCCAAGGGCACTATCTTGAAGATATCCTGTTGAAATGTCCTGGGTCCAAAATAACTGGCCTCCAACAATTATAGCCATCTTCCTAAGCACCAGGTATGATTCCAACCAGAAGCCAGTTTTCCCCTCATTTCTATTGATTCCAGTATTGATGCCGCATTCGGTCAAATGTTGCCTTGATGTTAAGGATTGTGACTCCCACCTCATCTCTGGAATTCAGTTCTTTTGTCCATTTTTGAACCAAGGCTGTAATGAGACCAGGAGTTGAGTGGCCCTGGAACCCAAACTGAGCAGCAGAGAGTAGGTTTTTGAGAAGCAAGTACTGTTTGATAGCATTGTTGATAACACCTTCTATCACTTTACTGATGATCAAGAGTAAACATATAGGGTGATAACTGGCTGGCTTGGATTTATCCTGCTTTTTGTATTTAGGACATACCTGAGCAATTTTTCACATTGTCAGGTAGATGCAAGTGTTGTAACTGTACTGGAATATCTTCACTGGAGGTTCAGAAAGTTCTGGATCACAAGTCTTCAATAATATTGCCAAATGTTGTCAGGAACCATGGTCTTTGTGTTATTTAGTGCCTCCAGCTGTTTCTTAATATCATGTGAAGTGCATGAATTGGCTGAAGACCTGTATCTGTGATTCTGGGGACATCTATAGGAGTGGATTCCACTGGTTGTGGAATCATTTAGCCCTGTCGTTTGGCATACAAGTAGACCTGTGTTGTAGGTTCACCAGTTTTTTATGCTTGCTGCTGCTCCCGCCATGCCCTCCTGCAGTCTTCATGGAACCAGGGTTGATTCACTACCTTGACAGTAATGGTAGAATAGATATACATCAGGCCATGAGGTTGCAGATTGTGTAGAAATACAATTCACTTGTTGCTGATGGCCCACAGTACTTCATGGATGCCCTGTCTTGAGTTGCTACATCTGTTCAAAGTTTATCCCAGTTAGCATCATGATAGTGCCACACAACATAGGGGAGGATGTCCTCAATATGAAGATGGGACCAGCTTCACAAGGACAATGCTATGGTCAGTCTTTCCAATTGTATCAAGACAATGATCATCTGTGGCAGACAGATGGGTAAGGATGAGGCCAAATATGTTTTTCACTCTTGTTAGTTCTCTCATAAGCTGCCATAGTTCCAGTGTTGTAGCTAGCTCTTTTATAATTCAACCAACTCATTCAGTAGTGATGCTGCCGCGCCACTCTTTGTACTGGGCATTCTACACCGTTGCCACCTCTAGGATTTATTCCTCTACAATTTCTGCAGTATTGATCCCTTGGTATCTGCCATCTTGTTTCTTGTCATTTCAGCCTTCTGGCACCAGGTATCTCTAAATTTGTTAGTCATAGACTCATATAGCATGGAAACAGACCCTTCAGTCCATCTTGTTCATGCCGACCATGTTTCCCAAACTAAACTAGTTCAACTTGCCTGCATTTGGCCCTTATTCATCTAAACCTTTCCTTTCATGTACATATCCATATATCTTTTAAATGTTGTCATCATATCTGCATCTATCACTTCCTCTGGCAGTTCATTCCACATATGAACCACCCTGTGTGTGAAAAAGTTGCCCTTCAGGTCCCTTTTAAATCTTTCTCCTCTCACCTTAAAAATATGCCCACTACTTTTTAACTTCCCACTCTAGGGAAATGACATTTGCTCTTCACCTTATCTATGTCCCTCATGATTTTATAAACCTCTGTAAGGACATCCCTCAACCTCCTATGCTCCAGTGAAAAAGGTCCCAGCCTATCCAGGCTCTCCCCATAACTTAAACGCTCTAATCCTGGCAACATTCTGGTAAATCTTTTCTGAACCCTGTCCAATTTAATAATATCCTTCCTATAGCAGGGTGACCTAAGCTGTACAGAACTCCAAAAGTGGCCTAACAAATGTCCTGTGCAACCTCGACATGACGTCCCAACTCCTTCACTCAATGGTCTGAGCAATGAAGGCAAGCATGCTGCATGCTTTTTAACCACCCTGTCTAACTGTGATGCAACTTTCAAAGAACTGGACGCCTAGGTCTCTGTTTGACAACACTACCCAGGGTCCTACAATTAAATTACAAGTCCTGCCCTTCTTCACTTTATCAAAATGCAATACCTTCCATTAATCCAAATTAAACTCCATCTGCCAATCCTTAGCCCTTTGGCCCAATTGATCAAGATCACTTTATAATCTTAGATAATCTTCTTCACTGGCGACCAAACCACTAATTTTGGTGTCATCTGCAAAATTACTCACCATGCTTCCTAAATTCTAATGCATATAATTTGCATAAATCACAAACAACATTGGACCCAGTTCTGAACCTGCAGAACATTTCTGGTTAGAGCCTCCAATCTGAAAAACAACCCTCCATAACCAGCCTGTTTCCTACCATCAAGCCAATTTTGGATCCAATTGGCAAGCTCTCCCTGAATCCTGTGTAATCTAACTTTACTAATCAGTTTATCATGTGGAACCTTGTCAAAGCTTTATGAAAGTCCATGTAGACAATATTTACTGCTCTGCCCTCATCAATCTTTTTGGTTATGTCCTCAAAAACTTCAATCGAGTTTGTGAGATCCGATTTCCCATACACAGTCATGCTGACTATCCCTAACCAGTTCTTGCCTCTCCAAATGCACGTAAATCCTGTCTCTCAGAATCCCCTCCAGCAAATTACCTACCATTGCCATCAGACTCTCTGGTTTAGTGTTCCCTACAATCTTTTCCCCATTAGCCACCCTCCAATCCTCCAGCACCTCACCCCCCATGGCTGCAGATGATACAAATGGCTCTGCCGGGGGCTCCACAATTTCTTCCCTAACTTCCCACAATGTCCTGAAATATACTTCATCAAGTCCCGGAGATTTGTACAACTTCATATTTTTTAAGATTTGGAGATGCCAGTGTTGGACTGGGGTGTACAAAGATTAAATCACTCAACATCAGGTTATAGTCCAACAGGTTTATTTGGAAGCACTAGCTTTCGGAGTGCTGCACCTTCATCAGGTGCTTCCAAATAAACCTATTGGACTATAACCTGGTATTGTGTGATTTTTTTAACCATGTATTTTAAGATCGCCAGCACCTCCTCTTCTATAAGGTGAACTGTTTTCATAACATCGATATTTGTTTTCCCAAGTTTGAGAAGATGGTTTAAACTAACTGCATCTGTACAATCACTCAACCGTGTTAAAAGTTACTGTCAAAGCATATTTTATTCGATGGAGATATGCTAGATGTATTCAAAATCATGGGGGATCTGGAAAGGGAAGATAGAAAAAAGATCTTATAGGTGGAAAAACAAAAATGGAAAGGCACAAATATAAGGTGATTGGTAAAAGAAACAATGATGCCATGAGAAAAAACCTTATTTACATGAGTGATTCAGATTTGGAATACACTGCCTGAAAATGTTATCTAAGTCCATTTATGAGGGAATTTGATTCATATCTGAAAATGAAGATTATGCAGGACCACAGGGAGAAGGTAATGGCACTAGGGAATGGCAAAAGCACCTGCTGTGCTTTTCCAGTACCACACTCTCTACTAGGTAAATTGCTCCTACTGAGATCTGATAGGAATGCGATTTCCAAAGGGCCTTCTGTGCTGTAACAACTCAGTGATTCCCACACATTGAAAAGGTAGAATTTCATCTCCTCTTCTATTGACTGCAGATACACGCAAACATAAGAATTAGGCACAGGTGCAAGTAATTCAGACCTTGAGCCTTCTCCAACATTCAATATAATGTTGGCTGATCTCATCTTGGCCTCAGCTCTACTATTCTGCCCACTGTGTTTAAGACTTCAACATGACTAATTAAAAAAATCTGTCTATCTGCTCCTTAAACTTACTCAATGTCTTGGCATACACTACACGCCGGAGTATGAATTCCACAGATACACAATCCTTTGAGAAAAATAATTTTTTTGTCTCTGTTTTAAATCCACTCCTTATCCTAAAACTACGATCTCTCATTGCAGATTTCACCACAAAAGGAAACAGCTTCTCTATGTCTACGTTGCCAATCCCTTTTAGCATCTTATATACTTTGGAGGTATTGAGAACTACAGATGCTGGAGAGTCAAAGTGGATAAAGAGTGGAGCTGCAAAAAAAAAACAGCAGGTCAAACAGCATCAGAAGAGAAGAGGAGTTGATGTTTTAGGTTGGAACCTTTCATCAGGACTCAGGCCTAAACTGCTCAATCTTCCTTCATAAGACAAACCTTTCAAACCTGTATGAATCGAATGAATCCCAATAAGGGTTGGCACAGTGGCTCAGCGGTTAGCATTGTTGTCTTACAGCACCAGGGACCTGGGTTTGATCCCACCCTTGGGCGACTGTCTGTGGAGTTTGCATGTTCTCCCTGAGTCTGTGTGGGTCCCCTGTGGGTGTGCCAGTTTCCTCCCACAATCAAAAGATGGGCAAGCTAGGTGGATTAGCCATGGGGAATGCAGGGTTTCGGGGATAGGGTGGGGGGTGGGGTTGGTCTGGGTGTGATTCTCTTTGGAGGGTTAGTATGGCCTCCACACTGTGGGGATTCTATGAATTCTCTATGAACTTCCTCCAATGCAATTACATTCCTCCTCAAGTAAGGGGACCAAAATTGTAAGCAATACTCCAGGTGCTGTCTCACTGATGCCTTGTACAATTGCAGCAATACTTTGGTAGTTTTATACTGTATTCCTTTAGCAATGAATATCAATATTCGATTTGTCTTCCTTATTACCTGCTGTACCTGTATATGAGGATATCCAGACCCCACTGCACAGAAGCACTTTGTTCTTTCAGATTATAAGTTGCTTTCTATTCTTCTGACCAAAATGGATAATGTCACACTTAGCTATGTTAAAACTCCATCTATCAAATTTTGGCCCATTCGTCTAACTTATCCATATCCATTTGCAAATTTCTTATATTTTTATTGCAACTTACATTCCCATTTGTTTTATTGTCATCTGCAAATTTGGCTATGGTACCTTCTATCCCTGAATCCAAGACATTAATATAGATTGCAAATAGTTGGGTCTGAGCTCTGAATACAGTGCCCCCCCCCCCTACCAGTTACACCTTGCCAACTAGAAAAAGACCCATTTATCCCAGTTCTCTGCTTGGGTAGAAGATTGGCTAACCAACACAAAGCAGAGAACTGGGATAAATGGATCTTTTTCTGGTTGGTAAGGTGTAACTGGTGGGGGGGGGGGGGCGGGGGGGGGGGGGGGGGGCACTGTATTCAGTTCTCAGACCCATCTATTTGCAATCTATATTAATGTCTTGGATTCAAGGATAGAAGGTACCATAGCCAAATTGTGCTTTTCCAGCACCACTGTAATCTACATTCTGGTTTCCAGTATATGCAGTCCTCACTTTTGCCTAATCTTCTATCTAAGCTAATAAATCACTCCTAACCCCAAGTGATCTTATCTTGTGTATTCATCTTTTATGCAGCACCTTTTCAAATGCCTCCTAGAAGTTCAGATATGGTACACCTACAAGATCCCCATTATTCACTTTGCTTGTTACGTCTTTAAAGAACTCGATCAAAATAGGCAAACATCATGCTGTCTTTGATGGATCACATTTTTACTTCCAAATGTCCTGTTATTACTTCCTTAATAATGTATTTTAACAATTTCCCAATGACAGATATTAAACTATGATCTATACTGTCTTTCTTTCTGCCTCCCTCCCTATTTGAATAAGAATGTTGCATCTAGCATTTTTCCAATCCACCTTTCCTAAATCCAGGAAATTTTGGCATATTATAATCAGTGGATCCATTATCACAGCTGTTACTTCCTTTAAGATTCCAGGATGAAGGTCAGTAGGACTTGCCTTTAATTCCAAGAGCTCACTCAGTACTTTTTCCCCAGTGATAATGATTATTCTAGGTTTCTATAACCCCATCTTTCCTATCTCCCTTTCTATAACCTGTTACTACTGGGATATTACTACAAACCTCCACCATAAAAACTGAGGCAAAATAATGATTTATTGTCTCCATATTTCTGTGTTCCCATTTATTAAATACCCAGTCTCATCCTCCATTGGCTAAATTACACTTTCACTTCCCTTTTGTATACTTAGAAAAGTATTTGCTATCTATTTCTATATCACGTGCAAGCTAGTGTAGATCCAGGTACTTTTTAAAGCATTCGATGCGTCCGTCTCCTCCACCACCAACTTTGGCAACGGATTCCAGAGACCCACGACCCTCTGCATAAAAAAGGGTTATTTCTCACACACCCTCTAATCCTTCTGCTACTTTGCTTGAACCTATGACCCCCTAGGTTTTGAATGTTTACCAAGGGAAACAGATTCCTTCTGTCTTAGAATTATAGAAACCCTACAGCATGGAAGCAGGTCATTCAGCCTATTGAGTCCACACCAAGCCTCCAAACAGCATCCCATCCAGACACACCCCCACACCCTATCCCAGTAACCCTGCATTTCCCATGGCTAACCAACCTAACCTGCATATCCCAGGACATAATGGATAATTTAACATGGCCACTCGACCTAACCTGCACATCTTTGGACTGAGGAGGAAACTGGAGCACTCGGAAGAAACACACTCAGACACTGGGAGAATGTGCAAACTCCACACAGACAGTCGCCTGAGGGAGGAATTGAACCCAAGTTCTTGCAGCTGTGAGGCAGCAGTGCTAACCACTGAGCCGTCATGCTGCCACATCTAAAACTTGCCTGGACGCGATGGACTAAATGGCCTTGTTCTGAGATGTAAGCTCCTATATATTAATTTGGAAATATATCAGCATTCCTTCTGTGTCACTGGATCAAAATCCTGCAATTCCCTCCCTAATAGGCATTGTGGGT
Organism: Chiloscyllium plagiosum; assembly: GCF_037043375.1. NCBI lineage: Eukaryota > Metazoa > Chordata > Chondrichthyes > Orectolobiformes > Hemiscylliidae > Chiloscyllium > Chiloscyllium plagiosum. The sequence continues at coordinate 86,397,774 of NW_028270143.1, forward strand.
ATACTTACAACACATGGACTGCAGCGGTTCTAGAAAGCAGCTCACCATCGCTTTCTCAAGGGTCAACAAGAGATGGGAAATAAATGCCAGGCCCAGACAGTTACTATCAAAACATAAAAGAATGACAAAGTATAGCTTCTCAGGTACTGTGAGCTAGGATAGTAAGATTACTCTAGATGCAGGGTGGTTGGGTTAGCCATGGAAAATGCAGGGTTACTGGGATAGGGTATGGGGTGAGTCTGAGTGAGATGCTGTTTGGAGGATTTGTGTGGACTTGATGGGCTGAGGGTGGCTTACATGCTATAGGGTTTATATGGTTCTGAGAGAGGATGAATCTGTTTCCTTTGCTGTCTACACTATCTCTACCCCTCACAAGTTTGTATACCTCAATCCTGTCACCCCACAACCTTCTCTGTTCCAAGGAAAACAACCTTTCCAATTCCTCTTTGTAGCTACAATTCTCGACTCCTTGCAACATTCTAGCAAATCTTCACTGCACTCTCTCCAGAGCAATTACATAAGAACATAAAAACATAAGAAATAGGAGCAGGAACAGGCCATCTGGTCTCTAAAGCCTGCTCTGCTATTCAATAAGATCATGGCAGATGTTTTTGTGCACTCATTTCCACATACCTGCACACTTACCATAACCCTTTATTCCTTTACTGTTCAAAAATCTATCTACTCAAGAAACAAATTCAACAAGATAGCCTCAACTGCTTCACTGGTCAGGGAATTCCAGATTCACAGCCCTTTGGTTGAAGAAGTTCCTCCTCAACTCAGTCCCTAATCTGCTCTCCCTTATTTTGAGGCATTGCCCTCTAGTTCTAGTTTCACCCACGAGTGGGAGGAAACTCCCTACTAAAATCATATCTATTCCTTTCATAATTTTAAATGTTTCTATAAGATCCCCTCTCATTCTTCTAAATTCCAATGAGTATATTCCCAGTCTACTAAATCTGTCCTCATAAGCCAACCCATCCATCTCTAGAACCAACCTAGTCAACCTCATCTGCACCCACTCCAGCGCCAATACATCCTTTCTCAAGTAAGGAGACCTTCCTGTGATATTATTGTTACTTTGTTACAAGCCTGCACTAGTTCCTGGTTTATACTGTGCACCAATGCAAAACTACTGTTTGAGGACCTATAAATTACTCCCACTAGGGACTTCTTTCCCTTACTATTTGGGGCTGGGTATGGAGTTAGTACCTGATCTCTACAAAGAATTCGCCTCTGGGAAAAGTGTACCCAGACGGTACAGGGGGAGAAGGACAAGAAGTTATAATTTTGAGAGATACAGGATATAACCAGTTGTAAAGAGTAAGGGATAAGCGAATATGCACTCTTTCTGATCTGTTACCCAAGAGTTTGGTAATTTGTGGGATAAATGGACAGAAATTTAGCATTCCCTTATATAAGATCAGGTTGGAGTGCCAACTCAAGACTGGGGAAGTAACAGTGGGAGTGATTGACAGAGTGTCAGTTCCAGGAATTCAGTTTGTTCTTGGAAATGATTTGGCAGGATCCAAGGTAGAAGTGACACCCCTTGTTGTGGAGAACCCAAGGAAACCAAGAAACTGAGGTGTTAAAACAGAAATATCCTGGTATTTTCCTAGACTGTGTAGTCACCAGGTCACACTATCATAACTCACAGCACAAATCAAAAAGTGAAGAGAAAGATGAAGGAGTTGAGGTTCAGTTAGCGGAACCCTGTTTCACATAATGGTGCAGGAAAAACTTGAACAGGCAGAGGGTGAGACATAAGTATTTAGTCCTGAAAGGCTAAGAGACTTACAACAACAAGACAAAACGATAAAAGATGTGTATGTGGATGCGTACTCTGAAAAGGAGGCAGAGAATATTCCTGAGGGTTATTATCTGAAAGATAGAATCCTAAGATGGAAATGGACACCACCGTAGGTTAGTGCAGAGCAGAAATGGGCCAAAGTGCAGCTTGTTGTGTTGCCAACCTACAGATAGGAAGTGTTACAGGTAGCATGTGAACTACCTGTAGGAGGTCACCTAGGTGTATGAAAGACTTAGGCTGGCTAAGGTACAAAAACATTATTATTGGCCTGGAATGCATAAGGTGACATTCTTGGGACATAACATCGGTCATGGAAAGTTGTCCCCACAGAATGCAGAGATGAAGGCCATTGAGGAATTTTCATGATCAACCGCAAAGAAAGAGGTGCTTCAATCCTTAGGACTCAGCAGATTCTATCAGGGGTTTATTCCAAACTTTAGCAGTGTAGTGACACCATTAACCAATTTGCTATGAGACAATAAACAAATTCAAATCCAGCCTACCAGTTTAAATTATACCCCAAAATAACAATCTCCAATCAAGTTTGAATTTAGCATATTGACAATATTAAAAACCAATGAAACAATCCAATGCTTTGGGGTGGAAGACTGGGAAAAATTGAACAGTTGAGGGGAGAACTGCCAAACCATCAGCATGTACAGATTGCCCAAAACAAGCTCTCTTAAAGGTACCTTTATCTATCAATGACCTGTGAAACAGAAATCCCTAAGAAGAAGAAAATCGACAGAGGGAGATACAGAGGGAAGATTTGACAGCTGCGTGGTTTTGAAATTTGAATTTTTGGTAAATCTTAATTGGGGGTTTTATCGGATTAATATTGTAGGGGGAAGGTAAAGAATAGGTTTAGATAAATGAATTGTAAGTAGTTGTTAGTTAATTATTCTCTGTTAGACTTTAAAGAATTAAAATTGTTAATTTTTACTTTAAATAGTGACTTTTGGGATAGTTCTTTGCCTCCTGAATTTTAACAGATTACAGCATGGGTTAAATCATTTCTGTGTTGCAGGTTTAAATTTAGCAGGGGAGTTTATCCATGTCGTAACACATGTAAATTAACCTTTCCCCCAACTATTTAGTTTAAAGTCTTTTCTACAGCCTTACTTATGCAATTCGCCAGGACTCTGGTCACATATGTTTCAGGTGAAACCCATCTCATCAGAACAACTCCATCCTTCTCCACTACTGGTGCCAATGTTCCATGGATTCAAACCCATTTCTCTCGCACCAATACTTGAGCCAAGCATTTACCACTTTAATTTTATTGATCATGCATCAATTAGCTCATGGCTCAGGTAATATTCTGAATACTATTACTTTTTGATTCGAATTTTTAATTCAGCCTCTAGCTGATAATATTTCCTCAGCAAAACATCTTTCTTCATCTGACCTTTGTCATTGGTACCTACGTGGACCATGTCCATCTAGGATCTTTCCCCTCTCACTCCAAGCTCCTCAGCAGCCCAGATGAAATATCCTGAACCTTAGCACTGCGAAGGTAATACAGACTTCAAGACTCTTGGTCTTGGCTGCAGAGAGTAATTTCCATGCCCCTAAATATATTGTGGTAATGAAATATGTAATGGACAAAATTTAAAGATATTGTTCCAGTGGCAATAACATCACAACTCAAATTAGGATGGTGATTTGGAGGGAAACGTGGAGGTTAATGTTCCCATAACCATGTATTTGTTCTTTTCGATTGTCGACTCACAAGAGAAAGAAATACTGATGAAATAAGTTTGGAGAATTACTACATTGCATCCAATAGATCAGATGTACTGCAGCTACAGTGAGAAGTCAGTAAATGGATGGATTCTATATCCAATGGCACAACTGTCAACAAAGTGAACAAGTGAATTTCCTGGAAGTTGTCAAGCTTCTTGAGTGCCTTAGCACTTGAATGATGTTGAAGCTTTGAAAGGTCAAAATATGAGACATACTTTGCAAGTTGGTAACCCAGCACATCATCCACTCCTTAATCACCATCAGAACAAAGACATATATTTATAAAGTGCCTTCACACCCATATGATGGTCCAAACTACTTTGCAGCCATTTAGAACTTTTGACATGTAGCTACTTCAATTCCAGAACAAATTTGCACACAGCAGATCCCAAATGGTAGAAATGTGGCATTGACCAGAAAAGTTATTTAAATATTTCCTTGGAGAACACCACTGGGTAAATAATAATGAGGAACTAGGAAATAGTAAAGGAGGTGAATAAATACTTCGCATCAGTCTTCACAGTCAAAGACATAAATGGCTAAATAACCAAGTAGCCGAAAGGAGAGGAAGGAAATCAATGAAATAGCTATCACAAGAGAAGAAGTACAAGGCTCACTAAAGGGGCTAAAAGCTGCCAGGTCTGCTGTACCTGAGGATTTTATCAAGGATTTTAACAAGGAAGCAGCTACAGAGATAGTGGATGCACTTGTAGTAAGCTTCCAAGAATCCTTAGATTTCAGAAAAGGCCTAGAGGATTGGAAAGCTGCCAATGCAACACTCTTATACAAAAAGGCAGGTAGACAAAAAACAAGTAACCACAGGTTAACATCTGTATTTAGGAAAATGTTAGAGTTTCTTATAAAAGTAACAGGAGACCATTTAGAAATAAATAATCTAATCAAGCAGAGTCAGCATGGATTCATGAAGGGGAAATCACGCCTGACAAATGTATTCCAATTTTTTTGTGAAGTAACAGGTAGGATTTTTAAAGGGGAACCTTTGATGTAATATGTATGATTTCCAAAAGTATTCAGTAAAGTACCGGATATAAGGCAACTTAATAAGATCATGCCTTTGGGGTAGTATATTAGAATGGATAGAGGTTGCCTAATAAATAGAAGACAGAAATTTGGGATAAAGAGGTATTAGCAGGATGGCAATCTGTATCTAGTGGTGTGCCAGAGAGAAAGCTAGGGCCACAGTTATTAAAAATAAATAGCTAGGATGACAGAAGGAAAGGTATTGTTGCCAAGTATGCAACTGACACAAAAGTAGTCTGAAGGACACTTAGTGTTCAAAGATGGATGTAATCTAGTTAGGGAGCGTGATTGAATACTCCCTACTTGCCTGAATGAGTGCAGTTCCAACAAGAAGCTTGACACATCCAGAATAATGCAGTTCACGTGAATGACGCCATATTCACCAACACCCACTCCCTCCACCACTGATGCTCATTAGTAGTAGCTTATAGTATCTACAAGATGCACTGCAAACATTTACCAAAGATCCTTAGATAGCACCTTCAAAACCATGATCATATCCATCTTGAGACACAAAGACAGCAGATATATGGGAACATCACCATCTGCAAGTTTCTCTCCAAGCTACTTGTTATTGTGACTTGGAAATATATTGCATTCCTCACTGTCACTGGGTCAAAATCCTGGAATTCTCTCTTTACTGGCTTTGTAAGTTTACCTACAGCACATGGACTGCAGTAGGTTGCTCACCACCAACTTGGCTAAGGCAACTGGCATGGTGGCTTATTGGTTAGCACTGCTGCCTAACAGGGTTCCAGGTTCAATTCTAGCCTCGGGCGACTGTCTGTGTGGAGTTTGCACATTCTCCTTGTGTCTGCGTGGGTTTCCTCCCACAGTCCAAAGCTGTGCAGGTCAGATGAACTGGCAATGCTAAATTGCCCATAGTGCTAGGTGCATTAGTCAGAGGAAAATGGGTCTGGGTGGGTTACTCTTCGGAGGGTCGGTGTGGACTTGTTGGGACGAAGGGCCTGTTTCCACACTGTAGAGAATCTAATCTAAAGGATAACTGGGAACAGTCAATAAATACTGGCCAGACAGCATTGCCCATGTGCTATAAATGAATAAAGAAAAGCAAGTGGGCAGAAACTTGGTTGATGAAATATAACGTGGGATTATGCGCTCTATCAGGAAGAATAGGAGAGCTAAATATTATTTAAATGCAGAAAGACTGCAGAGAACTGCAACACAGAGGAATTTGTGAATCACAAAAAACTAGCATCCAAGTCCAGCAGCTAATAGAAAAGGCAAATGCACTGTTAGCCTTTTCTTAAAAAGGAATGCAGTATAAAAATAGGCAATTGTTAAAACTATAGAAGATAAAGTTAAACCACATCTGGAATACTGTGAATGGTTTTGGTCTCCTTATCTACTGGCATTGGAAGCACTCCAGAGCCGATTCACAAGCTTAATTCCAAATCTGGAGGGTTTTTTTATGAGAAGAGATTGAGTAGGTTAGATTTATACTCATTGGAGGTGAGAAGAATGAAATGCAATCTTATTGAAATACATAAGATTTTTAAGGGGATTGACAGAGTAGAAGTGGAGAAGTTATTTCCTATTGTGGAAGAGTCTAAGGCCAGAGGGAATAATTTCAAAGCAATGGGTCACTCATTTAAGAAAGAGATCAGGAGGAATTTATTTTCTCAAAAGGCACTGAATCTGTGATACTCTTTACTGAAGTGGGCTATTGAGGCGGGGTTGTGAAGTATATTCACAATTGAGATAGACAGATTTTTAATCAGAAAAGAATTAAGAGTTATCAAGATAAGCCAAGAAAGTGGAGCTGAGAAAAATCAGATCAGCCATGATCCCATTGAATAGCAAAGCTGACTCAATGGGTTGAATGGCCTTTTTCGGTCCTACATGTTATGGTTTTGATATTGGATGATTAACATTGCCAAGTCGGTGCAACATCGAGGGCCGAAGGGCCTGTTCTATGCTGTATTGTTCTATGTTCTATGTTCTAAGTCAGCAAGTAGAATTGTTCTGCTGTTGCTCAAATAACGCATGGGATATATGACATGAACCTGAGAAGGTAGGTGGTATCTGACTTTAACATCTCATCTTAAGATAGGAGGCAAGCCTTGGCTTATCGTGGAGTGAAGAATTCTATCAGGCAGCAATGGAACACAGCAAAGCTGTAAACCTTATCCATTACCAAATCATGAATTCATTTTTTGTTGTATCATTATGAATCCTCCTTTTACAGATAAAATGCATTGGTATTGAATGATTTTCATTGACCATTGAGAGTGGAAGAATGGGGAAGGAGTCATACAAGAGTAAAACACACACATACAAATAAATGTTTTTCTGTACCTGGAAAGTTTGCATCCTAATAGACAAACAAGCAAATGCTCCATAGGGAGAATGGATAATTTTTCAAGAATTTATGAGATTTAAAATTTAAACTGCTAATAACTGAAATCTGACTCCTTAGAGAAGACCAATTTAATAGGTTATACTTTATTCCATAAGGGGGATCTAGAAGAGTACCACGAGATCATAGATTTGGCTTTGGCATCAAAAAATATAATTGCAGTCAAAATAATTCCACTGGGAAATTTTAATGCCAGAGTAATATGGAAATACAAATTCTCCAAGTGTGCCATTGAAGAAGCATGAGCACAGGAAATCAAATGCTATCATCTCCTCTTCATAAAATATAATTGAACCTGAACTCACTGCCAGAAACATATTCTGGCATCAAATGCAAGGAAATGTGGAACCATCACTGATCCGAGAATTGGCACCTCATGAACACTCACAATTGTCTGCGCTTGGGATAGGAAAGGTGTACACAATGCTGGAGTCTTCATTAGTGTAAAAAACTGTTAGACAGATCTCAGACTTGAACGCTCCATCATGTTCAGATTCCTTGCTTCAAACACTGAAGAAATCCAGGAAAATATTTAACATCCAAATTCTCCAAGATAACCCTGCAACTTATGTGCAACTTTCATCTCATCTTGCTCTGACAAGCTCCAATGCTACCATGTGGAAGGGTGTTTGGGACCAGAGGAGATACGTTATCCAAACGACATGCACCCAGACAATTGAGTCTGAACTTCCCACGTGTTGAGACTGGTTTAATGAAAATGATAAAGAAATATACAAACACAACCAGAAATGATAAACCCGCATTATGTGTCAAAATCATTCTTTATTGCAGCAGAAATGATGAGAATACTTAAATTGAGAATACTCAAATTCAAAGTTCAGGGAATGATATATGTCATCAAAAATATGTTGCAGCTAGAGAAGGCTAATGGGCAATTTAGCATGGCCAATTCACCTGACCAGCACATGTTTGGATTGTGGGAGGAAACCGGAGCAAACCCAAACAGACACGGGGAGAATGTGCAAACTCCACTCCGCCTGAGGCAGGAATCAAATCTAGGTCCCTAGCACTCTGAGGCAGCAGTGCTAACCACTGAGCCACCATGCTGCCCTCGTTTTTTTCAAAGTCTGTATGTTGTGTCTTGGAAGGGAAGTTGCAGGTAGTGACACTCCCATGCATTTGCCATCCTTGTTCTTCCAGATAATAATGGTTCTGGATTTAGAGGATACAGCCTATGGAGCCTAATTGAAGGGGAGTTTAACAAATCGAAAAGAAATGAAAGTAGATGTTCTGAAGAAGAATCTGAAGAGTTCTGAAGAACTCATATCATTGAGTTCTGAAGAAATCAAAACATAAACTGTTCCTGCTGAGTTTCTCCAGTATTTTCTGGGTTTTTTTCAAGAAAATAGAGTTGCAAGGTACTGACAAGGTAAATGCTAATCAAATTGTAATAGGCAGGGGCAGAAAATATAAGCAGAAGAGTATAGCAGAAGAGTATAGCAGAAAATAGAGCTAGATTAAAACTAATTAGAATTATTAAGTAATAATGGTAAAATGACAAAGTTCTTTATCTACATACATCCAGCATTTGTAGAAGATAGATGATTTGGTGGTATAAGTAGAAACAAATGAATATGAATTGATTGCAATTACAGAGATGTGGTTGCAGGGTGATCAAGACTGTGAAGCCAATACTCAAGAGTGCTTGACATTCTGAAAGAATAAATAAAAAGCATGTGTTGGCTTTGTTCACATAGGAACGTATCAGTAGAGTAGTGAATTGTGATATATATACAATAGATTGTAATGTGGAATCAGTTTGGTTGGAAATAAGGAATAGCAAGGGAAGTAAGCAATGAAGTGAGATGTCTATAGACTTTCGGACACAGTATAAATCAATAAATACTGAAGCCATGCAAGAAGGGCAACATAATTGTTAATGGGTGATTTTAATTTGCGTATTGACTAGATAAATTTGATTGGCAAATTGTGGAGTGCATCAGGGATTGTTTCTTAGAGCAGTATGTTGCAGAATTTACTAAGCTAGTAATGTGTAAAGAGGTACGATTAATAAGAAATCTCGTAGTTAAGGATCCTCTGGGGGTAGCGATCACGACATGATAGAATATCAAATTCAGTTTGAGGATGTACAACTCAGATCTTCATGTCTTCAACGTAAATAACAGCAATTACAGAGGTGAGAAAAGTAGACTAAAGGAAAGATCAGTGGATCAGCAGTAGCAGACAATTAAGCAGATTTTTCATAATGCTCAGCAAACATTTACACAGGTCAAAAAGAAGGACTTGATAAGAATGATGAACCACCCGCGTTAACAAAAGTGGGCGAAGAGAATATCCATTCAAAAACAAAGGCATACAAAGTAGCAAAAACTATTGGTAGAACTGAGAATTGGGAAATTTTTAAGAACCAGCAGGTGATCACAAAATTAATAAAGAGGGAGAAAATTGATTATGGAAGTAAATAACGAGATAATCTAAAAACAAAAGATCTGAGGTTTTACACATTTATAAAATGTGAATCTGGAACCCTTGTAGGGTGCAACTGATGAATTTATAATGGAAAACAAGGAAATGGCAGATAATTGAAACCAATATTTTGCGTCAGTAAAGGACACGACAAGCATCCTACAAATAACAGATAAATGTGGTGATAATGAGAGGAAAGACATTGTAGCAGTCTCTATTACGAAGAACAAAGTATTTGACAAGCAAATTGTACTAAAGTCAGACAAATCACAGGACCTGATGGAGTACAAATAGGGTTTTAAAGGGAGTGGCTGGAGGCTAGTGGGGGCATTGATCAGTGGAGTCACTGGATTCTGGCAAGATTCCAGTAGATTGGAAAATTGTTAAAGTGCTACTCCTGTTCAAGAAGGTAGGGAAACAGTAAGCTGGAAACCAGGCCAGTTAGCCTAACATCTGTTGCTGTGAAAATTCTAAAGTCCATTATTAAGGAAGAAAAAGCAGGACATTTAGAAAAGCTTAATGCAAACAAAATCTACATAGTTTTTTGAAAGGGACATCATGTTTGACAAAGCAGAGTTGATAAAAGGGAACTAGTAGATCCAATGAATATAGATTTCCAGAAGACATTCAATAAGATGCCACGTAAAACATTATTGAACCAGATAAGGGCATACAGTAATATTTTGTCATAGATTGAGGATTGGTTAACACTCAAAAGACAGAGAATTGTGATTAGAGAGTCTTTTCCAAATTGGGAAGACTAGTAGAATGCCACAAGAATTAGTTCTGGTGCCAAATGACTTGAATGGGGAGGGGGGAGGTGACAAAGTAATGCATCCAAATCTACAAAAAATAGGTGGGTAAGCATGTTGTGATGAGGACAAAAGGAATCTGCAGGGAGATCCAGATAGGTTGAGTGACTGGGTAAAAACTTGACAGATGGAACTGAATAGAGGAACGTGTGAGGCCATGCACTTGGTAGGAAGAATCAAAAGGCAGACTATTGTTTCAAGAGTGACTCCAAAAAAGTGTAACACAGGGATCTGGGTAATCTGTGTATGAAACAACAACATTAGTATGCAAATGCAGCATGTAATTAGAGGGGCAAATGGAATTTTGGCCTTTATTTCTAGGAGTTTGGAGTTTAAAAAGTGAGTAGTCTCATTACAAGTAGAGAATATTGGTGAGCCAGCACCTGGAGTACTGTGACAAGTTTTGGTACCCATACTGAAGAAAGTATATACGTGCATTAGAGATCGTTAGAAAGAGGTTCACCATCTGGACCCAACTAACCACTTTTCTCACCAACCAGGCCTACAATAGGATGAGAGAGAAGTTGGCTATAGTAGACCGGAAGCAGAGGCTTTATGGTAGCACAGTTGACAAACACTGGAGGACTTTCAAAGCAATTTTTCAAAATGCTCGGATAAAGTAAATACCAGTGAAAAGGAAGGATTGCAGGAAAAGGGGTCATCTGCCATGGGTGTCTAATTGACAAAGAGATAAGGGTAGGTGAGGACCTGGAAACAATCATTATCATGAAAGAGGTAGTGTTGGGCAAGCTAATGGAGCTAAGGGTAGACAAGTCTCCTGGCCCTGATGAAATGTATCCCAGGAACTAAAAGAGATGGCAGGAGAAATAGCGAATGCAGTTGGGGTAATTTTCCAAAATTCACTGGACTCTGGGGGCAGTTTCAGCAGAATGGAAAACAGCAAATGTGACAAAAGATGAGGAATTATAGGCTGGTTAGCTTAACTTCTGTAGTGGGGAAAATGCTTGAGTCTATTATCAAGGAAGAAATAACAAGGCATCTAGGTAGAAATTGTCCCACTGGGCAGACGCAGCATGGGTTCATGAAGGGTCATGTTTAACTAATCTACTGGAATTCTAGGAAGACATTATGAACATGGTGGACAACAGGGACCCAGTAGATGTGGTGTGTCTAGATTTCCAAAAGGCATTTGACAAGGTGCCGCAAAAAAGGCTGCTTCATAAGATAGTTGAAACTTTATTGCTGGAACAGCACAGCAGGTCAGGCAGCATCCAGGGAACAGGAGATTCGACGTTTCGGGCACAGGCCCTTCTTCATAAGATAAAAATGCATGGCATTACGGGCAATGTAATAACAGGAGGCAAAGAGTGGGGATAAATTAGTGCTTTTTAAATTGGCAATCAGTGACTAGTAATGTGCCTCAGGGATCAGTATTGAGGTAGCAATAATTCACAATTTACATCAATGATTTGGAGTTGGGGACCATGTGTGCTGTGTCAAAGTTTGCAGATGATACTAGGGCGAGTGGTGGAGCAAAATGTGCAGAGGATTGTGAAACTTTGTAAAGGGACATAGATAGTTTAAGTGAGTGGGAAAAGGTCTGGCAGATGGATTTCTATGTTAATAAATGTGAAGTCATTCATTTTGGTAGGAATAACAATAAAAAGAACAATTACTTAAATGGCAAAAAATTGTAGCATGCTGCTTTGCAGAGGGACGTGGGTGCCCTTGTGTATGAATCACAGAAGTTTGGTCTGAAGGTGCAACTGGTAATTAAGAAGGCAAAGGGAATTTTGTTCTTCATTACTAAAAGGATTGAGTTTAAAAGCAGGGAGGTTATGTTGCATCTGTACAGGGTGCTGATGAGGCCACACCTGGAGTACTGTGTGCAATTTTGCTCTCCTTGCTTGAGAAAGGATGTACAAGCAATAGAAGGGATGTACAGGAGATTCACTAGGTTGATTCCAGAGTTGAGGGGGTTGGCTTATGAGGAGAGACTGAGCAGACTGGAATTATATTCATTGGAATTTAGAAGAATGAGGTGGGACCTTATAGAAACATGTAAACATATAAAATTATAAAGGGAATAAATAGGATAGAAGCAGAGAGAATATTTCCACTGGTGGGTGCAATTAGGACAAGCCAGCATAGCCTCAAAATTAAGGGGAGCAGATTTAGGACTGAATTGAGAAGGAAGGTTGTGAATCGATGGAATACCCTGTCGAGTGAAGTAAATGTTTTAAAGCTAAAATAAACAATTTTTTGAACAGTAAAGGAATTAAGGGTTATCGTGAGAGAACAGGTAAGTGGAGCTGAGGCCACAAAAAGATCAGCCATGATCTTATTGAATGGCGGAGTAGGCTTGAGGGGCCAGGTGGCCTACTCCTGCTCCTAGTTCTTATTTTCTTATGTTTTTATTATGTAGACTCAACTACTTTTCACCCCACAAATGGACCAGAACAATCACTTAAACATCCTTATCAGATCTGACTAACCACTCCCCCTCCCAACAGATCCTAACCATAGCCCACTAATCACCTTCCATCCACCATGGAGATTATAGGGAGATTAGGAGATGTGAATGACCAAGGTTGAAGCCAGTGCTATGTGACAAAATATGTGGGGGATTGGGGGGATGGGTGAAGCAGAGGCAAAATGGAAAACAGGGGAGAAGGGTAGCAAAGGGGGAAGAGGAGAGGAAAAAGGTGATGAGAGAGTGGGGAGCGAGAGAAAGAGAGACAATCAAGACATAGGAGGTACAGAACAGTGAAAAAAAATTTAAGAAGATAAATAAAATAAATGAAATAAAATTACAGAGCAGAATGAAAACAGAGGGGTCAAGATGAGATAATCATCTGAAGTTGTTGAATTCAATGTTAAGACCGGCAGGCTGTAATGTGCCTAGTCGAAAGATGAGATGTTGTTCCTCCAGTTTGCATTGAGCTTCACTGGAACATTGCAGCAGGCCAACAATAGACATGTGGACATGGGAGCAGGGTTGTGTGTTGAAATGGCAAGCCACGGGAAGGTCCACGACCTGACTGCATACAGACCTAAGGTGCTCAGCAAAGTGATCACCCAGTCGGTTATTTGTCTCTGCGATATAGAGGAGACCACATTGGGAGCAACGAATGCAATAGACCAAATTGAAAGAGGTACAAGTGAAACGCTGCTTAATCCGAAATGAGTGTTTGGAGCCTTGGATGGCGAGCGTGGAAGAGGTAAAGGGGCAGGTGTTGCACCTTCTGCGATTGCCGTGTGTGATGGGAAGGTGCCGTGTGTGATGGGAAGGTGCCGTGAGTGATGGGAGAGGTGTTAGGTGTGATGGGAAGGTGCCGTGTGTGATGGGAGAGGTGTTAGGTGTGATGGGAAGGTGCCGTGTGTGATAGGAGAGGTGTTCGGTGTGATGGAGGAGTGGACTAGGTGTCCTGGAGGGAACGAGCTCTGTGGGATGCAGACAGGGGGAGGGAAGGGAAGATGTGTTTAGTGGTGGCGTTCTGTTGGAGTTGGCAAAAATGGCGGAGGATTATTCTTTGCATGTGAAGGCTGGTGGGGTGAAAGGTGAGAACAAGAGGGACCCTATCCTTGTTCTAGGAGGGGAGGGAGGGGGTGAGGGTCGTGGCACGGGAGATGGACCGCATACTGTCGAGAGCCCTGTCAATTACTGTAGGTGGAAAGCCACGGTTGGAGAAGAAGGAGCACATATTAAGAGCACCATTTTGGAAAGTGGCCTCATCGGAACAAATGCGGCAGAGGCGAAGGAGCTGAGAGAAAGGGATAGAGTCCCTACATGACATAGAGTGAGAAGAGCTGTAGTCCAGATATCTGTGGGAGTCAGTGGGCTTGTAATGGATATTAGTGGATAGACTATTGCCAGAAATGGAGACAGAAAGGTCAAGGAAAGGAAGGCAAGTGTCGGAGATGGACCAGGTGAAGTTGATGGAGGGATGTAAACTGGAAGCGAAGTTTATGAATTTTTCCAGGTCAGGACGAGAGCATGAAGCCGCACCGAAATAGTCAGTCAAGGATAGTAGTGGGAAGTTGCGTGTGGAGGCGGAAGAGATTGGGGAGACACTGAATGAATACTTTTCTTCAGTATTTACTCAGGAACAGGGCATTGTCGTCGATGTGAATACTGAGTCACAAATAAGTAGAATGGATGGCTTTGAGGTATGTTGAGAAGAGGTGTTGGAAATCCTGGAAAAGGTGAAAATAGATAAGTCCCCTGGGCCTGATGGCATTTATCCTAGGATTCTCTGGGAAGCAAGGGAGGAGATTGCAGAGCCATTGGCCTTGATTTTTATGTCCTCTTTGTCTACAGGAGTAGTGCCAGAAGACTGGTGGATAGCAAATGTGGTTCCCTTGTTCAAAAAGGGGAGTAGGGATAACCCTAGTAACTATAGGCCGGTGAGTCTCACTTCTGTTGTGGGCAAAGTCTTAGAGAGAATTGTAAGGGATAGGATTTATGCACATCTGGATAGGAATAATGTGATCAAGGATAGTCAGCATGGTTTTGTGAAGGGCAGGTCGTGCCTCACAAACCTTATTGAATTCTTTGAAAAGGTGACGAAGGAGGTTGATGAGGGGAAAGCGGTAGATGTGGTATATATGGATTTTAGTAAGGCGTTTGATAAGGTTCCCCATGGTAGGCTACTGCAGAAAATACGGAGACATGGCATTGAGGGTGAGTTGGAGGTTTGGATTAGGAATTGGCTGGATGGAAGAAGACAGAGGGTAGTAGTTGATGGCAAAGTTTCTTCATGGAGTGCCGTCACTAGCGGTGTTCCGCAAGGATCTGTTTTGGGACCATTGCTGTTTGTCATTTTTATAAATGACCTGGAAGAGGGGTTAGAAGGTTGGGTGAGCAAGTTTGCGGATGATACGAAAGTCGGAGGAGTTGTTGACAGTGAGGAAGGATGTGGCAGGTTACAGCAGGATATAGAGAAGCTGCAGAGCTGGGCAGAAAGGTGGCAAATGGAATTCAATGTAGCTAAGTGTGAGGTGATTCACTTTGGGAAGAATAACAAAAAGATGGGGTACTGGGCTAATGGTTGGATACTTGGTAGTGTGGATGAGCAGAAGGATCTTGGTGTCCATGTACACAGATCTCTGAAAGTTGCCACCCAGGTAAATAGTGAGGTGAGGAAGGCATATGGCGTACTGGCTTTTATTGGTAGAGGAATTGAGTTCCGGAGTCCTGAGGTCATGATGCAGTTGTATAAGACTCTGGTGCGGCCGCATCTGGAATATTGTGTGCAGTTTTGGTCGCCATACTATAGGAAGGATGTGGAGGCACTGGAACGGGTGCAGAGGAGGTTTACCAGGATGTTGCCTGGTATGGAAGGAAGATCGTATGAGGAAAGACTGAGGCACTTGGGGCTGTTTTCATTAGAGAAAAGAAGGTTTAGGGGTGACTTGATTGAGGTGTACAAGATGATTAGGGGGTTAGATAGGGTTGACAGCGTGAACCTTTTCCCGCGTATGGAGTCGGGTATTACAAGGGGGCATAGCTTTAAATTAAGGGGGGGTAGATATAGGACTGAAGTTAGGGGTAGGTTCTTCACTCAGCGGGTCGTGAGTTCATGGAATGCCCTGCCAGTAGCAGTGGTGGACTCTCCCTCTTTATGGGCATTTAAGCGGGCATTGGATAGGTATATGGAGGATAGTGGGTTAGTATAGGTTAGGTGGGCTTGGATCGGCGCAACATCGAGGGCCAAAGGGCCTGTACTGCGCTGTATTCTTCTATGTTCTATGTTCTAGTCATCGATTTACCGATAAAGCAGTTGTGAGAGGGGTGATCGCTTTGCTGAGCACCTTCGGTCTGTACGCAATCAGGTCCTGGACCTTCCTGTGGCTTGTCATCTCAACACACAACTCTGCTCCCATGTCCACATGTCTGTCATTGGCCTGCTGCAATGTTCCAGTGAAACACAACGCAAACTGGAGGAAAAACATCTCATCTTCCGACGAGGCATGTTACAGCCTGCCGGTCTCAACATTGAATTCAACAACTTCAGATGATTCCCTATCTCGTCTCCTCTGTTTTCATTCTGCTCCGTAATTTTATTTCATTTATTTTATTTATCTTTTTAATTTTTTTTCACTGTTCTGTACCTCTTATTTCTTGATTGTCTCTTTTCTCTCGCTCCCCACTCTCTCATCACCTTTTTCCTCTCCTCTTCCCCCTTTGCTACCCTTCTCCCCTGTTTTCCATTTTGCCTCTGCTTCACCCATCCCCCCCATCCTCCACATATTTTGTCACATAGCACTGGCTTCAGCCTTGGTCATTCACAGCTCCTAATCTCCCTATAATCTCTCTATGTGCTGTCATTCTCACCTCTTTATTGCTACCTTTGCTTCTGGAGCCATGACTCACCTTCTCTCAGCCTAGTGTAAATACCTCCCTATTACTCCCTTTTTTAGCTTTGACAAAGGGTCAGTTAGACTTGAAATGTCAGCTCTTTTCTCTCCTTACATATACTGCCAGACCTGCTGAGACTTCCCAGCATTTTCTCTTTTGGTTTCAGGTTCCAGCATCCGCAGTAATTTGTTTTTATCTCAACCAGACTTAACTAATTTTCAACCTCAATCAAACCTATCCCAAATAGACTTGAGTAAACCCCACTCACCTGTTTAACCACCTCCCAAAAATACCTAACAATCTGCTGACAGATCTGACCACCCCTCCAACATGACACAACTTGGCCTCCAATCACCAAATCACATCCATCCACCATCCCACTGACCTAACAAAGACATCTCCCCCACAAAAAATAAATACATCTTTAAACAATTCCCCCTGTACGAAACCAAACAACCCCCAACCCCCTTCTGACCGGACTCAACTATCCACTTCAACTATCACATGTGTTTAACCATTCAGTAACACAAACTCATTCCTGACTGGACCTGTAAAGATTTAGATGAATACAGCAATTAGTGTCTTCGAAAGGAAATGTCTCATGCCCTTTGATCTGTTGGACTTATGCTGGAGAAATTACATTGCCTATTTTTCTATTAGCGAGGTATTGGAAAATTCTGGTAAAAATTGGCCATAGGTTTGGATTGATAAAACTTTGTGGGAGTGATAATACCCTTGTTTACTTTTGTGGGGGGTTCTTGAAAAGGGAGTCTCACATTTAAGAGAGAAATAAGGAGGAATTTTTTCAGTTCTAAATTTTAAATAATCTTTGGAATTCATTGTTTCTTTGAAAATAACAAGACTAAGTTCAAGGTTTATTTTAAACTTGGAGGATTTACATTTTTTAAGGGGAGGCAGGAAACCCCAAATTTAGCAACAATCATACTGAATAGTGGAACAGTCTCAAGGCACCAAATGAATGTGAGGCCAAAGGTCAATCACAAACATATCGAATAGCAGAAAACCATCTACTCCTGATCCTATTTCTTATGGTTCTTATGTTTCATCAATTGCATTCCTTTCATTATAAGGTCAGGAGCAGTTCAACGTGACTTCAAGATTTGATAGCTTGGGTGGAACTAATTCTAGTGGAGGTCTTAAGAAAGGGAGACATAACATTAAAATTAGAGCTGTACTTTTCAGGGGTGATGTCAGGAAATATGTTGGCACACAAAGGACGGTGGTATTTAGTAAGTATCGTGCCAAAAGGCAAAGCTAGGTCAGTTGAAAATTTCAAAACTGTAACCAACAAAGTTTTGTTAAGGATGGATATTATTGTTACAGACTGCAAGTGATTGAATATAGATA
Organism: Chiloscyllium plagiosum; assembly: GCF_037043375.1. Classification (NCBI taxonomy): domain Eukaryota; kingdom Metazoa; phylum Chordata; class Chondrichthyes; order Orectolobiformes; family Hemiscylliidae; genus Chiloscyllium; species Chiloscyllium plagiosum. Next base: position 86,415,701 of record NW_028270143.1, read on the forward strand.
TGACATGGATAAGTTTTAATGAAATTAAATGGTGGAATAAGCTTGAAGGTTAACCCTTGGTTTCTATGAGTGGGATTTTACTCTCCTTGAGGAAGAATGAATTCAGTGGACAAGAATAAAAAAAAACATTCACAACGTTGAGAAAAGCTTGCCTGAATGAGTTCTGAATTAGCCTTTATTGCCATGTACACTTCAGTGAGGCAGTATGGTAGCTCAGTGGTTAGCAATGCTGTCTCACAGCGCCAGGGACCAGGGTTCAATTTCACCCTTGGACAACTGGCTGTGTGGAGTTTGCACGTTCTTCCTGTGCCTGTGTGGGTTTCAACTGGGTGCTCTGGTTTCCTCCAACAGTCCAAAGACATGCAGGTTAGGTGGATTGGCCATTGTGAAATTGCCCATAGTGTTCATGGATGTATAGGTTAGGTGTGTTAGCCTTAGGAAATGTAGGGTTACAAGATACAGCAGGGGAGATGGGTCTGGCTGAGATGCTCTTTGGAGGGTTGGTTTGGACTTGTTGGGAGGGTTGGCCTGTTTCCACACTATGGGATTCTGAGTGCAGTGAAACGTTTGTAATGTCACCTCTCAGTGCCATCTTTAGATAAAGGATACTTAAGTATGTGTTACAGAACTAAGTGAATCATAACCACAAGTTCAGCGTAAGTTTAAGAAGCTGTCTTTAAAAAGTACTCACACTTTAGTCTTTTAACCAATTTTGTGCCAGCTTTTAGACCACTGGCCAAGTGTATAGGAGATGCTGGGCATCAAACCTGGAGGCCTCGTTTGCAATCCCCAAGGACTGTGCACTGGCGTCCGTTCCACCTGCCTCTAGGACTCACCTGGATTTATTGCCCTCACACTGGTCTAGCCTGGGACTTGCCGTTTGGACTTGCTGCCTCTCATGTTGTCCTGGCCTGGACTTGCTACCTCTGTGCTGGCCTGGTTCAGGCCTTGCCTCCGGGACCCATCTGGACTCACTGTCACCAAGCTGGCCTGGCCTGGGCCTTGACTCTGGGATTTGCCTGGACTTGCTGCCGCTACACTGGCCTGGCCTGGGCATGGCCTCCGGAACCTGTGTGGACTTGCTGCCTCCGTACAGACCACTTTGGTCTCTACCATTCACCTCCAGTACGTAAAAGTTGAAATTTTGAAAAAAGAAGAGTAAAAAAGGAAAAGATTGGTGGAGCAGAGGAGCTCCAGCTGAAACATCTCACTTTGCCACCATCTTAGAGATGACACACCGCTCCTTCACCCTTAGAGACAAGTTCAGAATCTTCATGCATATTTTCATGTATTCAAATCTCATTAATACTCCAATTTGCTATAATAACATCACACTTATAATTTTTCTCTTCACAACTGAGAAACTTGATGGCACAAAAATTTTGACAGGTAAGACAAAATGGGTACCGGCATCTTGTTTCATCAATGCAACCTTTGGAATGGCTGAGCTGGCTAACTAGCTTCTCCCTAGATAGAATCACTTCTTATGTCAAAGGTGCCTCCATCGTGAATGGATATGCTCTTTTTGGATTCTTCATCCACACAAACTGGCCTCAGCAAAGCACCCAGCCTCACAACTTCATCATGACTGCTCTTGGCTCAACTCAGTCACCACTGTAGACCCTGGATCTAAGGGTACAGCCAGGCATCTATGTATCCATACAGGTTTTTTAGGACTGACCTTCTGTCAAATATTTAAAAAGAATTCATTCACACAATGTGGGTGCCACTGACTAGGCCAGCATTTATTGCCCATCCCCTACTGTTAACCACATAACAATGGAGTCACTGACTAGGTAAGGATGGCAGAATCCTTCATTAAAGGACTCAGTGAACCAGAAGAGTTTTTAAAATGGCAGAAGTGGGCACTGTAGATGCTGGAGATTAGAGTCAAGATTAGAGTGGTGCTGGAAAAGCACAGCAGGTCAGGAAGCATCCAAGAAGCAGGAAAACCTATGTTTCGGGCAAAAGCCCTTCACCAGGAATGACACCACCAGTGTTTTTAAAACACTAATCAACAGTAGTTACATTGCCACCACTAGGTCAGGTCTTTATTCCAGACTGTGTTGAATTTGAATACCACCATCTGCTATGGGGACATTTAAACCCCAAAACATTGGTCTGAGCTTCAATTGCAGTCCAATTAACATTATCATTGCCTCCTGTTGCATCTACTGGTTCTTAACCTGCTTTTTCATGCACAAGCTCTTTCATATTGCCCTGTGACTTAGCCTGCTTTTTTGCATAGAATAGGAGTTGGACAGCTTGTGATGGTGGGGAGTAGAGAAGAGTAAATGTATCAAATACAGATGGACTTGAGATTCACTGAATGGCATAATGATATATCAATATCAGAGCTTCAGTATGTTCCAACAGCTAATGCAGTGATCACACTGCATGTTTGTCAAGAAAATAGTGATGTGTGAAAGTCAAAGTGGACAAGTGTTTCGGGGAGTGAGGGTGTACACTAGCCAGTGAAAGGTACCACCCTAGTCTTTCATGGGGCTGGTCTGATTCCAAGCCAGGGGGTTGAGAATAGTCAGTCAGGTGTTTTATTCTATGTTGAATCCTGAGCTAAGTGCCCTTGCATTCCAGGAATTGGGGCATAGAATGTCCTCAAGTTCAAGTATGAGGATTACACGACTTGAGGTGCAGTTGGGAGTTTGGCTCATTATAATCAGGTAGCTTATCAGGGAAAGCTGGGGAAAGCAGACAGATTAAGTCTGACAATAGGTTTAATTGCAATTGTTTTCAGAGGGAATAGTGAAGTGACAGGGAGCAATTACAAATAAAAGGGTGGGGCCTCATGGTTTGTTGGAAGGGACGGGCAGCTCTCAAAATAGTGTTTCAAGCAGGTTATGGCCACTTTGGCCTTGACATGAAGAGTGTGTATGACCAACAAGGGCATAAGGACCTCCAGAGTCATGGACAAGTTAATACTGATGAGAAGGGGCTCATCTGAAAGAGGATGAAGGTCATCAAGGTCACAGGGACTGCAACATAAAGGAAATATGGAGAATGGGAGAAATTGGTGGGTCATAGAAGGATCATGCAATTGACTCACATGTTTATTTGAATTTTAGTAAAGCCTTTGACAAAGTTCCACGTGGTAGACTAATGAGTAAAGTTGGTCACATAGGATTCAAGGTGAGTTTGCCAATTGGATACATAATTGACTTAATAGCAGAAGTGTTGACTTAATGGTGGAGGGTTGCTTTTTGCACTGGAGGCCTGTGACCAGTGGTGTTCCAAAGGAATCGGTTCTGGGTTCTCTTTTGTTTCTCATGTATACAAATGATTTGGATGAGAATATAAAAGGCATGGCTAGTAAGTTTGCAGATGACAGCAAAATTAGTGGCATAGTAGACAATAAAGAAGATTTTCTAAGATTACAAACGGATCTTGATCAAATGGGTCAATGGGTTGAAATATAGCAGATGGAGTTCAATATGGACAAATGCAAAGTATTGCATTTTGGTACAACAAACAAGTGTAGGGTTGTATAATTAATGGCAGAGCCTTAGGTAATGTTGTAGAACAGAGGGACAAGGGTTGCAGGTACATAATACTTTGAAGTTTGTGTCACATATAGACAGGATGATTAAAAAGAAGTTTGGCACTCTTGCCTTCATTGCTCAGTTCTTTGAGAATACAAGTTGAGATGTTATATTGAGAACATTGATGGGGCCTCTTCTGGAATACTGTGTCCAGTTCTGGTCACCCAGTTATAGGAAGAATATTATCAAGCTAGAGAAGGTTTAGGAGAGATATACCATGATGTTGCCAGGAATGGAAGGTTTGAGTTATAAAGGCTAGATAGGCTGGAGCCTTTTCACTGGAGCGTAGGAGGTTGAGAGGAGGCCTGATAGAAATTTATAATATAATGAGAGATATAGATAGAGCTGATGGTAGTTGTCTTTTCCTTAAGATAGGGAGCCTCAAGACTAGAGGACACATTTTTAAGGTGAGAGGAGAGTGATTTAAAAAAGACATAAGAGACAAATGTTTTACACAGATGGTGGTTTGCATGTGGAATGAACCTCCTGAGGAAGTGATGGATGTGGGTATAAATACAACATTTAAAAGACATTTGAGTGGATAAATGAATAGGAAAAGTTTGGAGGGATATGGGCCAGGAGCAGGCAGGTGGGACTAGTTTAGTCTCGGATTATGTTCAGCATAGACTGGTTGGACCAAATGGTTCTATTTCAGAACTGTATGACTCTATGATTCTATGAATCCAAAGATGGAAAACTCACCATTTCAGATTAAAAGTCAATCATGCAATGACATCACAAAATGATTGGGACCACTTACAAAGGGGAGACAGCATGTTTCCTGATTCTCCTACAGGGATGAAGTCAACAACATTGCTTTTGAGACTGTGCAAGTATCATGCCTTCACTAATTTGGCAATGCCAACAATAGGCCTTCAATTCTCATTCATGAAAAGGTTAGTAATTGTCCAAGATTGCAGATAACAAAGCATTGCCTCAAGCAATCTGAGCATTACATTGTGCCCCTGATTGCTTCCTTGTCACGTAAGCTTGATGACTCTTATTATATCAAGAAACCTAACATTGGAACTTGATGTTTTCTATTTAGAAATTACAATCTATGGCAAATATAAGAAGACATCACATAGCAGCAGTTATATCCTCACACAGAAAAGCAAATCTGCAAGGACATGGGCTGGGATGTGGACAGGAGGAAGTTTTGTGGAAGGGGTGCAATTTGTGGTGGCTTCCTGCCAAAGTCTACTCCTGATAAAGCACAGAATCTTGGTTATCCTTGCTATAATCTAATATGGTCTGAAGGAATGCCTGAAATCTAGTGAAATAAGGGAACAAGTGATGGATATATTAATTAAGGGTCAAATGAGTATGAATTAGTTATATGAGGAACTAGTCATCAGTGGGCTGTGAGTTTTATGCACTGTGGTTCACTGAAATAAGGCCACAAAGTGTGGATTTGAACTCTTTTAAATATTGTCTTCTAGCATACAACATTAGCAGCAGAGGATGGTTGAATCTAAAGATAAAATTCCAGAGTATGACTTCCCATCTCTGTTTTCTGAAAATTACCCTATGACCAGTGGAACAAGGAAATGACTTGTTTACCAAATAAGGTTTGGCTTTACCATTTTAGTAACCATGCAAAACCATACAAAAGTAAAGTATTTTTGGAGGAGAGCCTGCTAGATCAAACACAAATGAAGGCTTGGACCAATTATTAACTTTCATGGACCAAACTTATCAAAAATATGGTTTATTCATTAGTTTTGATGTGTGGTCAGATTTTGACAAATTTAGAAAGACTGAGGATAGTACTATGGACAAATACATAAGGGAATCCAGTAGATTGTGTGCAGAACAGTAGAAATTTAATTTGGAAATTCTTCAGTCTGTGCTGGCATATAAGTTATTGGACTGTGCTAAGATATCAAGTAAGGCCAGACTTCTAGTTTTGTCTTAAATTTGTAGATAAATATGCACTCAATCATAGAATCTTCAAATCCCTACAGTGTATATTTGGCCTCTCAAATCTGCACAGACCCTCCAAAGAGCATTCCAGCCAGACCAGCATTTATCATGGCTAACCCACCTAGCCTGTTCATCCCTGGACACCAAGGGGTAATTCAGCATTACCAATCCACCTAATCAGCACATCTGGGAGAAGAAACCCACACTACCAGACAGAACGTGCAAATTCCACACGTCCAAGTTGGAATCAAGCTTGTGTCTCTAGTACTGTGAGGCAGCAGTGCTAACCACTGTGCCACAGTGCCGCCCATTATACCAACCTGCAGCCCCTTCTGGAACAAATGTTGAAAGCACGAAAAAAAATAGGAAATCATTCCTTATAGCAGCATTCATTGCACAAAGGGACACTCAGTGATATGACTAAAAATGGAAAACACAATGGAAACAAGTTGGTGAGCTCATCCATAAACAGTATAGGTCACAAACGACAACATGAAAGATGAATTGTAACTAACAGAAATGAGGATAGCAATGCTACAGGTAATTTTGAAAAGTGATCAGAATTTGGGATTTATCACTAGAGAATGAACTACAGAAATGCATGGGTGTGGTAAGTCAATATTTCAGGTGTGATTCAAAGTTGCATTATGCCATGAACTGTCCCAAATGGTTTAACAGTGTATTCAAAACGAGACAGGAAGTGGAAGATTTGGAAAAAAATGATGGAGACCATGATCAAAGAGAGGGTATTACATTGGCCACAGCAATTTTCAATCCAGTGATGTATGTGTTTGGTGGCACGATCTTTCAATTGTGCATGTTAGACAGAAGATGCATTTCGACAGTGTGTGGAATAAACTGGCTAAATTGCTATGTAGACTCTGTGAAATAAGGATTGATACAAAGTTAAGGAATTTGTGTGTTCCACTATTTTCGATTTGGAATGATAACACAGTAAAATCTATGAAAATAGTGACCATTCCCTTGTAAAATAGCTGAAATTAATCATTTTATTAGCATGAATAGAGTGTGAAGTGAAATACCTTTGTTATTAAACAGACCATCAATGAAAAATGCATAGATGAAACTGCATATAAAAAATGACAAAGCTATTATATTTGGAAAACTTAAGAAATTTCCATTTACACACTGGTACATTCATTGAATGGCATACAATTTTCCATTTAAAAAAATGTTACTGACTTTGCGGTAGAAATATAGAAGACAAAAAATTGAGTTAACATTTCATAGGCAATTTGTTCATCTGTTCTTTAAAATGTGAAAAACAGGATGAGGGAATAAGGGATGGGAAGTACAATAAGCTCAGAAGAAATAGCTGATAGGTTTTAGACAGTCCTTGGATAAGCATATGGATGATGATGGGATAGTGTAGGGGGATTAGTTCACAGGTCAGCACAACATCGAGGGCCGAAGGGCCTATTCTGCGCTGTATTGTTGTATGTTCTAAGTGAGATTTGTAAGAAATATTGAAGGACATTACCAAGGCATAGCATAGGCCTGTGCTTGGCAAGAGATTTCACTGAGGTATTGGCTGTTGATTTTAAGGTATAGGATAATGATAAAAGCATTTTCACTTTACAGTTTGTAGTTTTGGCCCCCAGATTTTGTCAGCCAACTATAATATATAAAGATACAAACAAATTGTGGATAAGGTAACAGAACCACTGACAAGCTTTCTCAATGTAATGGGGGAGATATTTGGTAATGAATAATTTAGATATGTGAAGATGAACATTATAGTGAGATAGCAGAAAGTCCTTTTAGCAATGCAGTATGTGAAAAGAACTAGGCAGTAACAGATGAAATGGCAGATCAGCCAAACAGTAAATTATCATCTGCATTAGTGGGTAATCCTAGATGGAAGACTGGGAAAAATGTGGTTGTAAGACTGTTCCTTTTTTGAGGTATTTTAGATGTTGGAGGTGATTTCCTTGAATTCCAGGAGCAGCAATTACTATTTTATAAGCTGTTGCATTGTATGAGAACTTTGGGGGAAAAAAGATCAAAACAATGGCACTTTTAAAAGGAAGAAGACAAACAAAAGGCAGCAACCACATGGTCAGTGAGGGAGAGGTAGAAAGAAACCTACATTGCTAACTGACACAGCAGTGGGTCAGCATAGTTACTGCCTTTGCTGTTTGAGTTCATGTATCTCTGGACATCAGACAGAGGGTGGTGTGTGTATCGAATAAACTGCCAGAGGAAGTAGTGGAGGCTGGTACAATTACAGTATTTAAAAAGCATCCAAATAGGAAAAGTTTAGATGGAAATGGGCCAAGTGCTGGCAAATAGGACTAGATTAGTTTAGATATCTGGCAGGCACGGAAACGTTGGACCAAAGGGCCTGTTTCTGTGCTGTACATCTCTATGACTCTAGTATGGACTGTCCATGCTAAGTATTTGTTGCAGATTGTTGGAAGATACAGTCCACATCAATTATTTTTTGGTAGGAATCCTAAAGTTCCATCAATAGTAGATGATCAGCCTCCAGCTTGTGAAGGGCTACAATTATCAAGCACTTGCATGCACTGAATGCAGACAGAATGTTTTTTATTAAAGCAGAAGTGTCAGAAAAAAAGCAAGCCTGACAATATGAGGTAAGGCCATTGAAACCAGCTTCAATCAGGTAATAAGAGAAAGGGACTTAAAGGAAGGAAAAGGACTGGGTAGGATTTTTAGCAAAGATGGAAAAATAATAATTTACAGCATGGAAACCGGAACATTCGAATACATTGTTCAAGGTTGTTTGGTTTGGATTACAAATTTGCAGAATCCAATTAAGTTATAGAAAAAATGAAGAGCAATGTACCTCTCACATCCAAATATTGAACAGCTAAAATTAACTGATGGACAGATTAGTTCTAATGGTCAATATGCGGCTAAAAGGCAACTGCCAAAAATGGGAAATAAAGTCAAATATTTACCAGAAACAGCTAGTCATTGGATAAATGTGACCATTATAAGTAAAGCACGTAGGCCACTGGATAATATAAGAACTGAATTACAGAATGAGGGTAGGAAGTTCGGCTTATGGATGAGGAATATAAAGATTGAAGGCAATAAAATGCAGTGTAACCTCAAACAATGGATCTGGGAACAAACATCCTGAGAAAGAGATCACAAACCTATTACTTGAATGGGGAGGTCACACAGTGGCAATCCAGAAGGACATAGCTGGCAAAATAGAGGGCTTAATTCAACAAGGACAAGAAATATAGTACAAGCCAAGAATACCATCAGGAGCAGAAGCCCACATGATCAGGAAGTTACAGTGTCCACGAACAAAATAGAAGACAAGAGAACAAAAGGTGCCTAACAAAAGATGCCAAACAATGAGGAACTACAAAGCTGGAAAGAATTTGAGTTAAACTCAGAGGTGCAAGATAAGAGACAATGAGCCCTATCACGTGGAAAAGGAGTTTCTTGACTGAATTTAAAAGTAGCAAGGTTAGTGGTACAAGGTTTTAAACAAAATCAGGGTGACTAAGATAAAAGAATAAATTCATCAATTGTAGAAACGCAACTTTGAAAATTTTCAAAACTTTGTTAGCAACAAATACTTGAGGGAGTACTAAAAGTACATTTCCACAGGAAGATCAGCTCATGAGCAGTGTTTCTTGTCTTCCAAATGAGGCACCACAATGTGGACCCTGTGGAAATTAAATAAATGTGCATATTGCCTGAATAATGCCTCTAGAAATCAATACTTCTCAATAAAGTCTGTCTTGTCAAAATTGGACAGATTGCTATATATAATACAATTGTCAGATTTATTTATATTTTGATATTATATATTTTAAATGTATGTTTTCTGTGTCTGAAGTTAATAATTAACTTGTAAATATCTCTATACATGGTGATTTCTTTTACAAAAGCTTCTTTTGGAGCACTGATAGAATTTTGTTTATTTTTGATGTTTTATGACTTATCAAGGTAAAACATCATGTTTTAAGGTCTGTTAGAAATTTCTAGACTCGGGTCTTTTTCAACTTGGGAAAATTCCTATAGCTTAAATGGAGTGATTTTTATTTTAGTTTTACTTTGTTTTAGGCAGTTCAAAGCTTTTGTTTGAAGATAATTGTATAATGCTCCTGAAAAGGGGAAAATATAAAAAGACTAGATTATTTTCGAGTAAGAAGTTAGTGATAATCCTCATAAAGTAAAAGTGTTGGGATAAAACCTTGAAAAGGTTTCTTGAAGTACATTTAAGCCCAGGTGTAGATAGCTCTAAGAAGAAGCTGTTTGTGTTTCTCGTCTACAAATTAAATTTGTTACCATAGGATTATCGAAGTGTTTGGAAAATATTTCTTTGGTGTGAGTACTGTGCAAGATGTGCTTTACAAAGGATTTTGTTTTAGAACGTGTAAATAAGTGTTTTGGGATTAATTTGACTATACATTTACTGTGTTTAAAAATATTTGAATTTGGTGTTATAAGTAAATAGTTTGGTGTATTCTATTTTATCTTAATTTCTCTTGGTTAGTAAACTTCCACATTATTGCTATATATGAGCTTAAAACAAGATTCAAAATTGGAAATCAGATAGAATGCATCAAGTGCCACTTTTCGTCAGGAATTTATATGGAAAATGTTAACCCTATTGCTAATAGTCAAAGTTAGTCCTCTCAAAAAATGCAGCACCTCTGAAGACTATAATGGAAGATATTGTGAGGCTTTTTGAACAGCTGAACTGACTGGGCACCCACATAAGGCCAGATGTCAGTTTTGAAATATTACAGTTGAGTACAAGACTTCCTAAGTGTCACATTGAGAATAAGTTACTATGGGATAATGTACACTCAATAAAATGTGTGAATAAAAACCGGATTGAGGATCTATATTACAGTCTTAAAAGAGATGCTGGAAAACTGAGAAATCTTTAAATTGAAATGGATTGATAGAGCAGGCAGCTGTTTCACAAAGAAAGGAATAAGTTCTAAGAAACTGCTGGACGTAGTGAAGGAAAGATGTTTGGGGCTTTAATGTGCAAATAAATAAAGATGTAAACTGTGTTGTCATGTTGTATCTGTGATACAGATTTTTTTTAAAGAAACTGGAATCTGTTGTCATCTAATATGATCTGAAGACGTATCTGTGGCCTATTTGAATGAAGGAATAGGTTATATCAATTAGGTGTGAATTGATTGTGTAAATATTTGGAGCTCCTTATCGGAGGTGTGAGTTTTATAGAATGCCGTGAACTGAAATAAAGCTCTCAATAAAAGTGTGATCTTGTATTCTGGTTAAAAACAGTTATCTATTAATGTATAACAAGCCATTGTATGTTTGGTAAGGTCACTAACTCAGAGCTCCTTATCAAAGCACAACAATAACCTCCTTGCAAAGCCTCCCTGCCATATTGTATGACAGCATAACTTTCACAGAAACATAGAAAATAGGTCAAGAGTAGGCCAGTTTGCCCTTCGAGCCTGCTCTGCCATTTACCTTGTCTAGTTCTGTTAGAGAATTTTATAGATTTCTTTCCCTCCATTCGTCTAAATTCCAGCAGTTATAATTCTAACCAATTCAACCTCTCCCTATACATCAGTCCTGAAATCCTAGGAATCAGTCCGATAAACCTTTGCTGCGCTTCCTCTATTGCAAGAACATTTTTCCTCAGATAAGGAGACCAAAGCTATACACGATATTCCAGGTGTGGTCTCACCAAGAACCTTTTCAATTGCATCCCTACTCCTGTACTCAAATCCACGCACTTGGAAGGCCAACATGCCATTTGCCTTCTTCACTGCCTACTGCACCTGCATGCTTACCTTCGGTGACAGATCTGATTGCACATTCTCCTCTCACAGTTTAGATTAATTTAGATAATAATCTGCCTCCCTGTTTTTGCTACCAAAGTGGATAGCACCATATTTATCCACATTAATGTGTATCTGCCATACAATTGCACAGCTTGACCAAATCCCGCTGGAGCATCTCTGGATCCTCCTCGCAGTTCACCCTCCCACCTGGCTTTCTGTCATTTTCAAATTAGGAGATATTACATTTTGCTCCCTCATCCAAATCATTTATATTGTGAATAGCTAGGACTGTAGCTCCAATCCTGGCAGTACTCCACTAGTTACTCCCTTTTCAGAAGAAGATCCATTATCCCTCTCTTTGTTTCCTGTCTGCAAATCAGTTTACAATACACTACCCTCAATCCCATCATCTTTAAGTTTACATGCTAATCTGTTCCATAGGACATTTGTCGGAAGTTTTCTGGAAGTCTAAATAAATTACATCCATGGCTCCCCTTCATCAACTCTTTTTACATACTAAAATAATTCCAATAGATTTGTGAAGCATGATTTCCCTTTCGTAAATCCATTTTGTAAATCTGTCCGATCCAGCCACAGTTTTCCAAATGCTCAGCTATTAGTTTTTTTATAATGTGACTGTAGCATTTTCCACACCACCAACATGGGGCTGTCTGGTCTATAATTCTTGGTTTTCTCTCTACCTTATTATTTAAACAGTGGGGTTACATTAGCTACCCTCCAATCCATACAAACTGTTCCAGAATATAGAATTTTGAAAGATGATCACCAATGCACACAATATATTGAGGACTCCTTCCTTAAGAACTCTGTTATATAGGTTATCAGAGCAGAGGGATTTATCCACCTATAGTCTCATAAATTTCCCCAACACTATTTCCCTACTAATACTGATTCAATTCAGTACATTCAGCTTGATCGTTAAGGATGTGAGGGCTCAGGCATTTCTTCAATAACACTGTAATCTCCTTCACTTTCCCACAGCTCATGGAACTGAAATGTGATGTCTTGTCTGGCTTTCTTATGACCTTGCTTTTAAATAGAAGGTAACAGAGAAAGAAACAATCATAACAAAAGTTTCAGCAAGCTCAGAAATAAAAGTAACCTCTAGAGGTTGAAGCAGCAGAACAAACTCCACCAACGAACCACGGCAAGTTGCTGAGAACCAGGGTTTCAAAAGCTTCACTGCAATTATCTGTAAATATCTCCAGAGAAATTAAGAATGTCCTGTTTCATAATCTCAAACCTATGCCAGCTGCTGAATGAGGACCTACATAAACAAATACTAGGCTGCAATCCCAACCTACGGCCGTTAGAGTCACAGCTACCCTTAATTCTTACGCTTGCAGCTCATTTATATATATTTATATATAATTTCTCAATTATACATAATCTCCCAAGATGTTACTGATGGCATTTTTGCCAGAGCCAACCTTTTCATTGCCTTCAACCTTGATGAAGTGACTCACCAGCTGGGCATTATGATTTTCTGCCTGCGTTGACTTCCCCAGATACTTCATGAAGTTGATTGTGCCACATTGTTTTGAGAGCAACCTATCGCCAACCACCTGATGAAGAAGCAGTGCTTCAAAAGCTAGTGCCTCCAAATAAACCTGTTGGACTATCACCTGCTATTGTGTGATTTTTAACTTTGGAGAAAGTGAGGACTGCAGATGCTGGAGATCAGAGTGGAGAGGGTGGTGCTGGAAAAACACAGGAGGTCACATAGCATCCGAGGAGCAGAAGAATCAATTTTTCGGGCAAAAACCCTCATCAGTCAACACTGGAACCTCCAAATCATATCGCCAACCAGCAGTTTTGAGAATAGGAAATATGCCCTTACTGTTCAATTATTTGTGATAAGTGAAACCAAGGTTCGAGAGTCTGTGCTAAATAACCTGGAATTACCATGACTCATATATTCTGGAGTAACACAAGTGCTTGCCTCTTTCCAAGGTCCTTGGCCCATACAGGGATGACTACTCCAAACTTGGTCATGACACCTTTACAAAATCCACAGATGGATGTGGACCAAAGCTAGAATGCTGTTTGTGCTTCAACCAGAACCAGTCTAGACAGTCCAAAAATTAGATTTCAATGCCTGGACAATTCCTATGGGGTTTTGCAATATAGCCCAGTATTGCAGTAAAGCTTGGTCCATAGCTTTGTATGCCTTTGCAAGTGCACATCTAAATATTTCTTAAATGCTATGAATGTTTCTGTCACTTACAGCCAGTTCCAGATTCCTGCCACTCTCCGAATGAAAAAGTTTTTCTTCACACCTTCTCTAAACACCTTAACTTAAATCTATGCCCCTAGCCATTGATCACTCCATCAAAGGAAAAAGTTTCTTCCTGTCTACCCTATTGATGCTTCTTATAATTTTGTATGTCACAATCATGTCCCCTTCTCAATCTCCTCTGTTGTAAGGAAAACAACCCCAGTCTGTCCAATCTTTTTTCATAACTGAAAATCTCCAGCCCAGGCAATATTCTGGTAAATCTCTGCCCCATTTACAGTGCGATCATATCCCTCCTATAATGTGGATTTCAATATTTCACACAATACTGTAGCTGTTCCCTTACCAACATTTTGTACAGCTTCCAACATAACCTTCATGCTCTTAAAACTCTTCTGTGCCATGAGTTGGAACTTTAGAGGCAAGCACCACACTGTGAGAGGTAGCTCCTGTATATTTTTATTTATTCTCAGAGGATGTGGGCATCACTGATTGGACAAGCATTATAGCCCATATCTAATTGCCCTTGAGTAGGTAGTGGTGAGCTGCCTTCTTGAACTACTGCAGTCCATTTGGTGAAGGTACACCCATTATGCAACTAGGGAGAGAATTCCAGGATTTTGACCCAGCAACAGTGAAGGAAAGGCGATATATTTCCACGTCTAGATGGTGAGTGGCTTTGAGGGGAACTTGCAGATGGTGATGTTTCCATTTATCTGTTGTTCTATTCTTTTAGATGGCAGTGGTCCTGCAATATCAAGCACTTCTTGCCATGCGATTCACCAAGTAATGCACCCAACATCTTGCATAAATAATGAGCTAAGAAGCATGTGATTGTGTAAGATAGCACTCCCCAAGTCATGGTGGAAATGATGCCACTAAACTCACTCATCACCAATGGGAAAATCCTGGCTTATTTTTAAAAATTCCACCAAATTACATTTTTAAAATACTGAGAACAAATTTTGTTTATAATGAATGCTAAAATTAGATTTGATTTTAATGTAACTGTCTCCGATCTTGAATGGTACAGTTGCTTTACCAGATAGTGATACATCCAGACAGAATGCTTGTGATGGCACACCTATAAAATTTGGCAAGGGTATTCGCCGTCATGCCAAATTTCCTCGGCTGCCTGAGGAAGAAGAAACGTTGTTGGGCCTTTGTAACCAGTGCGTCCACATGAAGAGTCCAAGAAAGCTTGTTGTGGATGATCACTCCCAGCAGCTTGACATTGTCCACTCGTTCCATCTCTGTGCGGTTAATGTGTAGGGGGGGCATGAGTAACATCCTGCCGAAAGTCAGTAAAGAGTTCCTTGGTTTTGCCGGCATTGAGAGCTAGGTTGTTTTCAGTGCACAATTTTTCCAGGTCTTCCACCTGGAAAACCTGGTCTGTTTCATCGTCATCTGAGATTCAATCGACTATGGTGATGTCATCAACAAACTTGTAAATGGCATTCATCTGGAATTTGGTGACGCAGTCATGGTTATACAGTGAGTACAGTAGGGGGCAGAGTACGTACCCCTGGGGGGGTTCCAGTGTTGAATGTTAGTGAGGATGAAATATTGCCCCCGATCTTCAATGATTGTGGCCTGTGGGTAAGGAAACTGAGGATCCAGTTGCAGAGAGTGGGGCTCAGTCCGAGATCACTAAGTTTAGTAATCAGTCTCGAGGGGATAATAGTGTTGAAGGCTGGACTGTAATCAATGAGTAGGATTCTTACGTAGCTGTTCTTGGTGTCAAAATGTTCCAGGGAGGAGTGAAGGGCAAGTGATATGGCATCTTACGTGGATCTGTTGGTCTGATAGGCAAATTGGTGTGAGTTGAAACTTTATTGCTGGAACAGCACAGCAGGTCAGGCAGCATCCAGGGAACAGGAGATTTGACGTTTCGGGCACAGGCCCTTCTTCAGGAATGAGCAGAGAGTGTTCAGCAGGAGAAGATAAAAGGTAGGGAGGAGGGACTTGGAGGAGGGGCGTTGGAAATGTGATAGGTGGAAAGAGGTCAAGGTGAGGGTGATAGGTCGGAGTAGGATGGAGGCGGAGAGGTCAAGAAGAAGACTGCAGGTCAGGAAGGCGGTGCCGGGCTGGAGGGATTCGGCTGAGACAAGGTGGGGGGAGGGGGGATGAAGAAACTGGTGAAGTCCAAGTTCATCCCCTGTGGTTGGAGGGTTCCCAGTCGGAAGATAAGACGCTCCTCCTCCGACCGTCGCGTTGTTGTGGTTTGGCGGTGGATGAGTCCAATGACCTGCATATCCTCGGTGGAGTGGGAGGGGGAGTTGAAATGCTGTGCTACAGGGTGGTTGGGTTGGTTCGTCTGGGTGGCCCAGAGGTGCTCTCTGAATCGCTCCGCAAGTAGGCGGCCTGTCTCCCCAATATAGAGGAGGCCACACCGGCTGCAGCGGATGCAGTAGATGATGTGGGTGGAGGTGCAGGTGAATCTGTGGCGGATATGGAAGTTTCCTTTGGGGCCTTGGAGAGAAGTGAGGGGGGAGGTGTGGGCGCAAGTGTTGCACCTCCTGCGGTTGCAAGGGAAGGTGCCGGGAGTGGAGGTTGGGTCGGTGGGGGGTGTGGATCTGACAAGGGAGTCGCGGAGGGAGTGGTCTCTACGGAAAGCTGATAGGGGAGGGGAGGGAAATATATCCTTGGTGCTGGGGTCTGTTTGGAGGTGGCGGAAGTGACGGCGGATGATGCGCTGTACATGGAGATTGGTGGGGTGGTAGGTGAGGACCAGTGGGGTTCTGTCCTGGTGGCGGTTGGAGGGGCGGGGCTCAAGGGTGGAGGAGCAGGAAGTGGAGGAGATGCGGTGGAGGGCACCGTCGACCACGTCGGGGGGGAAATTGCGGTCCTTGAAGAAGGAGGCCATCTGTGTTGTACGTATTTTGAACTGGTCCTCCTGGGAGCAGATGCGGCGGAGACGAAGGAATTGGGAGAATGGGATGGCGTTTTTACAGGGGGCAGGATGGGAGGAGGTGTAGTCCAGGTAGCTGTGGGAGTCGGTTGGTTTGTAGTAGATGTCCGTGTTGATTCAGTCGCCTGAGATAGAAACAGAAAGGTCTAGGAAGGGGAGGGAGGAGTCTGAGACTGTCCAGGTGAATTTGAGGTCGGGGTGGAAGGTGTTAGTGTAGTGGATGAACTGTTCAACCTCCTCGTGGGAGCACGAGGTAGCGCCGATACAGTCATCAATGTAGCGAAGGAAAAGATGGGGGGTGGGGCCAGTGTAGTTGCGAAGAGGCAGGCATAGCTGGGGCCCATGCGGGTGCCCATGGCCCAAATTGGTGTGAGTCAAGAGTAGTGGAGAGGCTGGAGTTGATTAATGCCATGACCAGCCTTTCAATGCACTTCATGACTACCAAAGTTAGGGCAACTGGGTGGAAGTCATTGTGACATGCTGCATGAGCCTTCTTAGGCACAGGGATGATGTTTTGATGGAAAAGCGCAGCAGGTCAGGCAGCATCAAAGGAGCAAGAGAATCGATGTTTCGGGATAAGCCCATCTTCAGGATTCCTGAAGAAGGGCTTATGCCCGAAACGTCAATTCTCCTGCTCCTTTGATGCTGCCTGACCTGTTGCACTTTTCCAGCAACACATTTTTCAGCTCTGATCTCCAGCATCTACAGTCCTCACTTTCTCCACAGGGATGATGTTGGCCCTCTTGAAACAGGCAGGGAGAGGTTGAAGATGTCCAAGAAGACCTCTGTCAATTGAACTGCGCATGCTCTGAGTGCACGGTTTGGTACTCCGTCTGGTCCCATCGCTTTCCTTGGATTCACACGAAGAAAAAATGATCTGACCTCTGATGCCGTGACTGTTGGGATAGGTTCATCAGGACTTGGTGGAAGAGGTGTTACGTCTCCACCAAACGTCTGCTCAAAGCGAGCATAGAAGGTGTTGAGATGATCTGGGAGGGATATGTCATCGCCTGCTAACTTGCACTGTCTTTTTTTAGAACCTGTGATGTCATTCAGTCCTTGCCATAGTCGCCGGGTGTCTGTCTGAGTCTTTAGTTTGGACTGGTATTGGTCATAGAGTCATAGAGATGTACAGCATGGAAACAGACCCTTCGGTCCAACCTGTCCATGCCGACCAGATATCCAAACCCAATCTAGTCCCACTTGCCAGCACCTGGCCCATATCCCTCCAAACCCATCCTATTCATATACCCATCCAAATGCCTTTTAAATGTTGCAATTGTACCGCCCTCCACCACTTCCTCTGGCAGCTCTTCCATACACGTACCACCCTCTGCATGAAAAAGTTGCCCCTTAGGTCTCTTTTATATCTTTCCCCTCTCATCCTAAACTTATGCCCTCTAGTTCTGGACTCCCCGAACCCAGGGAGAAGACTTTGCCTATTTACCCTATCCATGCCCCTCATAACTTTGTAAACCTCTATAAGGTCACCCCTCAGCCTCCGATGCTCAAGGGAAAACAGCCCCAGCCTCTTCAGCTTCTCTCTATAGCTCAAATTCTCCATCCCTGGCAACATCCTTGTAAATCTTTTCTGAATCCTTTCAAGTTTCACAACATCTCTTCGATAGGAAGGAGACCAGAATTGCATGCAATATTCCAACAGTGGCCTAACCAATGTCCTGTACAGCCGCAACATGACCTCCCAACTCCTGTACTCAATACTCTGACCAATAAAGGAAAGCATACCAAACGCCTTCTTCGCTATCCTATCTACCTGCAACTCCACTTTCAAGGAGCTATGAACCTGCACTCCAAGGTCTCTTGGACCTCCCTAGGACCTTACCATTAAGTGTATAAGTCCTGCTAAGATTTGCTTTCCCAAAATGCAGCACCTCGCATTTATCTGAATTAAACTCCATCTGCCACTTCCTAGCCCATTGGCCCATCTAGTCAAGATCCTGTTGTAATCTGAGGTATCCTTCTTTGCTGTCCACTTTGGTGTCATCTGCAAACTTACTAACTGTACCTCTTATGTTCACATCCAAATCATTTATGTAAATGACAAAAAGTAGATGACCCAGCACCGATCCTTGTGGCACTCCACTGGTCACAGGCCTCCAGTCTGAAAAACAACCCTCCACCACCACCCTATGTCGTCTACCTTTGAGCTCGTTCTGTATCCAAGTGGCTAGTTCTCCCTGTATTCTGTGAGATCTAATCTTGCTAATCAGTCTCCTATGGGGAACCTTGTCGAATGCCTTACTGAAGTCCATATAGATCACATCTACCACTCTGCCCTCATCAATCCATTACTGTCTTAATGGCTCTGCGAAGGCAATACTTTGATTCCTTATATTTGAGTGGGTCTCTTGATCTGAAGGCCTCATGTCTGGCTTTTAGCAGGTTCTGTATGTCCTGATTCATCCAGGGTTTCCTGTTGGGGAACACCCAGATTGACTTCCTCGGTCTACAGTCCTCCACATACTTGCTGATAAAGTCTGTGATGGTGGTGGCGTACTCGTCCAAGGTACCTGCGGATTGTTTGAATATGGCCCAATCAGCTGATTCCAGACAGCACTGGAGTTGATCCTCTGCCTCCTTCGTCCTGCACTGGACATGTATCTGCGAGGGGGTCTCCTGCTTGAGCTTTTGCTTGTAAGCCAGCAGAAGCATGGCATTGTGTTCGGAGTTCCAGAAATGAGGGCAGAGGATAGAGCGGTAGGCATCCTTCACAGTGGTGAAAATGAGGTCTGCAGATGCTGGGGATCAGAGTCAAGAGTGTGTTGCTGGAAAAGCACAGCAGGTCAGGCAGCATCTGAGGAGCAGGAAAATTGATATTTCGGGCAGTGGTCTAAAACGTTCGGGCACTTGGTGGGGCAGGTAATGTTCTGGTGGTACTTGGGCAATACCTTCCTTAGATTGGCTTGATTGAAGTCACCAGTTACAATAAACAGGGCCTCAGGGTGTTCCATCTCCAGGGTGTTAGTGGTGGAGTACAGCACATCCAGAGCTTCCTCAACTTTTGCTTGTGTGTATGTACACAGCAGTTAGTATAGCAGGGTAAATTCCCATGGTAGATAAAAGGGGCAGAATTTGATGGTGAGGAATTCAAGGTTTGGGGAGCAATGGCTGCCCAGGGTTGCAATGTCCATGCACCACACATTGTTTAAAAAAAACAAAACCCCCCACCCTGCATATGTCCTGCATAATGTTGAGCTTCTTGAGTACTGTTGGAGCTGTACTCATCCAGACAAGTGGAGTGTATTCCATCACATTTCTGCCTTGTAGACGGTGCCGGCCTTTAAGGAGTCAGGAGACGTGGATTATTTCAATTGAAATTCACAGTATTTAACCGGACCTTTAATGCTTCTTTTTTAAATAAGCAGTGCCCTTCAAATGATAGCCATTAAGTTTACAAAGTGGGTTTTTGCTTCACAGACTTACAAGGTCCTGTGTTCACCCTACCAGAACATGAGTGGGTTTCTTGCTTCATCCGGATGAAAGCCAATGGGAACACAACAAAGGGTTGAATTGTCTCAATAATGATTAAACAAAAATCACAGCTGCCTTCTATTACACATCACAGCATACTGGTTTAAAATTGTAAAATTCACATTCTTAAATTCTGATTGTTCTATATGGGCAGCCATCTCCTCACTTGCTTCGGCCCTAAATCTGAAATTCCTTCCCTAAATTTCTCTGTCTCTCCTTTTTCTGCTACTTTCACATCTCCTCAAAACCATAGTTCTCCACATTTTTACTCAACTGTCCTTATTGTTCTTGTGCAGCTGGATATACATTTTGTGCTTGATAATGCTTCTGTGAATTACTTTGAGACATTTTACTATGGTAAAGGTGCTATTTAAATCCAAATTATAATTATTGTTGGTTATAAAACAGAATGGTTATACAACAGAAAAAACCTTTAAGGAGTTTAGCCATTTACCTTCTCAATCAAGCAACTGTACACTACTAAGAAGGGTAGGTGATCTTGAAGAAACTTTAAAAGTGTTATACAGAAAATGTTTTTAAAAAGACATTTATACATAAATTCCACACACAGTATATCATGAGTATTTTGAAAATGTAAGAATCAATGTTAATTAAAGTCTATTAAACAATTAGTGTTTGACTATAGAAATGTCTAACAGCTTTTAAAGGTTCAATGACCTGAATGTGAAGCTTATCATTTGATAGCTAGCAGAGGCTAATGCAAGCTAACAAAGAAGCATCACAGGGGTCTCAAGTGCATGAGAAATGCATTTGTCAACTGGCCACAAGATGGCAAAGCAGATACGGTTGCTTTTTGTGTTACAATCACATGCTGCTTTTAGTCTGTTTCAACCCTTGATGTTTAGAAAGCAACTGACCTCTCATTAATCATTTTAAAGCTTTAACACAATGACAAGGAACTAGTCACAGGAGGGGAGATAAGCAACCTATTAATTGTGTATTTTGCATATCAATCATATTTACAGAAATAGGACCCAACAGTATGAGACTAGACATAGTGACAGAAGGGCATAGATGCTATCATATGAGGAAGAGAAATTAGTGCCTTATTGGTACCCTTCCAAATTAACCACTGAAAGATAATGATGGAAATGAATATTTTTCGAAAGGGTTTAATCTTGAAATACTTACAGTACTTTGTGCAACAAATTAAAACTAAACCGTGGGCGGCACGGTGGCACAGCAGTTAGCACTGCTGCCTCACAGCGCCAGAGATCCGGGTTCAATTCCCGCCTCAGGCGACTGACTGTGTGGAGTTTGCACATTCTCCCCGTGTCTGTGTGGGTTTCCTCCGGGTGCTCTGGTTTCCTCCCACAGTCCAAAGATGCTAAAATTGTCCGTAGTGTTAGGTAAGGGGTAAATGTAGGGGTATGGGTAAATGTAGGGGTATGGGTGGGTTGCGCTTCGGCGGGTCAGTGGCGACTTGTTGGGCCGAAGGGCCTGTTTCCACACTGTAAAGTAATCTAATCTAATCTAAAAAAAAAAATCACTTTTCTGATATCAATGAGCCATAAATGTAAATATTGAACTGCTTCTTGGCAGTTCTAACAGCTCTGTTCAGATTGCTGAAATAGATGGTAACTGATTATCAAACACATGGGTTTGGAAGGTATGATTTCTGGCCAACAGATCAGAACTGGCAGAGTGGAAGTGTATAAAATCCAGTGGCTGGTCTATCTTCACAAGACAAGAAGAAGTGGGCAGGGGGAAGTGTTGGTTGGGCATCTTCCAGCCTGCCTGCCTTTGAGTCTGTTGAGACGCTCAAACGTCATCCTATACCTTGGCGTTTTAGCTGTAATGGGTGGAGTGGGTTTTTTTTTTAAATTTCAAAAATATACTTTATTCATAAAATAATTTAATGTTCTGTACAGTTGGTCATGCCATACATATGTAAACATGTACATACAGAGATCAGAATTTATCATTTTTATACAGGTCTGTACATTTTTCAATCATATGCCCATATAATTAGCTGAGGTGTCAGCAGAGCCCAAATGACTGCATGGGCCCCCTGTTCTTCGTTAGGCAGGCAGACTTTACACAGTGGTCTTTCCCCACCGCGCCTTGGCGGCAGCTGCCCCAAGCTTCAGCGCATCCCTCAACACGTAGTCCTGGACCTTGGAATGTGCCAGTCTGCAGCACTCAGTCGGGGTCAACTCCTTCAGCTGGAAGATCAACAGGTTTCAGACCACCCAGAGAGCGTCCTTCACCGAGTTGATGATCCTCCAGGCACAGTTGATGTTCGTTTCGGTGTGCGTCCCGGGGAACAGGCCGTATAGCACGGAGTCCCGCGTCACGGCGCTGCTCGGGATGAACCTCAACAAACACCACTGCATTCCTCTCCAGACTTCCTCTGCATAGGCACATTCCAGAAGGAGGTGTGTGACAGACTCGTCCCCCCCCCGCAGCCGCTTCGAGGGCAGCATGCGGTGCGGCTGTGTCCGGGCGTGCATAAAGGATCTCACAGGCAGAGCCCTTCTCACCACCAGCCAAGCCATGTCTTGGTGCTTGTTGGAAAGTTCTGGCGATGAGGCATTCTGCCAAATGACTTTGACAGTCTGCTCAGGGAACCGCTCGATAGGATCCGCCCTCTCCTTTTCTCGAAGGGTCTCAAGGACACTAAGTGCTGACCACTTCCTGATGGACTTGTGGTCAAAGGTGTTTTTCTTCATAAACTTCTCCACGAAGGACAGGTGATACGGAACGGTCCAACTACTCGGAGCGTTCCGCGGCAGCGAGGCCAGGCCCATACTTCGCAACACCGGGGACAGGTAGAACCTCAGTACGTAGTGACACTTGGTGTTTGCGTACCGGGGATCCACGCACAGCTTGATGCAGCCACACACAAAGGTGGCCATCAGGGTGAGGGTGGTATTGGGTGTATTTTTTCCCCCGTTGCCCAGATCTTTATACAGCGAGTCCCTTCGGACCCGGTCCATCTTTGACCTCCATATAAACTGGAAGATGGCTCGGGTGACTGCAGCGGCACAGGTTCTGGGAATAGGCCAGACCTGTGCCACGTATAACTGCAATGACAGTGCCCCACACTGATGACCAGGTTTTTACCCATGATGAAGAGCGACCGTAGCTTCTGCCTCACTTTCTGCCCAGTTTCTGGGCAGTTTCTGCCTCACTTTGCTGATACGCTCCTCCCAAGACTTGGCGCACGCCCAGACCCTCCGAACAAAATACCCAGCACCTTCAGGTGGTCGGTCCTGACGGTGAAGGGGATCGAGGATTGGTCGGCCCAGATCCCGAAGAGCATGGCCTCGCTCTTGCCTCGGTTTACCTTGTCCCCCGAGGCCCGTTCGAACTGGTCACATATGCACATGAGTCTGCGCACGAACAGCGGATCCGAGCAGAAAACGGCGACGTCATCCATGTACAGGGAGGCCTTAACTTGCAGGCCCCCGCTGCCAGGAATAGTCACCCCTCTCAGGCTCGCATCCTTCCTGGTGGACTCGGCAAATGGCTCTATGCAGCACACAAACAAGGCAGGAGAGAGCGGGCAACCCTGCCTGACTCCAGATCTGACTGGGAAGCTATCTGATTCCCACCCATTGATTGAGACTGCACTGACAATGTTGGTGTCGAGCAGTCTGATCCAATTGCAGATTCCCTCCCCAAAGCCCATTTTGGAGAGAACATCTCTCATATACCTGTGTGATATCCTGTCAAAGGCTTTCTCCTGGTCCAGGCTGATCAGGCAGGTGTCCAACCCTCTGTCCTGCACGTAGGTGATCGTATCGCTGAGGAGTGCGAGACTCTCAGTGATCTTCCTGCCCGGCACAGCACAG
Source organism: Chiloscyllium plagiosum (assembly GCF_037043375.1). Lineage (NCBI taxonomy): Eukaryota > Metazoa > Chordata > Chondrichthyes > Orectolobiformes > Hemiscylliidae > Chiloscyllium > Chiloscyllium plagiosum. The sequence continues at coordinate 86,439,445 of NW_028270143.1, forward strand.
GTTTGGTCAGGGTGAATCACCGACCCCAGAGCAGACCTGACCCGGTTGGCGAATACCTTTGACAGAATTTTGTAATCCGCATTCAACAGTGAGATTGGTCTCCAATTTCTGAGTTCCTCCTTCTCCCCCTTCCGCTTGTAGATGAGGGTGATGATGCCTTTCCTCATGGAGTCACTCACGGTACCTGCCTGAAGCATACTGACATACACCTCCAGCAGGTCCTGGCCAATCAAGTCCCACAGAGCGGAATAGAGCTCGACTGGTAAGCCGTCGCTTCCGGGAGTTTTATTCTTTTGGAAGGACTTGAGGGCCTTGGTCAGCTCGTCCAGAGATAACGGCTGGTCCAGCCTCTCCCGTGTTCTGTCTTCTAAGACCTCCGTGATAGAGGACAGGAACGACTGGGAGGCCGTGCTGTCGGTCGCGTCATACAGACTGGTATAGAAGGATTTACTGATCCTCATGACGTCAGCCTGAGATGACGTTATCGAGCCATCTTCTTCCTTCAGGCTGCTGAGCACGGAGCTCTCTTTGTGCACCTTCTGGAAGAAAAAACGTGAGCATGTCTCGTCCTGCTCAACCGAGCGGACCCTGGACCGGAAGATTATCTTGGAGGCCTCCGAAGCAAAGAGCGAGGCTTGCTGGCCCTTCACCTCCTTGAGGTCCTCCGTGACATCCACCCCCATCGTCTGCAGCAGGAGCAGGTTCTGCATACTTTCCTGAAGCTGGGACAGTTTTCCCCGCCTCTCTCTCGCCTCCTGAACCTTTGAGGATGAAGAACCTCTTGATGTTCCCTTTAACTGTTTCCCACCAGTCCACTGGGGACTCAAAGAGGGGCTTCACGGTTCTCCGACCTGCATAGTCCCTCTTGAGCTCCTCAATGTTTCCCGGGGTCAACAGCTTTGTGTTCAGCTTCCACATTCCCTTACCAGCCCGCTGCTCGTCTTGTAGTGACAGTCGGCCAGCAGGAGGCAGTGGTCAGAGAAGAACACCGGCTTGATGTCGGTGGATCTGACCGAGAGCGTTCAGGACACAAACAGGTAATCTATCCTTGAGCAGATAGACCCGTCTGCCAGTGACCAGGTGTATCTACGCTGCGCTCCGTCTGCAGGGGTGCTGAAGACGTCGTGCAGCTTGGCATCTTTTACTGTGTGCATCAGGGCTCTGGACGTGGTGTCCAGTTTACTGTCGCCCCCGCCGGATCGTCCATCTGCATCAACGATACAGTTGAAGTATCCGGCCAGAATGACCGGCCTGGCCGTAGCCAGCAACAGTGGAAGCTGCTGCAGGACGGCCAACCGTTCACTCTTACCCACTGGGGCGTACACATTAATCAGTCTCAGGGGAGCATTCCTGTACATGACGTCGGCAATGAGGAGGCGCCCGCCCACCACCTCCTTAACCTCGGAGATGGTGAAGTTGCCTCCTCGCAACAGGATACTCAGGCTGGAGGCGCAGCTATCATTGCCCCCCGACCAAACTGACGGCCCATGGGCCCACAAGCTCGACCATCTCCTGTAGCTGCTGAGGTGCGGTATCCCACATTCCTGCAGAAACAGGAAGGCCATCGTAGAAACACATTGCGTAGCCGATTTGATGCTACGCACATTGATGCTGGCAATTTGTAACCCCATTTTAACACTTTCCATTTGCTGCTGGTCTTGCCCCTCTGGGGTAGCTGTGTGCATTCCCTGGTGACGGCAAACTGCTGGACCCTCCCAGGGCTGAGGTAGCTGTCCGGCTCCACGTTGGAGCCATTTCCCCGCTCTGGTGTCTTCGGGTCAGGCCCAGGTTCCGCATAGTTCAGTTCTCCATCTGACAGCAGGGCTGTCACAGGACCGCTGCTCCCAGTTACCTGGTGCTGTGGGCTGGTGGGTACCTCTTGGTTCTCACCGGGTGGGGGGAGGCCTTTACCTGTCTTTTCCTGTTTGGGCGTTGCTGCCCTCCTTTTTCCCCACAGCGCTCTGTCTCTTCCTCTGGTGACGACCCTCCTTGCGCCCGTCCTCACCGTCGGAAGAGCTGCCTGTATCCTCGCCGTGTAGGTGTCGCTTACCCACTCGCTGGGTGGCTTTGGGAGGTTTCCTCTTCCTGCTTTTCACGGTAATCCAATCCTTTGCCTCCTTTGATCCTTTCTCTTCCATTTCCTCCGTCTGTCTGAAGGAGCTTGGATTGGCTGCTGCACCTCCCCGCTGTCTGCCATCTGCTCCGCTACAGCCCTTCCTTCTGGGTGCCTCCAGACACCGTTCCCGTGCTGTTTTGTGGTACCTTGCTGGTCTTAGGCGGTCCACGGCTCGTGTTGCCACCTCTGGCCATCTGTGCGTAGGTGGCAGCCCCTCGTCTTGGGCAGGCCTTGTACAGGTGGCCTGCCTCTCCGCACAGATTACAGTTCTTGGCCTCCTTACATTCCTTGGTCGGGTGGCCTTCCTGCTTGCAGTTTCGGCAGACGGTCACCTTGCAATCCGCCGCCATGTGGCCTGATCTCCCGCAGGTTCGGCACACTTTCGGCTGCCCTGCGTATGTTAGGTAACCTTCTGCTTCCTCCGATGGCAAAGCTGGAGGGTGGGTGGAGGATGTTCCCACTGGCATCGATCCTCAGGGTTACCCTGACCTGTTGTTTGCTGGTCCAGATCCCGAAAGGATCGGCCACATCGGTACTCTCTCCCTCTACCTGGACGTATCTTCTCAAGAAGGTCAGGACATCCGCTGCTGGGACGTGAAGGTTGTACATCTGGATTGTTACAACCCGACTCCTCTGCGCAGAAAGCACACACAACGGGACCGCCGACAAGATGGAGAACAGAAGGTCCCCTTCCTTCTCCTTGAAGGCCTTCAGGAGCTGCTCGCAATTCTTCACGCTCCTGAAGGTCACATTGAAATAGCCTGCCGCAGGGAAATCCTGCAGGCAGTACACATCCGCTGCTTCGAACCCGCAGCACTCCAGCAAAATCTTCTTCACAAACACCGTCTGATCGACCGGTGTGTGCTCCTCCACCTTCTTCACAGTCACCCTGACTGTGTTGCGAATGCCCTGGCCAGGGCTGCGAGTGGCTGCTGAGGCAATAGTTCTGAGGTTGGCTGGTACCTGAATTGGCGTTAGGCCGAAGCCAGCATAAAGATCCACCAAGAGCAAGTCAGCACAACCAAACAATCCTCCAACGTCCAATCACGATCCAGCGATGGGATCCAGCGATGGTCTCCAGCAGCTCCGACGACTCGCAACACAATCCCCGTGGTTTCTCCGAGGAGAAAGTGAGGTCTGCAGATGCTGGAGATCAAAGTTGAAACTTTATTGCTGGAACAGCACAGCGGTCAGGCAGCATCCAGGGAACAGGAGATTCGACGTTTCGGGCACAGGCCCTTCTTCAGGAATGAGCAGAGAGTGTTCAGCAGGAGAAGATAAAAGGTAGGGAGGAGGGACTTGGAGGAGGGGAGTTGGAAATGTGATAGGTGGAAAGAGGTCAAGGTGAGGGTGATAGGTCGGAGTAGGGTGGAGGCGGAGAGGTCAAGAAGAAGACCTGCAGTCTTCTTCTTGACCTCTCCGCCTCCACCCTACTCCGACCTATCACCCTCACCTTGACCTCTTTCCACCTATCACATTTCCAACTCCCCTCCTCCAAGTCCCTCCTCCCTACCTTTTATCTTCTCCTGCTGAACACTCTCTGCTCATTCCTGAAGAAGGGCCTGTGCCCGAAACGTCGAATCTCCTGTTCCCTGGATGCTGCCTGACCTGCTGTGCTGTTCCAGCAATAAAGTTTCAACCCCGTGGTTTCTCCCCCGCCAGCACACGTCCGCTGCGTCGAACCGACAGCACTCGAGCAGAATCTCTTAATGGGTGGAGTGGTAGCAAATCATATGGACAGCCAAGTAACTTTAGCTGCAAGACCCAGTGTCAGGCAATTGTGGAGGAGGTCTACGCAAATGCACTTTTCCTTAAGGTCAACTTCCCTAACCCTACCGCTTCCTGGCCTCATGAACCTGGTTCTCTAACTTCCTTGTTGCAAATCCTGAGCCTTGGCTTACTCAGGCACCTCAGTGTGGTGGGAGCAGTGACCATTATTACGGACTGCCACTGCTGTGACTGAAGAGCTGGCAGCCATCCGATTGGCTATCAGCTCTGTAAGGCAGAACTCCTCCCAATAAAGCGATGAATCCTTCCTTAAACCAATTAAATGCTACTTCAAATGTTAAAATGTTGCAGAGTAAACAATGACATACAGAGCAAATGTGGACAGGCTCCCCATTACATTTTAGCTAGGTCAAAGCAGGAATCATGGCGCTCAGAACACCCAGTTCATAATCATAATGTCGCAAATAGTGGAGTTTTCTGCTCACTTGAATAGCATGGGCAATTATGAGAAATTTGAGAAAAAAGAGTAAAAATGGAATATCAGTTTCTCAATGTCAAGAAAAATGTTCCAATTTCCCTCTTTATAATTTAAATGGTGATTTCTAAATCTCACTAATGAGCAACATCTACCTTATTTCCATGCTTTTACATTACATTAACTGATCTTTCATCATTTTAAACAGCTCCCAATTTTCCTCATCTTTCTTGAGAAACTAGACAGCAGTGTTAATTCCCGACATTAAAGTCCGAGTGGTTATCTAGCAGTAACAGCTCACTATTCACTTCTCCCGGCATTCAAACAACTGTCTTCACCACAATGTCCCTGCACTCTCTATGGATACTTTCTGTCCAATTCTGTTGTTCTCCTCAGCATAAAGTGTTTTCTCTTGACAAAAACAGGTCGCATTTGAAGACAACCTTTCTTTCTGCCAATAATCTATTTTCCCTGTAGTTTGTATACTTATGTGTGTAAAAGTAGAGTCTATTAGTGAATTAGAGTTTTAGTTACTATAGCCATATGCCAATGGTTTATATCTGTTTATACAGTCTAATTACTTGTAATAAATAGTAATTTTTGAATGGAAATCTGGTCCATGCTTTATATCAATCTTGGGCTAAAAGTCTGGAAAATTAGTGCACCTTTAAAAAAAGTGTTAACATTTTGTATGACTCCCGGAATAACAGAGCTTGATTTGTGCACACAATCCCAGTGGGTTGTCGCAAAATTTAGAGACTCATTTGGGATTTGAATTGGATTTGACTTGGATTGGATTAGGAAAAGATGTAACAAGGATTTGGGTGTGGTTTGGTAAATAATATAGGTGAAGTTGAACATCACGCTTTGAACTGAATGTGACATGGTGTGAGAAACAGCAAAGGAGTTCCTAAAGATGGCACAATTGTTGATGGCAGTGTCAAAGGAAATCTCAAATCTAAGGTTGATTGATTAATTTGGCAGGTAAACTGAGATAGCATTTCCTAAAAAGGCAGAGGTAACAGAAATACTAGCACAGACAGCGTTTGGATTTTAAAAAAATAAAAAAAGAACCAAGAGGTGGCATGGTAGCTCAGTGGCTAGCACTGCTGCCTCACAGCGCCAGGGACCCAGGTTTGATTCCAGCCTCAGGCGACTGTCTGTGTGGGTTTGCACATTTTCCCCGTGTCTGTGTGGGTTTTCTCCGGGTACTCAGGTTTCCTCCCACAGTCCAAAGATATGCAGGTTAAGTGAATTGGACATGCTAAATTGCCCATTGTGTTCAGAGATGTGGAGGTAAGGAGCACTAATCAGGGGTAAATGCAGAGTAATGGAGATTGGGTTTGGGTGAGACACTCTTCGGGGGGTCGGTGTGGACTTGTTGGCTTAAGGGCCTGTAGGGATTCTAAGATTACTTCAAGTGGTAAAATGTTGGAGTCAGGTGATATTCAGTGAAGAGACTGGAGCGTAAAAAATAGAATGAAGAAACTTGAGATGGCAGAAAAAATAAGAAAAGAGCAGCAAAAGAGAAGGAAAGGGAGATAAAATTCAAAAATAGAACTGAGAAAATTAGAATTAGAAGCACAAGGAAAATGAGGAGAGAAAATGACACAGTTGAAACAGAAGATGTCGGATGCTTTTGAAGGCTTTAGGGAAAAGAACCTGAGTCATAACTAAGAGCTCAGTAAGAAATATTTAAATTGGCACAGGCGCTTCTGAAACTCGAGGAAGATGATGTGGAGGCATTCATCATGTCAGGAGAGAAAATAGCTAGACAAATGAATTGGGAAAAAGTGGACTGGACATTGCTCATGCAGAGTCGAGAGTAGGGTGCTGGAAAAGCACAGCAGGTCAGGCAGCATCCGAGGAGCAGGAGAATCGACATTTTGGGCCAGAGTCCTTCATCAGGAATGAGGCTCATTCTTGATGAAGGGCTCTTGCCTGAAACATCAATTCTCCTGCTCCTCGGATGCTGCCTGACCTGCTGTGCTTTTCCAGCACCCCACTCTCGACTGTGATCTTCAGCATCTGCAATCCTCACTTTCTCCATTGCTCATGCAGAGCAAGTTAATGGATAAACAATTGGAAATTTATGCTTCAGTGTCTGAGGAGGTTTGTCGGGTTTGTGATGCAGTGAAGAAAACTATATTGGTTGCATTTCAGTTAGTGCATGAGGCTTATAGGTAAAGGTTTTGGAATTTATGAATACGCCTCAGCAAAGCTATATTAAACTCAAAGTGTTAAGCAAAGTAATATTGACAAATGGATTAGAGCATTACAAAGTGAAATCATTTATGAAACCCTTAGAGAGGTTATTCTCGTACAATTTTTAAAAAAAATTACTTCCTTTTGTAGAAAGAATACATGTTGAGGACCAAAGGTTTGTAACTAGTGGCTGATGATCATGAGCTAATCCATAGGACTAAAGATTTTTTCCATGACCCTTATAAATTCAAAAGGAACAGAAAATGGAAGAGTGAAAGGAGGGTAAGTCACCAAGGTAAAGAATGGATACTGGGAATTCCTGAAAGTCTCCTCAGATCAGCAGTCAAATTACTGAAGTTGGAGGTGAAAATTGATGGCAAGGTCTTTCCATTCTAACAAGGTGGGACACATTTGTTTGGAATGCTGCATGTTGAAAGGGAAATCATAGGAGCTTTTGGAGTTTGCAAAAATGAGTCTGAAAAGGAAATTCACAAGGAAATGCCAACAGATCAGATTATAGCTTTAAGACTATAAGACTGTAAGATGTAGGAACATAAGTAAGTCATTCAACATGATTCTATTCCACCATTCAACGAGATCATGGATGATCTGATAAGCCTGAATTCCAATTTCCTTCCTTCTCTCCATAACCCTTGATTCCATTAAGGATTAAAAGTCTGCCAGAGCCTTAAATATACTCAATGCTGCAGGCCTCAGAATCCATATGTTCAATAAGGTCGCCTCTCATTCCTCCAAATTTGAACGAGTACCGGGCCAACGTAGTCAACCTTGCCTCATAAGACAATCCCTCAACCTGGTATGAGTTGAATGACCCATCTCTGACTGCATCCAATGCCAGTATGCCTGTCCTTAGATAAGGGGCCCAAAACTGATCACATTATTCTTGTAGTCTGACTAGTGCCTTGTATAGATTTAGCAAAACCTTCTCACTTTCATTTTCCATTCTCTTTGAAATAAAGACCAACATTTGATTTGCTTTCCCTACCAACTTAGAAGCTAGCTTTTTGTAACTCATGGACGATGATTCAAATCTTTCTGCAGCTTTCTGCAGTTTCTCTATTTAAATAACATTCAGCTCCTCTATTCTTACTGTCAAAGTGCATAAACTCACATTTTTCAATAGTATATTCCATCTGCCAAGTACTTGCTCATTTGCTTAACCTGGCAGTGTCCCTCTGTATTCTTTGTGCCATCCTCACCACTTACTTTCCTACATATTTTTGTCATTTGCAAACTTGGTTATTGTACATTCACTTTCCTCATCAAAATCATTGATAAAATTGTAACTAACTGTGGACTCATCACTGACTCCTGCGGCATACCACTAGTAATGGGTTGCTATCCTGAAAATGTGTCCCTTATTCCAACTCTCTGTCTTCTATTAGTTAGACAATTCTCTATCCATGCTACCTCCTCCAACATTAATGTGTGTTATATCCTGTACAGAATGAGCAGAACAAATCCAACCCAGACAATTACACCTCATCAATTGACTCTTGATCATCAGTAAGTGATGGAAAATGTCATCAACAGCACAACCAATCTACACTTGTTTAGCAATAACCTGCTCACCCAGTTTGGATTCTGCCAGGACTAGTCAGTTCCTGATCTCATTACAGCCTTAGTTCAAAAATGGATAAAAGAGCTGAATTCCAGAGGTGAGATGAGAACGACTGCCATTGACATCACAGCTGCATTTGACTGAGTGTGGCATCGAAGCGCTTGAGCAGAAAATGGGCAGACAGGTGGTAGATAATTTCAATATGTAAAAATGCGAAGTGATTCATTTTGATTGGAAGAACATTGAGAGACAATTTAAAACTAAAGAACACAATTCTAAAAGTGAGTGCAGGAGCTGAGGGACTTGGGTGTATATGTACATTGGTCATCAAAGGTGGCAAGATAGATTGTGTTTCCTGATAAAGGGCTTTTGCCCGAAACAACGATTTTCCTGCTCCTAGGATGCTGCCTGACTTTCTGTGCTTTTCCAGCACCACTCTAATCTAGACTCTGATTTCCAGCATCTGCAGTCCTAACTTTTGCCTAGATTGCGAGAACAGGCAATAAAGCAAACAGTATCTAAGGCATTATTAATAGGGCACAGACAACAAGTAGGAGATTATGCTGAATTTATATAGGATACCAACCACAGCCAGTGTGTTACGTTCAGTTCTGGGAGCTGCAGTTGAAGGATGTGAAATCATTGGACAGAGTTCAGAAAAGATTCACAAGAATGCTTCGACAGATTAAGAACTTCAACTATGAGGACAGTTTGGACTGTTTCTCTTGGAGGAAAGCAGGCTGAGGAGATCTGATTGAGATATACAAAATTGTGAGGGGGCAGGACAGAACAGATAGATAAGGACATTCTATCCCCAATTGTGAACAGATCAATAGAGAGAAGGCACAGATTTAAAGTAATTAGAAAAAGCACTAAATAGTATATGAGAAAAATAATTTTCACACCACTACTGCTGCAGTGAGAGTGGTGTGGGGGTACTTTCAATTGAAGCATTCAAGAGAGTTAGACACTTATTTGAAGACTTTGGAGAGCTTGAGAAAGAAAGTGAGAAAAGGGCAATATGCAAATTGCTCATTTAAAGATTTGGTGTAGACACAATGGGCTAAATGACCTTCTGCATTGTAACAATTCTGTTGTCTATGAAGACTCTGTGGAATAGCACATCTCTGAGGAGAAAACATAATTAGTCTGACATTCTCAGCCACCAGCTCACCAGCATAGAAATTAAAATCTGCACTTGGTCAAACACAAGGAATAAGTGTGCTACAAACATGCAAGGGAGAAGGATAATTTGTGTGACAGTTCACTGGAGGACAAGGTTGTCTATGCGTTCTATTGCAGAGGACTCAGCTGAGAACTGTAATGCCATGTTTGACAAGATGATACTGATAGATAGGCAAACCAAAATGCTCAGTGCACTGCAATCCTGGCACAGAGCCTGTTATTACCATGAAGCATCATGGAGGAGACCAGCTGCAACTTGGCACAGGGATATGCACAGAGTTCAAAGTCTGTCCTTTCCTAGTTAGAATTCATGGCCACTTCCATATGACTATGTGAGAACCCATATGTAATTCAACATCTCATGTCCAATGTTTGTATTTCAGCACAGGCAGAGACCACCCAATAACTAAGTCCTGCAGACTGAGGTTATGACGTTTCTTCTCTTTATAATACAATTAGAGCCATGAAAGCTCAAATTGCAGCCATCTTGACTGTGGATACCAATGCTGGTAGGGGATAATACAGTGCAACAGCAGATGAAGAGGATTGCTGGAACACTACCCTGGAGGAGTGGTTGTGATTTCATTGATTTTTCTCGGACTTACAGCATTAGTGACTTTGCAGTTGCCTGTTTGTTTCCAGTCACCCACACCACTGCCACACATGCTGAAATCTGAAGGCATACTCCCAAGGTTCAGATTGCATGAGGGTTTCCTGCAAGGTAACCTTCAGTCTCTTCCATTGAAAATCAGCAGCCTTCTACCAGTGCCGTTGCAGTAATTGAAGTAGCTTTGGAGCACTGGATCTGATAAAGGCACAAAGGAAAACTGGCAAACTATGGTGCCACAATGCTAAATTTTGGAGTCTTATATTGTAAGAAATGGAAAAATCAGATTGTGCATTAACAAAATAAATAATTTTTAAAAACTTGTGCAAGTTAACGATTTAGTAATACAAACCTCAAATCCAGCATTCATCTTTGCTACTTCATTAGCAAGTTGCTGTTTAAAACTATTACGAAGGACTTCAATTCTCTGCAAAAATTAAAACAAACTAGTTAATTCAAAGAGCAATTCTGCAACAGTACTTTCCTTCCTATTGAGCTCAGGTTGGGACCTCTGGCAGTGGGGCAGTGATGGGGAGTGTGGGGGTGGTCTGGTGCAGCTGTAGGAAGAGAGTGAGGCAGGTTTGGTAGTGGGTAGGGTGAGATTATAAGACTAGGCAGCAAATAAATGCAGGATTGGGTTGGGTCCTGTGGTGTGGCTGGAATTGAGATTGCAACTGGTTGAAACTATATAAAAGAAAACAGTGCCATTAGAGCTCAATCTTGACAATTCCAGTCATGTAGGCCAATTAAGTTGAAGCAAACATGGCTAGACTTAGAAGCTGTGAATAGACAAGCATACAGTTGCCACAGCTGCTTCTGTTACTCAGAGATAATGTTAGTAGATCTGCATCATGCAAGAGATTGTAGGCAATGTTGAGGATGTCCAGCAGCCTATGGATTGGCCATCATTGCAGTGGCCATCGTTGAGTGTTTGGGTCAGTTCCACTAGTGAGCGAGGGAACTTAGGGGCAGTGCAGGGAAGGGAAAACTTAAAAAAGTCAGTAGCATGGTGGCACAGTGGTTAGCACTGCTGCCACACAGCACCAGGGACCTGGGTTCAATTCCAGCCTCGGGCGACTGTCTATATGCAGTCCTTAGATATGCAGGTTAGGTGCAACTGGCCATGCAAAATTGTTCAGAGTGTTGAGGGATGTGCAGGCCACATGGATTTGGCATAGGAAATGCAGTGTTACATGGATAGGGTAGGGGAGGTTGGTCTGGGTGGGACGCTCTTCAGAGGGCCAGTGTAGACTTGATGGGCTGAATGGCCTGCTTCTACATTGTAGGGATTCTATGGTACTGAATGCTACATCAAGTATATGACAGTATCTTGCATTTTTTCTTCTATTCAAGTTTTGTAACAAAAAAAAATCAATGCACATTGGCTCAACATACAGCCATAGACCTATGACAGATGAAAACTAATCACCCCAGTGGAAACAAAGACTTCAGTCAACCATTGCCAGGATATGATCATCTCTATTGCCAAGTGTTCCTGTAGTTTGAGGAAGCAATACTCTCAGAGGTGCAGGTTAACAATAACACTTTTTGTCGTGCATATTAGAACCACAACTTAATTTGCAACAGTTAAGCAAATGGAATAAAGAACTCTCTGTCCTGTTTTCCATTTCATCCTCATCCTTTTAGCCTAAGAAACAGCGCCAACAGTGCCACTAAACAAATGCAACATCAACCTCATCACAGTGTCCTTCAAAATTGTGTCCTTCACAAAGAAGTTCTTCTTCTAGGATTTAGCCTGGAGCCCAACCAACATCAGTGCACAATCAACCTGAGTGCCACAAGCACAGGCTTCACCAAAAATCCACAGGCCTGCATAACCTCCTCAACACTGCCTACAATGTCTTGCATGGTGTAGATCTACCAACATTATCTCCAAGTGACAGAAGCAGCTATAGCAACTGTATGCTTGTCTATTCATAGCTTTTGGGTTGAGCCTATGTTTGCTTCAACTTACCTAACCGATATAACTGGAATCATCAAGATTGAGCTCTTATGGCACTGTGTTCTTTTATATGGTTTCAACCAGTAGCAATCTCAATTTCAGCCTAAGTTTCCTCAGAAACTAGAAGGCTCAATTTTCTTTTAATATTTCCTTTTATAATTATGATATGTCAAAAAAAAGCTTTGAAACCCAGATTCAAATAAACCATAAATTAATCAATAAATTGATCCACATCAAACTTGTAGTTGGTCTGCAGAAATTGACCAAGCCTCCTCAGACATCATCTTTCCAACCCAGCACCACCTGTAAGTCCCATTTCAAGGACTCACTGTCCAGACTTGAGTATATCGCCTCTATTTCAGTGTCACTGAGTTAAAATCCTGAAATTCCATTCTTAATGGCTTTGTGGGTTCACCTAAACAAAACTGACGACAGTGCATCAAGAAGGTAACACTCCACTACCTGCTCTTGGGTCAGGCATTGGTGGCCAGACGTCTCTTGAATAAATTTAGAAAAATTGCTTTATGCACAGAATGAGTTGGGCTTTCATAATAAATGATCACTTCCATAGCCATATCTGTTTTAGTGCAATAATTAATCCATGCATCACTAACAGCTAAAATAAAGACTCAGCATGATTTATGGTGAAACCAATAAACCTCCGAGTTCTACTTGCCCTGACCATATAAATACATAGGAGGGCTTATGCCCGAAACGTCGATTCTCCTGTTCCCTAGATGCTGCCTGACCTGCTGCGCTTTTCCAGCAACACATTTTCAGCATATAAATACATAATACTCCAATATATTTATAACAAACTAACAAAGGAAATCAAATGTAAGTGTTACCTGTAGATACATATCTTGAAGATATGAAGTGTAGTCATTAATTCTATTATATAGGTCTAAAGATTGCTGCTTCATTTTCTTTTCGTAGTCTGCTTTTAGGAGCAATGTTTTGGATTGTAAACCTCTTTTAAGAATGGTAACATCCTGAGTAAGATACAAAGTATTACACATATTAGCATAATACTTTATCACATTAAATTAATTAGTATAAAAAAGGTTTATGACAAATTTCATAATGACCATGCTTCAGGAGGAAACTGGAAATGGGATTCATGAGAATGGCAAAGAGCTAGTACGAGAAAAATTAGTAAGTAGTGTAAAAGGGTTTTCAAAATATAAATAAGGTATAATTCAGAGATGAAGAGAAATTACTTCTCTCAAATGGTTGTGAATATGTGAATTTCACTACCGCAGAGTGTGGTGGTTGTTGGAATATTGAGTACATTTAAGGAGGACATTGCCAGATTTTTAATTACTAATGGTTGAAGGGTTATGGAGATCAGGCAGGAAAATGGAGTTGAGACCAAGTTGAGATCAGGCGAAATTAAATTGAATGATGGAGCAGGCTTGAGGGGCTGAATTGCTTACTCCTGCTCCTAGTTTTTTTTTCAATTCACGCACAAGATGTGCTGGTTAGGGCAGCATTTATTGCCCATCCATTATTGCTGCAAGCACAGTTAAGTGTCAACCACATTGTTGTGGTCTGGAGTCACATATAAGCCAGAGCAGGTAAGGATGACAAATTTCCACCCCGAAAAGACATTAGTCAACCACATGGGTTTTTTTTCCTGACAATCAAAAATGGGCCTGATTAGACCTTTAATTCCAGATTCTTTATTAAATTCAAATTCCACTATCTACCATGGCATGATTTGAACCTTGGTCCCCAGAACATTAGCTGAGTTCCTGGATTAATAGCCTGGCGATAATATCACTGGGCCACTGCCTCCCTCCAAGTCCTAATGCTCTTATTTTATGTCCTAGCTAGCCTGATCCTGACTTCGTGTCATTGTAGAAGTAAAGGGTTAGCTGGCAGTACAACTGTTTCTTAATATCTGCTATACATTGCTGAGACTTAGGGAGACTCATGTCAGAATCTTTTAGGGGTCTGAGAGCATGGATTATGATGACCTATATGTTAGAATTGAGCGATAAGTGTAGTTAGGCCCATGTCAGCACTAAGATTATCTTGATCTATCTTTAATGCTTTCCATAAGCAGCATGACAAGATTATTGCTCAGCAGTATTGATTGTTAAGTGCCTTACTAATGATACAACTCATTACATTAATATTCAGATTCTTACCAAATTTGCTAAACAAGCTAGCCATTGAGTAAACTCGACCAGGAAACCAGAGTGAGCACCTGGCAGATAAAGTTTATGACTTACTCTCAATGACCTCCATGTTGGAAATAGGCACCAACATCACCAGGCATGACCACACATACCCATATCCACAGATGTTGACATCTGCCATGTCACGGCCTTTATAAACTTATTGCAGGATGCACAGGAAACTATCAATATAAGGCTGCAGCAAGCTTAAATACATACTCTCAGCTTATTGACTGGACCTGACTGCATTACCTGGTTATCCATTTGCTTTCATAGCTTACCTGGATGCTCCAGCATTTTCAATTCCTTGCCTTTTTGTACTTTGACCCCCTTATCCAGAGATAACTCATGTTACTGTTATTTTGCTTTGCTGTTTAGCACAGACATAAAGCCAGGAAACTTGTCATAGTTGCCAACAGGCCTCAATCAAGTCAAGGAGAGTAGTCTTCACTCAGGGGTTCCCAGCACAGTAAGTCAAGGGCAGTCCAGGCCTTCTTCCAGGGAGTGGGGAGCGGGGTCACAATCAGGATTCTCACCTCAAAGGTAATACTGAATTACTACTGCCTAAGCTACAGGCAAACAAGAAAAGAAACAAGTCAAGGAATTAAATGCACAGCTCAAAGATTTGTGTGAGTAAAATGAATTTTAGTTAATGGGGCACTAGTACCAGCATTGGGGTAGACAGGAGATGCTCCAATGGGACAAGCTTCAGTTTACAGAGTGTTGTGCTGGAAAAGCACAGCCAGTCAGACAGCATCCGAGGAGCAGGGGAATTGATGTTTCAAGCAGAAGCTCTCTATCAGGAATTAGGGAGTAGCCCAAGGGGCTGAGAGATAAATGGGAGGGTGGTGGGCCTGGGGGTAAGGTAGCTGAGAATGTGATAGGTAGATGAAGTTGGGAGTGAAGTTGTTAGGTCAGAGAGGAGTATGGAGTGAATAGGTGGGAAGGAAGATGGACAGGTAGGACAGGTCAAAAGAGTGGTGCTCAGTTGGAAGGTTGGATCTGGGATAAGGTGGGGGAGAAGAAATGAGGAAACTGATGAAATCCACATTGATCCCATGTGGTTGGAGTCCCCAAGATGGAAGATGAGACATTCATTCTCCAGGCGTCGAGTGGTAAGGGTTTGGCGGTCGAGGAAGCCTAGGACTTGCCAATCTCTGGATACATTGCATTATCCTCTGCCATTTCCACCACTTACAAACAAACCCCACCACCAGGAATATATTTCCCTCCCTAACCCTATCTGCATTCCATACAGACCATTCCCTCCATGACTCCCTTGTTAAATCCATGCACCTCGACCAACGCACCCTCCCCTCCTGGCACCTTCCCCTGCCACCGCAGGAATTGCAAACCTGCGCCAATACAACCCCCCCCCCCACCCACGGGCCAAAGGAGCCTTCCACATCCATCAGAGATTTACCTGCATTTCCACACATGTTATCTACTGTATCCATTGCTCCCCATGTGGTCTCCTCTACATTGAGGAGACAGGATACCTACTTGTTGAACGCTTCATAGAACATCTCCGGGACCCATGCAAGAAACAACCTCACTGCCCTATGGTCAGACACTTTAACACCCCCTCACACTTGGCCAAGGACATGCACCGCAAAATCCTTACCACCCCTGGAGGAAGAAAGCCTCATCTTCCACCTTGGGCCTGCCAATTACATGGGATCGATGTGGATTTCACCGGTTTCCTCATTTCTCCTCACCCCATCATGATCCCAGATCCAACGTTCTAACTTTGCAATGCCCTCTTGACCTGTCCTACCTTTCTATCTTCCTTCCCACCTATCCACTCCACACTCCTCTCTGACCTATCACCTTCACCCCCAACTTCATCTATCTATCGCATTCTCAATTACCTTCCCCCAAACCCCACCACTCTCCTATTTATCGTTCAGCCCCCTTGGGCCACCCCCTCATTCCTGATGAAGAGCTTATGATCAAAATGTCAATTCTCCTCGGATGCTGCCTGACCGGCTGTGCTTTTCCAGCACAATACTCTTCGACTCTGATCTCCAGCATCTGCAGTACTCACTTTCTCCAAGCTTCAGTTTAACTGTGTTAGGACGAGTGACCTGGTAAATCAAATAATTAAGGTTGTGGATAGGGCTTTAAATTAGTTAAATAGGAGAGGGCTTTGGAGAGAAGAAATAGAGGCTTACAAACAAAAGGATTTGGCAGTATACAGGGTATCTATTTGAATAACAATACCGAGAGTGGGACTGGAAGGCATAGAGTGTACAAAAATTGAAAAACAGTAGTAAACAGGGCAATAAAGGGGAAAAATGGTGAAAAGACAAAGGTAATGGCGCTTTACTTGAAAACATACAGTATTTGGAACAAAATAAATGAACTAATGGCACAAATACAGGTTAATGGGTATTACCTTATAGCTATTATGGTTAGATGGAAACATAGAAAACAGGTGCACGAATAGATAGACCATTTAACCTCTTGAGTCCATACCACCATTCAACATGATCATGACTGATGAGGCAATTTCAGAATCCCACTCCTGCTTTCTCTCCATACCCCTTGATCCCTTTAGCTGTGAGGGTCATGTCCAGGTCCTCTTGAATATATATATATAACAAACTGGCCCCAACAACTTTCTGTGGTAGAGAATTCCATAGGTTCAGAACTCTCTGAGAGAAGAAACCTTCCTATTCTCAGTCCAGATTGGCCGATCTCTTATTCTTAGAACAGGAATATAGTGTTGAGATTGAGGAACAGCCATAATCATGATGACTGGCAGAGTCAGTTTGTTGGGGCAAGTAGCCTACCTTTGTTCTTATTTTCCATGTTTCTATTCTGGCCTTCTTTAAAGATCTACAAATCCAGCCCATGGTTTCAGAATAAGCAGTCAGTCGTGAAGCACTGACATAAGGTGAAATTACTTCACTCAAAGGATTGTCTCTCTGAAATTCTCTATCCCAGAGAGTTGTGGATGTTCAGCCATTGAGTTTATGCAAGGTGGAAATCACGAATTAAGTTGAATGGAGATTGTACAAGTATAGAAACTTACAGTTATATGGAACATTAATAAATGCATCTGGCACTTTACAAGCTGTAGTAATTGTAAAAAGGTCATCCAACTGGACCTCACAGAATATGAAATCTGAGATTGGAGCTGTTAATCTGGTCTAATCAGGGAGACCTGGCTGACGTAAAAGAATTAATGGAAGGTATATTGTTCCCCAAATGCCTTACTCATTGAGAGGCAGTGCTATTGTCAAAGGCTATGTATTTGTAAATAAAGGGTGATTAGTGATGTAATGCCTGCCTCTGAAGAGTTATTTCACAAGCATTACTAAACAAAAGTTGATAGTACAAGAAAATGTAGGTAAGGTGGATCAGCTGAGACTGGTAGTCTCTTGTGTTGCAGTGGTACTATCCCCACCTCTGAGCCAGAAGGTGTGTGTTCAAGTCCCACATGCTCCAGAGATGAATAATAATATCACTGAATAAGTTGATTAGAAAATTGACTGGTAGAGCAAGGACTTTTGTAATGTAGTGGTAGTGTCCTACTTCTGAGCCAGGAGGCCTAAATTCAAGTCTTATCTTCTCCAGAGGTATGTAATAACATATCTAAGCAAGTTGGTTAGAAAATACCTTGAGTGGTAGAGCTCGCTCAAAAGGATGACTGGCTTACTCATACTGAAGTTTAATTTGCTATCTTCTGGTACTATGGATCATTAAATTGCAACAATCGAGTAGTTATACACTTTGAGGCACAATATTATTGTTTTTTGAGAAGATCTGTAGCTCAGGTTGATGATAAGTATGTAAGTTAGCTCGCTGACCTGGAAGGTTTGTTTTCAGAATTTTGTCGCCATGATTAGGTAACATCATCAGTGACAGTCTCTGGTGAAGCGCCGGTGATATGTTCCACCTCTCTATTTATAGGTCTTAGTTTCTTGAGGTGGGAAGGTAGATGGGATCTGAGTTGATGTGCTTATTGATGGAGTTCTGGTTAGAATGCCATGCTTCTAAGAATTCTCATGCATGTCTTTGTTTCACCTGTCCTAGGATGTGTGTATTGTCCCAGTCAAATTGATGTCCTTCTTTGTCTGTATGTATGGAAACTAGTGATAGTGGGTTGTGGCTTTTTGTGGCTATTTGTTGGTGTTCATGTATCCGAGGGGAAAGTCTTCTGCTTGTTGATGTAGCCACCAAAAGATACACACATCTAAGGACAGGCGAAACAAAGATACGCATGAGAATTCTTAAAGGCACGGCATTCTTATCAGAACTCCAGCAATAAACACTTTGACTTAGATCCAAACTATCTTCCCTTGAAAAAAGAACCGGAAATGATATCACCCACATTAAGAAACCAATAAATGGAGAAGTGGGACATACCACCAGCACTTTACCAGATACTCTCATTGATGATGATACCTAATCATGGTGACGAAATATCTGAAAACAAACCTTCCAGCTCAGCGAGCTAACTTTCATATGCAAATATTATTTTCACTCTCAACTACCTAATTCTTTATTATCAAATAAGTGAATTATCTGAGCACATGCATTAAAAAACACAACTACAATCACTTTTTCATGTTCAAAACTTCGCCTTCCATGCTTTCTGTCCTTTTACTAATTTTGTACCCATGCTGTTGTTCGTTTACTACCATCTTATAGCACTATATTCTTTTATTGAAATATTAAACACTCCAGTCTCAAGGCTTAATACAATATTGAGTACCTTTACAAGTGACTCAACATCATTACTCATTTTCTTTAGTTCCAATATGTCACTGTCATCGGTTTGAGTGGCACGATCTGTTTTAAAGAAGCCAACCTTCAAATGATTTGATGGGCCAGAGCTGGAATGAAAGAGATAAAACATGTAACAGAAGCAATACTAAAATATTGCAACTTATCCATTCATGGGATGTACAGCTCACTGCCTAGACCAGTATTCATTGTTCATCCTTAATTGCCTAGTGGTGGTGAGCTACCTTCTGGAATCACTACAGACCTAATGCTGTAGTGTAGGTGCACCCACAAAGCTGTTAGGAAAGCAGCAACTGAATGTAGAACCCAAGGCAGTGAGGAAGCAGCAATGTAATTGGAAATCAAGATGGTGTGTGGTTTGGAGAGGAACTTGGAGGTTATGCCGTTCCTATGTAGCTGCTTTGAGCTGGTACAGGTCATGGGTTTGGAAGCTCTAAACCCAAGAGAGGCTTGGCGAATTCATGCAATACATCTTGTTGATGGCATACATTGCTGCCTCTGTGCATTAATAATGATAGGAGTTAACACTGAAGGTGTTGGATGGGGTGGCAAACAATCAGGCTGCTTTAACCTAAATGGTGTCAAACTTCTTGTGAGTTGTTAGGGCTGAACCCATCTGAACAAGTGGGGAATATTTTACCAGACTTGTGCCTTCTAAATGTTGAACAGGAAGTTAGTTATTGCAGCACAATTCCTAACGTTTTACCTGTTCTTGTAGACAATAGTTTGCATATTGCTGGCCCAGTCTGATAAGCAGAATGTTTTTAGTCAGGGACTCAACAATGGAAAGGGTGTTGAATGTCAATGGGATACATTTGGATTCTCACTTGTAGGTGATGATCATTGTCTGGCACTTGTGATGCAAACATTACTTGTGACACAAATGGTATTTAGCAATAATCAGCGCAAGCCTAGATGCTGTCCAAGTATTGCTGCTTATGGACATGGGCTATTTACTTATCTGAGTTGTGAATGGTGCTGAACATTGTACAATCATCAGTGAATATCCCCACTTTTGACATTATGATGGAAGGAAGGTCATTGATAAAGCAGCTATAGATAGTTGGGACTAGGATACCAGTTTAAGTAACTCCTGCAGTGTCGTCTTGGGATTGAGATAATCAGCCTCTAACATACATAACTATCTTCTGTTTTGCCAATTATGACTCCAATCAGTGGAGTCTTCTCCTGATTCCCACTGAGGCCAGTTTTCTTAGCGCTCCTTGATGTCATCCTCAGCCAACTATTGCCTTGATATCAAGGTCAGTCACTCTCAATTCATGTCTAGAATTTAGCCCTTTTGTTCATGTTTTCGGCCAAAACTGCAATGAGATCAGGTGATGAGTGGTCCAGATGGATCAAAACTGAGCATTGGTGAAAATATTATTACTGAATAAGTGCTGCTTGATAGCACTATTTATAACTCTTTCCATTATTTAGCCAAGAATCATGAGCAGACTGAATGGGATATAATGCATTAGTTGGATTTATCTTGCTTTTTCGTGTGCAGGGAATATTTGGGCAATTTTCCTCATTGCGGTTTAAATACTAGTATTGTCACTGAACTGGAACAGCTTTGCTAAGGCAAACCAGGGTTATAATCTTTGCAGTATCTGTTGGCTTTATTAATTTCTTAATATTACGTGAAGTAGTTAAAATATCTTTACAATAGTTGTCATTCAATCACAGCACAGACAATGCTGTTAAACCAAATAAATAAATTGGCAGTTTTCTAGGCATTACATAATTAATAGAATATGGGATCCTTCCAAAGAAAAGAAAACACAAAGAACTTACATTGTTCAAATGTCAGAGAAGATGGAAGTTAGGAAATGGAGTAAGGAAGGAGTAGGTTAGAAAATGAAAATTTAGAATGCTAAATGCAGAGAGAAGCACATTTCAGGTGACGCTGAAGACTTTCTCAGTTTAATCCCAAGCAAATTTAATTCATACTGAGTAGGTTTAATTAGGATAAATAATTTAACATAAAAAGTCTTAATTGCACGATAAGTGAAATGAATACTCAGTACGGGTTCTGATGCATTTTTTGGGTGGAGGGCATTAGGAGGGGAGCAGAGAAACTTTACGATATAAGCTTATGTTTTCCCACTATCTAGAAGTGTTTCCATCCCCTTGCATTGTTCCAATATAGATCTCACCCTGACTAACCAATACATGCATGATTAAAAGGTAATTAAGGTTTATTATCAAGGTCATTAGACATTTTGAAAGGTTGTGAAATTTCATCAGCAGTATATGAAATCTTGTCTTTTTTTGATTCATTCATGGGATATGGGTGTCATTGGCTATTGTCATCATTTAATGCCCATTCCTAATCACTATTGAGAAGGTGGTGGTAAACTACATTCATGAACAACTGCAGTCCACATTTTGTAGGCAAACCCACAAGACAGTCTGGGAAGAAGTTCCAGGATTTTAATATGGAAACTTCTATATTTCAATATTTCAAAGTTTAGGTAGTGAGTGGCACGGAGGGAAATGTGCAGATGGTGATGCTCTATGGTAGTGGTCATTGTTTTAGAAGTTATTAAGCAAATTGGTGAATTTCAGCAGTGCATCTCCTAGGTAGTACACTCTGCTGCTATTGAATGTCAGTGGTGGAGAGAATGGATGATCATGGCTGTTTTGAGCTGGATGGTGTCAAACTGCATATGCATTCTATCACACTCCTGATTTGTGCCTTGCAGATAATGGACAGGTTCTGGAGATAAGTTATTCATTGCAGGATTCCTAGCCTCTGACCTGCAAACATTATATGACTGGTCCAATTCAAGATGTTGATAGTGATGGATTCAGTGGTGCTACTGCCATTGAATGTCACAGGGCAATAGTTAGATTCAATCTTATTGGAGATGATCATTGCCTGACACCCTATAGCATGAATGTATTCAAAGAGACTTCTGACCACGAGAAAGAGCAAGTGTCATTGATGAAGCTGCTGGAGATGGTTGGGTCTAGGACAGTAAGTTGAGGAGCTGCTAGGGGCTTTTGTGGTGCAGCTGTAGTGTACCTACCTCTTGACCAGAAACCTTGAGTTCAAGTCTCACTTGCTCCAGGTGTGTGTAATAGCATCTCTGAACAGGCTGAATAGAAAATATCTAACCTGATAGAACTACTGCTGGCATGACTGATCTCCAACAACCACAACTACCTTCCTTTGTGCCAGGTATGTTTCCAATCAGCAGAGAGTGTTACTCCTGATTTGCATTGACTCGAGATTTGCTTCGACCCCTTGATTCTACACTCGGTCAAATGAAGACTTGAAGTCAGGAGCAGTCATTCTCCCCTTACATCCGGAATTCAGCTTTGTCCATGTTTGAACTAAGGTTGTTATGAGGTCAGGAGCTGAGTGGCCCTTGTAGAACCCAAACTTTCTGCACGTCATTGAATCATGAGTACCAAAGAATTCACATCCCTGGTCACTTTTAAAGAGCAACATGGACAAACATAGAGCAAAGGCTTCGAACTGTTTGCTTTTCACCTGTTTATGGAGCGATTGGATGGTGCTGGGCATGTCAACTAGCTGCTGCTGAGCTACCGTGGTTCGTTCTCCATACATTTGAGCTAGTCTGCTGGGCGCCTTCCAATTCAACTGCTCTAAATGGTCCTTCCAGGCTGTCATACTTGCACTTCACCGGGCATCCCAACCTGTGGACTGTTTCAGAGATAGCCTTTTAACTGAGGACCCCCGGGAAAATCGCACCCAACGTCTCGCTTGGTCATGACCTGAAATCAGCCGGACAGCGGCGAGAACGGGAAAATTCAGCTCATTGATCAATTTCGAGAATCCTCACCACATGGTATATAGTTGCAGGTACTGTTTCTGTAATGCTCACTGTAATGTATAACCTGCACTGAACTGTCAAGGTGTATATATGACCAAAAGACAGTTGAATTGTAACATTCCAGCGAGTGCCAACTACATTTCATTACAGCATGAAGACAATCAGCAATTTCGACGGGGGATGGGGAATCTGACAAGTGGCAAAAGGAAATGCGAACAGAAGGAACAAATATCAATTCTTCAATAGCTTTTTTTTGCTAAAGGACATAATTTTGACAGCAGCTTACACACACAGTGAGCGTTCAGGGGAGGAGGATCGAGGCTAACACAACTAAAAACAGCTCTGAAGAGTCACTGGACCCGAAACTTCAACTCTGCTTTTTCTCCACCGCTGCTGCTCGACCTGCTGAGTCTTCTCAGCAATTTCTATTTTTTGTTTAAAAACAGTTCTCCCGTCCGCGGACCATAACAAATCAGAACCGCCTTTACCCAGTGAAACGGTTGGTTCCGGACGAATAAGACAATAAGAGGACCAAGTCCTGATCATTGCTGTGCACTGACTGCAGAGGTGCATGAGCTGCATCAGTCGCCATTTCGCAACCAGCCGCTTCATTTGCTGCGGCTGTCACCATGGTAACCCTCCAGGGCGGCTGGAAGGCCCCCCCAATCCAAGACAGAGGTGTCCTTGAATATGCCTGAGCGAGAAATCACAGGCACAGAATACGCATGCGCAGTGAACGTTGGCGTCTTGTTGCTGAGCGACTGCAATCCGAGCTGGTCGATGTGTAAATAGAAATATTGTCGGTGCTCACTGCGCATTTGGGTTGTATCGAGTTTCCGACGTTCCGCTTTCATGAGATCAGAGTGGTTACAACACCAGACATGTTAACCTACAAAACCAGCGTACAACTGAAAAGTTGACCCAGCTGGTTGCGTCCCAAGGTGACGGAATACCTGCAATTCCTTTAGATTTCATGATGGCAGGTATTGTTCCCGAATCACATTTCAAAACGCAATCTGTTTTTAAACTGAAATGATATCTCTCACTGATGTATGACATACAAAGAGATGGAGGCACATTAGGAGGACCAAAGTGCTGGGATACAACTTGTATTATAAAAACAAAATGGTCTCAAGTTCAATCTTTGGGGTGTTTGAAGTAATGAGTGAGCTCTGAAGCAATATACCAGAACTTGAAATCACATTTTTGAGAATATGACGAATTATTACCTGCTTTTGGATGGTTTGAATCAATCCTGTCAGATATTATTACACACCTCTGAGACTTGAATATAGGCTTGCTGGTTTGAGGAAGAGACACTACTACCGCACCACAAGAGACCCCAACATATGTTCATTTTATTTAATATCTGAAAGTGTTATTACACCAAAGCACTACTTTTATTTTCAGGCACCACCAATAAAACACTTGTACAGACAATTGGATATTTAGATGTAAGCCCACTACAGGCAATGCAATCCATCAAAAATGAGGAAGGGATTAGCATACATTCTCAATTTGTTATTAACTAATTTTTCCAAATCAATCTCTTTAGTGATGTTATTACACACATCTGGAGCAGGTGGGACATGAACCCTGGCTTCCTTAGACAGGGAGGAAACTTTACCACTGCACCACAAGAGGACCCTGGCATATGCTTTCAGTATAGAGGGCTGAATCGGTGACACCTGCTCTTAAATCCTGAGTTCCTATATTTAAAGCATATGAACTGCATGGGAAAATGTGGAGAATTATGAGGTCATCCTCTTTGAATCTGAGAAAGACAATATGTTCATATTGTGGTGAGAGATTAAGAGCTGTGACAGAGCAAAGGGATTAAGTGTCCATATGCACATTACTGACAGCTACTGCACAGATACAAAAATAGAATGTTACAGCACAGCCTATGGCAGCTATTTGAAGGAGGTGAGCTATTCAGTCCCACAACCCAATTTTTCCAAATCACCCTGCAAATGAAACCTCCTTAAATACATGTATTTGAAAGCAGTTATGTAATCTGATTCCACACTCTTGTCAAGTGTATATTTTGGATCTTAAGAACTTTCTGCGTGAAAAGATTTCTCTTCATTGTTCCTCTGTATTTCTAGGAAAAATGCTGGAGATCAGAGTCAAGGGTGTAGTGCTGGAAAAGCACAGCATGTCAAGCAGCATCCAAGGAGCAGGAGAATTGACGTTTCAGGCATAAGCCCTTCATCAGGAATAAGGCTTATGGGCCAACGGGCAGAGAGATAAATGGGAAGTGGGGGTGGAGCTGGGGTGAAGGTAGCTGAGAATGCAATAGGTAGATGAAGGTGGGGGAGAAGCTGATAGGTTGGAAAGAAGGGTGGAGCGGATAGATGAGAAAAGCGATGGACAGGTCAAGAGGGCGGTGCCAAGTTGGAGGCTTGGCACTGGGATAAGGGGGGGGAAGGGGAATTAGGAAATTGGCGAAATCCACATTAATCCTGTGTGTTTGCAGGATTGCAACTCGGAAGACGAGGCGTTCTTCCTCCAGGCATCGAGTGGTTAGGGTTTGGCGATGGAGGAGGCCCAGGACCTGCATGTCCTTGGTGGAGTGGGAGGGGGAGTTGAAGTGTTCAGCCAGGGGGCAGTGGGTTGGTTGGTGTGGATGTCCCAGAGATGTTCGGTGAAATGATCTGCAAGTTGGCGTCCTGTCTCCCCAATGTAGAGAAGACCACATCGGGTGCAAAAGAGACAGTAGATGATATGGAGGTACAGATAAATTTCTGTCGGATGTGGAAGGATCCTTTGGGGCCTAGGTTGGAGGTGAGGTGGGAGGTGGGGGCGCAGGTTTTGCACTTCCTGTGGTGGCAAGGGAATGTGCTGGGCGTTGAGTGAGGGCTGGCGGGGGTGGCGTGGATCTGACAAGGGAGTCGCGGAGAGAATGGTCTCTGAAACATTGATAGGGTGGGGAGGGAGGGAAATATATCCCTCGTGATGGGGTCTGTTTATAGGTGGCAGAAGTGGCAGAGGATGATGCGATGTGCCATAGTGTTAAGGGTTTAGATGGAGAGGAATTTGTTAAGTGTGTACAAGAAAATTTTCTGATTCAGTATGTAGATGTACCTACTAGAGAAGGTGCAAAGCTTGATCTACTCTTGGGAAATAAGGCAGGGCAGGTGACTGAGGTGTCAGTGGGGGGGCACTTTGGGGCTAGCCACCATAATTCTATCAGATTTAAAATAGTGATGGAAAAGGATATACCAGATCTAAAAGTTGAAGTTCTAAATTGGAGAAAGGCCAAATTTGACGGTATTAGGCAAGAACTTTCAAAAGCTGATTGGGGGCAAATGTTCGCAGGTAAAGAAATGGCTGGAAAATGCGAAGCCTTCAGAAATGAGATAATGAGAATTCAGGGAAAGTATATTCCTGTTACGGTGAAAGGAAAGGCTGGTAGGTATAGGGAATGCTGGATAACTAAAGAAATTGAGGGTTTGGTTAAGAAAAAGAAGGAAGCATGTGTAAGGTACAGGCAGGATAGATCGAGTGAATCCTGAGGCAAAAGTGAAGACTGCAGATGCTGGAAAACAGAGTTTAGATGAGAGTGATGCTGGAAAAGCACAGCAGGTCAAGCAGCATCTGAGGAGCAGGAAAATCGACGTTTCAGGCAAAAGCCCTTCATCAGGAATCAGTGAATCCTTAGAAGAGTTTAAGGCATTAGGAGTATACTTAAGAGGGAAATCAGGAGGGCAAAAAGGGGACATGAAATAGCTTTGGCAAATAGAGTTAAGGAGAATCCAAAGGGATTTCACAAATATATTAAGGACAAAAGAGTAACTAGGGAGAGAATAGCGTTCTTCAAAGATCAGCAAGGCGGCCTTTGTGTGGAGCTGCAGAAAATGGGGGAGATACTAAACGAGTATTTTGCATCAGTATTTACTGTGGAAAAGGATATGGAAGATATAGAAAGGAGCGAAATAGATGGTGACACCTTGCAAAATGTCCAGATTACAGAGGAGGAAGTGCTGGATGTCTTGAAACGCATAACAGTGAATAAATCCCCAGGACCTGATCAGGTGTATCCTAGAACTCTGTGGGAAGCTAGAGAAGTGATTGCTGGGCCTCTTGCTGAGATATTTGTATCATCGATAGTCACAGGTGAGGTGCCGGAAGACTGGACGTTTGCAAACGTGGTGCCACTGTATAAGAAGGGTGGTAAAGACAAGTCAGGGAATATAGACCGGTGAACCTGACCTCGGTGGTGGGCAAGTTGTTGGAGGGAATCCTGAGGGACAGGATATACATGTATTTGGAAAGGCAAGGACTGATTAGGGATAGTCAACATGACTTTGTGCATGGGAAATCATGTCTCACAAACTTGATTGAGTTCTTTGAAGAAGTACCAAAGAGGATTGGTGAGGGCAGAGCGGTAGATGTGATCTGTATGGAGGTCAGTAAGGTATTCAACAAGGTTCCCATGGGAAACTGGTTAGCAAGGTTAGAAGATCTCACAGAAAAAGGGAGAATTAGCCATTTGGATACAGAATTGGCTCAAAGGTAGAAGACAGAGGGTGGTGGCAGAGGGTTGTTTTTCAGACTGGAGGCCTGTAACCAGTGGAGTGCCACAAGGATCGTTGCTGGGTCCTCTACTTTTTATAATTTACATAAATGATTTGGATGTGAGCATAAGAGGTAGTTAGTAAGATGACACCAAATTTGGAGGTGTAGTGGACAGCGAAAAAGGTTACCTCAGATTACAACAGGATTTTGACCAGATGAACCAATGGGCTGAGAAGTGGCAGATGGAGTTCAATTCAGATAAATGCGAGGTGCTGCATTTTGGGAAAGCAAATCTTAGCAGGACTTATACACTTAATGGTAAGGTCCTAGGCAGTGTTGCTGAACAAAGAGACCTTGGAGTGCAAGTTCATAGCTCATGGAAAGTGGAGTCGCAGGTAGATAGGATAGTGAAGAAGGCGTTTGGTATGCTTTCTTTTATTGGTCAGAGTATTGAGTACAGGAGTTGGGAGGTTATGTTGCAGCCACTGCCACTGATTAGGCCACTGTTGGAATATTGCATGCAATTCTGGTCTCCTTCCTATCGGAAAGATGTTGTGAAACCTGAAAGGGTTCAGAAAATATTTACAAGGATGTTGCCAGGTTTGGAGGATTTGAGCTATGGGAAAAGGCTGAACAGGCTGGGGCTGTTTTCCCTGGAGCATCAGAGGCTGATGGGTGACCTTATAGAGGTTTACAAAATTATGAGGGGCATGGATAGGATAAACAGACAAAGTCTTTTTCCTGGGGTCAGGGAGTCCAGAACTAGACGGTATAGGTTAGGATGAGAGGGGAAAGATATAAAAGGGACCTAAGGGGCAACTTTTTCACGCAGAGAGTTGTACGTGTATGGAATGAGCTGCCAGAGGATGTGGTGGAGGCTGGTACAATTGCATCATTTTGGAGGCATTTGGATAGGTATATGAATAGGAAGGGTTTGGAGGGATATGGGCCGGGTGCTAGCAGGTGGGACTAGATTGGGTTGGGATATCTGGTCAGCGTGGACAAGTTGGACCGAAGGGTCTGTTTCCATGCTGTACATCTCTATGACTCTGTGTATGGAGGTTGGGGGGGGTGGAAGGTGAGGACCAAGGGGGTTCTGTCCTTGTTGCTTTGGGAAGGTGAGATTCAAGGGCAAAGGGCAGAGGAGATGCGCTGGAGAGCATTGTTGACCATGTGGGAGGAGAAATTGTGCTCTTTGAAGAAGGAGGCCACCTGGGATTTTCTGTAGTGGAACTGGTCATCCTGGGAACAATTGCAGTGAAGATGAAGGAGCTGGGAATAATGGATGGCATTTTTATAGGAGACAGGGTGGGAGGAGATGTAGTTTAGTTTGCTGTGGGAGTCCATGAGTTTGTAGTAGATGTCTGTACTTAGTCAGTCGCTGGAGATGGAGAGTTCCGGAAGGGATGGGACATATCGGTCCAGATGAATTTGAGGTCAGGGCGAAAGGTGTTAATGAAGTTGATGAACTGTTCCATCTAAACGTGGGAGCACGAGATAGCACCGATACAGTCCTCGATATAGCGGAAGAAAAGGTGGGTGATGGTTCCGGTGTTGCTGCGAAAGATGGACTGTTCCACATACCTGACTAAGAGGTAGGCATAGCTGGGGCCCATATGGGTGCCCATGGCTACCCCTTTGGTTTGGAGAAAGGAGGAGGATTGGAAGGAGAAGTTGTTAAGGGTGAGGACCAGTTCTGCCAGGTGGATGAGGAGGTCAGTGGAAGGGTACTGGTTGGGATTGCATGAGAGAAAGAAAGGGAGGGCTTGGAGGCTTTTGTCTTGGCGGACAGATGTGTACAGGGACTGGATGTCCATGGTGAAGATAAGGCGTAGAGTGCCAGGGAAATGAAAATCTTGGAGGAGGTGAAGGGAATGTAGGTGGGGAGTTGCTGGACTAAGGGGGAAAGGACGGTGTCGAGGTTTGCAGGGATGGGACAATGGGACAGGAGCAGGCTGAGACATTGGGTCAACTGGGGAAGTCAAGTTTGCGAATCTTTGGTAGGATAGAATCGGGCGGTGCGTTGCACCCGATGTGGTCTCCTCTATATCGGGGAGACAGGACACCAACTTGCAGATCATTTCAGAGAACATCTCTGGGACACTCACACCAACCAACCCCACCACCCTGTGGCTGAGCACTTAACTGCCCCTCCCACTCCACCAAGGACATGCAGGTCATAGGCCTCTTCCATCACCAAACCCTTACCACCCAACGCCTGGAGGAAGAACGTTTCATCTTCTGTGTTGGGATCCTATAACCACACGGGATTAATGTGGATTTCACCAGTTTCTTCATTTCTCCTCCCCCCACCTTATCCCAGTCCCAAGCCTCCAACTCGGCACCGCCCTCTTGACCTGTCCATCGTCTTTCCCATCTGTCTGCTCCACCCTCCTCTCCAATCAATCACCTTCTCCCCCACTTTCATCAGCTTAGTGCTTTTCCAGCAGCACATTCTCGACTCCTCTGTATCTCTGAAGAGAAAATGAGGTCTGCAGATGCTGGAGATCAGAGATGGAAATGTGTTGCTGGAGAAGCACAGCAGGTCAGGCAGCATCTAGGGAACAGGAGAATCGACGTTTCGGGCATTAGCCTGAAGAAGGGCTAATGCCCGAAACGTCGATTCTCCTGTTCCCTAGATGCTGCCTGACCTGCTGCGCTTCTCCAGCAACACATTTCCATCCTCTGTATCTCTGTCAATTCTTATAGATCAATGAAATATGGTTAACAATCCACTTGCTGAGGAAACAATTTCTCTTTACTGTAAATGCCTAAGCAAATTCTTCAAAATATGGAGTAAGTCTGTTAGAGCTATCCTTAACTTTCACTGACGGAAGATCAATTCCAGTTTGTCTAATCTCTTGACCTGACAGAAATCTCTCATTCCTTGATGCCATCTGGTAGAACTCCTCTGTACTCTTTTCAGAGTCTTGATATCCCTATTAATATCTAGTGCCAAATTATATAAAATGGCAGGATTTTTGACCTCAGATATTTTTTTGAGTTGGAATAGTTGCCAGCAGGGCCAGCAGTTTCCACAAAGTGAGTATTCAACTGGCCTTATAAACATCATTTAAAGGAGGTTGACAGAATTTTCAATGGTCTCCAGTTTCGCACATCAGACTATGAAGCAGTCATCCATCAGCAGCTTCAGGCTGGCCTAGTGTTGTGCTTGCTGAGGTGTTTGAGCAACCACAAGCCACAATGTAGGTGGAATTGCCAGGTTCATTCCCACTGATTGCTGAATTTATTTAATAATTATAAATACAAAATGTCAAAGCAAGTGTGCTCCTTGTTGAAATTCCCTCTCTGTTACTTACCTGCCAATAGTGACTGCTGCTCCTCAAATTGGAAGGGCTCAGATTGGCCCTTTAGCTTCGAAACCACCTATATACTTCCCCTCTCCCAAACTGAAATCTGAAACAGGAATTGCTCAAGAAACTCAGTAGGTCTGGCAGCCTTTGTGGAAAGAAAGAGCTGAAAATGTGTTGCTGGAAAAGCGCTACTGCGCTTTTCCAGCAACATATTTTCAGCTCTGATTTCCAGCATCTGCAGTCCTCACTTTCTCCTTTGTGGAAAGAAAGCAGAGTTAACGTTTTGAGTCATAGAGTCATAGAGATATACAACATGGAAACAGACCCTTCGGTCCAACCTGTCCACGCCGACCAGATGTCCCAACCCAATCTAGTCCCACCTGCCAGCACCCGGCCCATATCCCTCCAAACCATTCCTATTCATATACCTATCCAAATGCCTCTTAAATGTTGCAATTGTACCAGCCTCCACCACATCCTCTGGCAGCTCTTCCATACACGTACCACCCTCTGCATGAAAAAGTTGCCCCTTAGGTCTCTTTTATATCTTTCCCCTCTCACCCTAAACCTATGCCCTCTAGTTCTGGTCTCCCCGACCCCAGGGAAAAGACTTTGCCTATTTATCCTATCTATGCCCCTCATAATTTTGTAAACCTCAATAAGGTCACCCCTCAGCCTCCAAAGCTCCTGGGAAAACAACCCCAGCCTGTTCAGCCTCTCCCTGCAGCTCAAATCCTCCAACTCTGACCCTTGTAAATCTTTTATGAATCCTTTCAAGTTTCATAACATTTTTTCGATAGGAAGGAGACCAGAATTGCACGCAATATTCCAACAATGGCCTAATCAATGTCCTGTACAGCTGCAACATGACCTCCCAACTCCTGTACTCAATACTCTGACCAATAAAGAAAAGCATACCAAACGCCTCTTCACTATCCTATCTACCTGCGACTCCACTTTCCATGAGCTATGAACTTGCACTCCAAGGTCTTTTTTTTCAGCAACACTCCCTCAGACCTTACCATTAAGTGTATAAGTCCTGCTAAGATTTGCTTTCTCAAAATGCAGCACCTTGCAATTATCTGAATTGAACTCCATCTGCCACTTCTCAGCCCATTGGCCCATCTGGTCCAGATCCAGTTGTAATCTGAGGTAACCCTCTTTGCTGTCCACTACACCTCCAATTTTGGTGTCATCTGCAAACTTACTAACTGTACCTCTTATGCTCGCATCCAAATCATTTATGTAAATGACAAAAAATAGAGGGCCCAGCACCGATCCTTTTGGCACTTCAATCTGAAAAACAACCCTCCACCACTACCCTCTGTCTTCTACCTTTGAACCAGTTCTGTATCCAAATGGCTGGTTCTCCCTTTATTCCATGAGATCTAACCTTGCTAAGCAGTCTCCCATGGGGAACCTTGTCGAACGCCTTACTGAAGTCCATATAGATCACATCTACTGCTCTGCCCTCATCAATCTTTTTTGTTACTTCTTCAAAGAACTCAATCATGTTTGTGAGATATGATTTCCCACGCACAAAGCCATGTTGACTATCCCTAATCAGTCCTTGCCTTTCCAAATACATGTACAAGAGGCAAGAGGCCCAGCAAACACTTCTCTAACTTCCCACAGAGTTCTAGGGTACACCTGATCAGGTCCTGGGGATTTATCCATCTTTAACCATTTCAAGACATCTAGCACTTCCTCCTCTGTAATCTGGACATTTTGCAAGATGTCACCATCTATTTCCCTACAGTCTATATCTTTCCCACAGTACATACTGATGCAAAATATTCATTTAGTATCTCCCCGATTTTCTGTGGCTCCACACAAAGGCCGCCTTGCTGATCTTTGAGGGGCCCTATTCTCTCCCTAGTAATCCTTTTGTCCTTAATATATTTGTAAAAACCCTTTGGATTCTCTTTAACCCTATTTGCCAAAGCTATCTCATGTCCCCTTTTTGCCTTCCTGATTTCCCTCTTAAGTATACTCCTACTTCCTTTATACTCTTCTAAGGATTCACTCGATCTATCCTGTCTATACCTGACATATGCTTCCTTCTTTTTCTTAACCAAACCCTCAATTTCTTTAGTCATCCAGCATTCCCTATACCTACCAGCCTTCCCTTTCAACCTGACAGGAATATACTTTCTCTGGATTCTTGTTATCTCATTTCTGAAGGCTTCCCATTTTCCAGCCGTCCCTTTACCTGCGAACATCTGCCTCCAATCAGTTTTTGAAAGTTCTTGCCTAATACCATCAAAATTAGCCTTTCTCCAATTTAGAACTTCAACTCTTAGGTCTGGTATATCCTTTTCAATCACGATTTAAAAACAAATAGAATTATGGTCGCTGGCCCCAAAGTGCTCCCTCACTGACGCCTCAGTCACCTACCCTGCCTTATTTCCCAAGAGTAGGTCAAGTTTTGCACCTTCTCTAGTAGGTACATCTGCATACTGAATCAGAAAATTGTCTTGTACGCACTTCAGAAATTCCTCTCCATCTAAACCTTTAACACTATGGCAGTCCCAGTCGATGTCTGGAAAGTTAAAATCCCCTCCCATAACTACCCTATTATTCTTACAGATCGCTGAGATCTCCTTACAAGTTTGTTTCTCAATTTCCCTCTGACTATTAGGGGGTCTATAATACAATCCCAATGAGGTGATCATCCCTTTCTTATTTCTCCAGCGACCCTTCTTCAGCAAAATTGTAGTTTATCCCTCTTCCCATTGTGGAACAGCAGAAATATGAAAAGTAGATCTTGCATTTCAATATTGCCTTTCATGATTATTAGACATCCAAAATCATTTTAAAGGAAATGAGGTACTTTGTAAGTATAATCAATAATGTCATGGACGAAATGCAGGAGCTACTTTGCATGCAGCAGGTTCTGACAGACAGCAATGTGATGATGACCAGATAATCTGTTTCTATGTTGTTGACTGAGGCATAAATATTGTGCAGAACACTGAGGATAACTCCTCTGATGTTCTGCAAGGTAGTCCCAAAGAACCTCTTGCATTCAGCTGAGAGGAGAGGACAAGAGATGCAGAGAATCAGTTTAGGGATAAATGGGTCATTTTCAGATTGGCAAAGAATAACTTGGAATGTCACGAGGATTAGTCGTGTGCCCTCAAGTACTTACAATCTATATCAATTACTTGGATAACGAGACCAACTATATGGTAGCTAAATTTGTTGATAACAGAGGACAGGTACAAAAAGAAAGTTGTCAAGAATACATGAACAGTTTACAAAGGAATTTAGAAAGATGAAGTAAGTATGTCAAACAATTGGCAAATGGAGTATCATGTAGGATAATGTAAATTTGTTCGCTGGGAGAAAGAAAGTAAAAGCAATATATTGAGACAGACGTCAGTATTTTTTGGCGCAGAGAGATCTATGATGCCCCCCTGTGTCACAATTGAAAATATAGGTTGGAACATTTGCAGTCTTCCTGTTCTCTGGCACCTGTCTGACCTTAAAGTAGCATTTAAGTATTGTGATGAGAGCTTCTGCTATTACAATGATAGATTCCCTCTGCATCCTAAACTGCATACCAGCTAGATTGAATAGTGTTTTGCCTTTGTATTAAGGAGGTTGGAATTTAAAAATTAAAAAAAAACGAAGCTTCTCTAATCAGCCCATGCAATTGGGATTGTATTATAGAGCCCCCTAAGAGTCAGAAGGAAATTGAGAAACAAACTTGTAAGGAGATCTCAGCTATATTCCCTTCAATATGGAACTTTGAAGAATAATATAATAGTAGTATGTAAAATAGTTAAGAGAATTGATAGTCAGGTGTACAGTAGTTCTGTCGTAGAACTGCTAACTCAGGGGCTTGGCGTAATAATCCAGAGAATGTGAGTTTAAATCCCACTATAGGAATTTGAAAAACAAAATTCTGTTTGAAGAAAACAGTGTTTAAGAAAAGCTGGCGATGGAACTGTTGAATTGTTATTAAAAGCTCAACAGGTTCACTGACTTTCTTTAAGGCTAGAAGTCTGTTATCCTTAACCAATTTGATTTATGTGTGAGTCCAGTTCTTCATCAAGAGGATTAATTCTTACCTGCCCTCTGCAGTTGATATTGTACCAAAGTGCTACTCAGTTGTTAAGAAGTAGGCTAACTAGCAATGCACAATAACTGCAAGTCTTGCCAGTAATGCTCACATCCCAAGTATGAATATTTTAAAAATACAGAGACATTTTTCTTCTGATGAAGAATTTTGGAACAAAAATCTAAATGTCTAAAAGTTAGAACTAAACTGAAAAGAAGTGAAATCAAAAAGCATGTTTTCACACAAAGGTTAGTGAAAATCTAAAACTTATACCTCAAAAATATCTATAGAAATTAGATTTTTAATTTGTTAAGTATGAAGAGATATTGAGCAAAGACAGATAACTGGAGTTCATCTTCGAATTAGCTGTGATTTAATTAAATGGTGCAACAGGCTCAAGGAGCTGCATTCAGTTTTACTCTGCTCTATCAATAGAAACAAGGCAGAGCATTATAATTTTTCAGATTAGCAGGAATCCTAGAAGTCCAAGAATAAAAGATTTCTATTTTCCAATAATAGCAGTATCCATTTCATAGGAGATGAGTCCACCTATTCATCTCATTAGCCAGGTGAATGATCACCTCCCAGTTGTAAAAACATTTTCATTTTAAGCTAGTATAGACTAGCATTATTTTGTACCTAAAGGCAAATACCTGAACTTGTGCACAAGCAGACTATCCTCATCATTGCTGGCATACATTGATTCTTTGTCTCAATGCATTAAATTTAAAATCTTCCTTGTTTCAGAGTTCTCCATACATTCATCCCACTCTAACCTCACAACCATTTCCAGTCATATATCCTTCCAGAATCATGGAAGCAGTCTAAGGATACAGGCTACATCATTTAGGTTTGAGATGAGACCACATTTCTTCACCCAGAGAATGAATTCTGTGTCACAGAAAGCAGTTCAGGCCAAAACAGAAAGAGTTAGATATTGTTCTTAGGCTAAAGGGATCAAAGGATATGTGTAGAAAGCAGAAATTGGGTAATTAGCCGAGATCATATTGAATGGTGGAGTAAGCTCAGGCCTACTCCTGC
Source organism: Chiloscyllium plagiosum (assembly GCF_037043375.1). Lineage (NCBI taxonomy): Eukaryota > Metazoa > Chordata > Chondrichthyes > Orectolobiformes > Hemiscylliidae > Chiloscyllium > Chiloscyllium plagiosum. Next base: position 86,474,992 of record NW_028270143.1, read on the forward strand.
TCCGACTTTCTATGTTCACTTAGACCTATGACTTCAGTCTTCTGCAAATGACCCTTTCCTTGTTCTGCCATTGATGGAAATACCTTCAGGAGACGCAATAGCCTACTGGTATTATTGCTCGACAATTAATTCAGAAACTCGGTAATGCTCTGGGACCCAGATTCAAATTTTGCCATGTATGATCATGGAATTTGAATATATTAAAGAATCTGGAATTAAGGGTCTAATGATGACCATGAAGCCATCGTCAACTGTCAGAAAAATCAATCTTGTTCACTAATATCTTTTTAGGAAGGAAATCTGTCATTCTTACTTGATCTGGCCTGCATGTGGCTCCAGACTCTCAGCAATGTGGTTGATTCTTAATTGCCAGATGGGCAATTAGGGATGGGCAATAAATGCTGGCCTAGCCAGAGATGCCCACATTCGTGAATGAATGAAAAAAAAAAAGAGTCCTTGACTTTCCTCATTAAGAAATCCTCCTTAAAGGTATTTGCCTCTCCATTATTCTCTCCATTTTGAATGGCTTCTCTCATCACTTTCAATTACCCAGCTTTGAATCCCTCCTAATCTCATGTTCCATAGTTCAGGGTCTGTTATCTCATTGATTTCTATTTTAAAATGTCTTGGGATGTTTTGTATTTAAATGGGTCTGTGTTAATGCAAACTATTATTGTTTATTCGACTCCTTCTTCTTGATGTTTGGTAATGGGAAACCATAATATGGATTATAGCTAATCTCTGACCTTGCTGAGTTAAAGACATTAAACATTTTAGTAAATAATTGAACTTAATTTAATTCCATTAAAACAACACAAAAATTATGCTGTGCTGACAATGGCCAAACAGAGGAGTATACATATTCAAAGCTTTGTCCAGACAAAACCTTTGGACTGTAAATATTCTCAAGTAAGTACCAGCTACCTAAACAGCTAGTCATGGTTTATTGTCTAAGACAGCTTCAGACTGTCTAAAGTATAAAAGATCTGACATCTGTTTACTGACATCAACGTTTATTAACACAGTAGAAAAACTCTGGACATGGATCAACTTAAGCTATTTCCTGTGACTTTTTTTCACTAGCAAGCAATGAAATAAAATAGTATAATTGCATATACCTAAACATAAACATGCAAAACAGTGATAGCATATAAAAAAATGTATTTACTGAGAAAATGAACTTCATGTTTCAGTGCTGTAATCACCAAGCTGCCTGACCTGCTGCGCTTTTCCAGCAACACATTTTCAGCTCTGATCTCCAGCATCTGCAGTCCTCACTTTCTCCTGTAATCACCAACAACCATGAAACGGCTGCAGCCCAAGTATTTTAAGTGAATTTGATGTTTTTCAAGAGTGTTGTTTAAAAAGGTACAGAATTTGAAAGAACATGATGCAATATAATAATGTAATTTCTTTACAGAATAAAATGGGACTTTTTAAAGAAATGACAAATAGGCTTATTTTCAGTAAGAAAAAGAAGAAACCATTACTGGATCTGGTATTATGTAATAGAGTGGATACAACAGAGCTTGGACAAATGTGAATTAATTATTATGTGGAAGTGCTGGTGTTGGATTGGGGTGGACAAGGTTAAAAATCACACAACACTAGATTATAGTCCCAACAAGTTTATTTGGAAGTACTAGTTTACGGAATGCTACTCCTTCATTGTCTAAGATGATATGTCATCTTGTTTTATAAAACCTTAAGTTATCTCGTGAATGTGACTTAAAAGAAGTTCTGGGATTTACATATTAATGAACCAAAACCTGCAACCCATTCTAAAAGATGAAAGACTTAACAGCAATCTAGGTTTGTTCAATATATCATTTCAGTTGCATGACAATGTGATCTTTTGCTATAAATTCTGTGTCTTGTCATTCCTGCTCCACAGCTACCTGATGAAGGAGCAGCACTCCAAAAGCTAGTACTGTACTTCCAACTAAACCTGTTGGACTATAACCTGGTATTGTGTGATTTTTAACTGAATTAATTATTGGAAGCCAGCAGTTATTTCTTAAAGGCAAATCGTGTTTTACTAATTTGATTAGCTTCTTTGATGAATGGAGAGGATTCACAAGGGCAATGTGGTTGATGTGGTATACATAGAAGTACTAAAGGCAGTTAATAAAATGCCATTTGGACAGGAGGAAGATATATTGTGAAATTTTCCAGTAATCAGTACCAAGATCTTGATATACATTAATGACCTAGGCCTCACTATAACATTTGCAAATTTGCAGATGTCACAAAACTTGCAAGCATTATGAACTGTGGTGGGAAAATCTATTCCACAGTTGAACTGAGCTTTCGAAATTGGCACTACCTAGCCTTTTGTCCTTCACTCACCACAACATTTCTGCACCTGTTGGTTTACTTGCCTGCACCCTCACTCTCATATTTGTTAAACTAATCCTCAACAAGCTGTTAGTCTGTCTTTCCTAGGCCAGTTCCTTGTCCCCTACCCCACCATCACCACCACCACCACCACTACACCCCTCATCTCCACCCCCTTAAGTCTATGGAACGCAGGCTTAAAATGATATGATGTACAATTGATTTAGCCATCAACAACCAAGTAGAAACACTGAAATATAGAAAATAGGAGCAGAACAGACCATTTAGCCCATTGAACTTGTTCCACCATTCAATACATGCATAGCTAATCCTTTATCTCAATGCCATAAGCTTTCCACCACCAATGCACAGTGACAGAAGTGTGTATTCTTTATAAAATGCACTGCAGCAATTTGTCAAGGCTCCTTCAACAGCCCCTTCCAAACTGCAACCTCTACCACAAAAGGAAATGGACAGCAGATGCATGGGAACACCAGTTGAAGTTTTCACCACTGAAGTTCTCAGCCAGGCTATATATCTTTGACTTGGAACAATTGCTATTCCTTCACTGTTGCTGGGTGAAAACACAGGAACATTTCCTAACAGCACAATGGGAATACATACCTACACCACATAAATTGCAGTAGTTCGAGAAAGTAGGTCTGCATTACTTTTTTCTATTTTTAGGATTGGGAAATAAATTCTGGTCTTGACAGTGGAGTTCAAATCCTAAGGTGTTCTTATTATCATTCTACCAAGGGGAGCAGATTTTCCCTACCTCTTCTGTCTAGTCTCTTCTTGATTTTGAATTTCAGTATTAGATTTCCTCTTAACCTTCTCCTTTAAGGATAACAGTCTCAGCTTTTCCCACAAGCCTGGAACCATTCTCAAAACCATATCCACAAACTCCCTAAAACCTTCATGTCAATCCATGTGTGGATTTGTTGTTTTGTTTAGATGGTCTTGGGCTTCTTGTGCACTGTTGGAGCTGAATGAGCTCAATCCTGATGAAGGGATCTTGCCCGAAACATCGATTCTCCTGCACCTCGGATGCTCCCTGACCTGCTGTGCTTTTCCAGCACCCCACTCTCGACTCTGATCTCCAGCATCTGCAGTCCTCATCTTCTCTACATAAATATATTTGTTCCTTTCAAGGGAGCTAGTGGTGATGTACTAATATCACTGGATGAACAATCCAGAACTCCAGCCTAATGTTTTGGGAACGTGAGTTCAGATCCAACTATAGCAGATGGTGAAATTTGAAATCAATAGAATTATGGCATTAAAAAGCTAGTCTAACAAATTTCTAATCATTATCTATTGTCCTTAAAAGCCCATCTGGTTCAATTATGTCATTTAGAGAAGGAAATCTGCCATCCTCAACTAGTCTGGCTTACATTTGACTCCAGACCAAAGCCTTAATTGCCGTGGACAATTAGGAATGAGTAATAAATGTTAGACTTGCCAACAATGCCCACATCCCATGAACAAATAAATAATCAATAACTTCTGGGTTGACATTCAAAATTACAGAAGACAAAAATAAATATAACTTTTACCCCTTTTTACTTGCTTAAAGCTTGTTTAAGAAAAGGTCATGCACTTGAAATGTCTATTATTTCCCTCACCAAAGATACTGCTTGATCTGTTGAATATTTCCAGTTGAATACTTTCTCTTTTATTATATATGTAATACTGTCCTGGTACTCAAAGCATTTCAGGATGAAGTCCAAATAGGATGAAAACCTATTTCTGCTGAATATGATAGGTACAGAAATTGCGTAAAATTCAGCAAATTGTTTTTTTGTAGACCCTTAAATGCTTGCAGCACAGAAGGAGGACATTCAGCCCATTATATCTGTGCTCGTCAACAAGTATCTAAGTACACAAATCCAATTTTCCAACTCTTGGCCCATAGCTCTTGAAGCAACAACAATGCAAGTGAATATCTAAATACTTCTTAAATGCTGCAAGTCTTAATGACTCAATCAAACTTTCTGGCAATGAGGTCCAAACTCCCACCATATTCTGGGTGAAAATAAATTCTCCTCAACTGTCCTCCTGGCCTTCTACCTCATACCTTAAATCCCCCTAGCTATTGACCACTTAATGATTGGAAAAAGTGCTTTCCTTTTACTCTATCTATGCCCCTTATAATCTTATACACCTCTATCAGGTCCTGAGCCTTTGCTGCTCTAAAGAAACAAAAAACAGCCTGTCCAATCATTTCTTAGAGCTCAGAACCAACAGCCCTCGGAGCACCTTGGTAAATTTTCTCTGCATCCTCTTTAGTGCATCATGATATGATGAGCAGAACTGCACACAGTACTCCAGTTGTGGCCAAACCTGCATCTTACATAGTTTTAGTTTCAGTATAACCACCCTGTTCTTGTAGTTTCTGTTTAAGCTAATAAAGGCAAATATCCAATATGCTTTCTTGATCTTTTTATCTAACTGTACGGCTATCTTCAGGGATCATTAGGTATACACACCAAGGTCCCTCTGATCTTCAGTATTTTCTAGGGTCCTATCATTCAAAGCCTAAAACCTTGCCTTGTTAGTACTCCCCAAGTGCATTGCCTCACACTGTTCAGGACAGTTCTGCCCTGTTAATATTCTCCTGCATTTAACAGCTATTCTCTTTATTATTCACTACCATTTTTAATTTCATCTGCAAACATCTTGATCATATTCCCTAGTCCCTACATTTAAGTCTAAGTCATTAATGTACACCAAATAGCAAGGGTCCCAGCACCAAGCCCTGTGGAACCCCAATGGAAACAGACCTCCAGTTATAAAAGCATCCTTCCTTTTAAAGAGGAAAAGTTAAAATAATTAACCTTAAAATAGGGTTTGTTCACTGAATTAAATTATTCAATATTTTACTACTAAACCATCTGATTACACTATAAATATATACATATTTCATTTTATTGTTCGAGAAGTTAACATTTTAGTTAAACACTATCTAATTGTTCTGAAATCCATAATTAATATTTTAAACTATGATGTTCATCAAATTAAATATTGTATTATTATGCATTGTACATTTTATTTTCCATTAGGATCTTAGGTATCTCTAGGTACTGAGTTGTTTGTAATGGAAGTTGGACTGCTATGTCTGATAAGATTTTCTCTGTTGTTTTTCTTGAAGTATGGGCCAGGAACTGGTGGAAGGCAAGGGAATAATGTATGCTATCCGAGTTTGACCTTAATATTCAAATAGGATGATGAGTCTCTATTATGTCACTGCCAATAAAAGGTCTTTAGTCAGGCTTAGATAGTCTGGTCAAATTTGGCAGGATTACAAAACATTAATACATGCAAGATTTCCACTGTGAAAGGTGATGCACAATGATTACTTACAATCAGGTTATTTGTGATGCCTTTTAAATATTTGAAGTTTCAAAACTTATTCACTTGTCAAAAGCTGGCATTTCAAGCATTACATTGCTGAAAGGCATAATTGATTGAAAACATGTCTGCCTGCCTGTTGAGAAAGGACTTTTTTGATCTCACATGCAGGAAACTATCACTCCAGTTATAATAATTGCTGTGTTTTGCCTTATACAGTATTTAGATCATTCAGTTTAACCATAGTTCCAGCTGATTATGGCAAGGCAGAACTTTGTGACTGGATGGGTGTGCAGTGTGCAGAAGAAGCTTATCAAACTTCTCAATTTATAGGATTCTGATAAGTAAAAAAAATTCTATTTTGATAGCAGTGAATGATTTAAATTGTCAGAACCAGGTTTAAATCACCAAAATGTGCCATTTCATATGCTGGTTTCAATAGTTTGTATGTATATTTCTTTTTAATCATCAAGTTGAGCCTTTATAATGATCTGTAACAAAATGTTTTTCTGTTTATCAGATAAATTGCAGCTCAGTGTTTCCAGGTTTTTTTAGTGCAGGTGATGATAGGATGAATTGCAACTCTGGTGCATGTTACTCTCAGTTACATCATATATTATAGAGAAAACTTCTGGAATGAAATATTACTATTATGAAATAAGTATTCACATACTAATTTCTACAATTTTTAAAAATGGCAAAAATGTGAGAAGACAAGCTTTGGAAAGGGAATGTCTTGGTTCTAATTTTACATTATCTCCACAGTTTCTTTGTATCTTGAATAAAAAAAAAACTGGGAACCCTCCAACCGCAGGGGATGAACTTGGACTTCACCAGTTTCTTCATCCCCCCTCCCCCCACCTTGTCTCAGCCGGATCCCTCCAGCCCGGCACCGCCTTCCTGACCTGCAGTCTTCTTCTTGACCTCTCCGCCTCCATCCTACTCCGACCTATCACCCTCACCTTGACCTCTTTCCACCTATCACATTTCCAACGCCCCTCCTCCAAGTCCCTCCTCCCTACCTTTTATCTTCTCCTGCTGAACACTCTCTGCTCATTCCTGAAGAAGGGCCTGTCCCCGAAACGTCGAATCTCCTGTTCCCTGGATGCTGCCTGACCTGCTGTGCTGTTCCAGCAATAAAGTTTCAACTTTGATCTCCAGCATCTGCAGACCTCACTTTCTCCCCTAAAAAAAACAGGCAAAATAAGTAATATTTTATTTGGTAGCTATAAAATCTCAATCCATTTCTTAGTCATTATTGTGCCACAACACAAAATTCCAAATAGTTGGGCAAACATCAACAGCGAGTTACAATACTTTTTAATAAGGGCATAAGATATAGGAGCCAAATTAATCCATTTGGCACATCAAGTCTGCTCCACCATTTGATCATGCTCGATACATTTCTCAACCCAATTCTCCTGCCAGCTCTCTGTAAACTTTGATGCTTTTCTTAAACAGTAACATATAGACAATAGACAATAGGTGCATGAGTGGGCCATTCAGCCCTTCAAGCCTGCACCGCCATTCAATATAATCATGGCTGATCATTCCTAATCAGTATCCTCTTCCTGCCTTATCTCCATAACCCTTGATTCTACTACCTTTGAGAGCTCTATCCAACTCTTTCTTAAATGAATCCAGAGACTGGGCCTCCACTGCCCTCTGGGGCAGAGCATTCCACACAGCCACCACTCTCTGGGTGAAGACATTTCTCCTCATCTCTGTCCTAAATGGTCTACCCCGTATTTTTAAGCTGTGTCCTCTGGTTCGGCACTCACCCATCAGCGGAAACATGTTTCCTGCTGTCCAATCCTTTCATAATCTTATATGTCTCAATCAGATCCCCTCTCAGTCTTCTAAACTCAAGGGTATACAAGCCCAGTCGCTTCAGTCTTTCAGAGTAAGGTAATCCCACCATTCCAGGAATTGACCTCGTGAACCTACGCTGCACTCCCTCAATAGCCAGAATGTCTTTCATCAAATTTGGAGACCAGAACTGCACACAGTACTCCAGGTGTGGTCTCACCAGGGCCCTGTACAGCTGCAGAAGCACCTCTTTGCTTCTATACTCAATTCCTCTTGTTATGAAGGCCAGCATGCTATTAGCCTTCTTCACTACCTGCTGTACCTGCATGCTTGACTTCATTGACTGGTGTACAAGAACACCCAGATCTCTCTGTACAGCCCCTTTACCTAAATTGATTCCATTGAGGTAATAATCTGCCTTCCTGTTCTTGCCACCAAAGTGGATAACCATACATTTATCCACATTAAACTGCATCTGCCTTGCATCTGCCCACTCACCTAACTTGTCCAGGTCACCCTGTAATCTCCTAACATCCTCCTCACATTTCACCCTGCCACATAGCTTTGTATCATCAGCAAATTTGCTAATGTTATTGCTGATACCATCTTCTATATCATTAACATATATTGTAAAAAGCTGCGGTCCCAGCACGGATCCCTGCGGTACCCCACTGATCACTGCCTGCCATTCTGAAATGGAGCAGTTTATCACTATCCAATCTATAACTTTGCCCCCAATATCATGCGCCCTAATTTTACTCACTAACCTCCTGTGTGGGACTTTATTAAAAGCTTTCTGAAAGTCCAGGTACACTACATCTACTGGATCTTCCTCGTCCATCTTCAGAGTTACATCCTCAAAAAATTCCAGAAGATTAGTCAAGCATGATTTCCCCTTCATAAATCCATGCTGATTCTGTCCTATCCTGTTACTACTATCCAGATGTGCCGTAATTTCATCCTTTATAATAGACTCCAGCATCTTTCCCACCACTGAGGTCAGACTAACTGGTCTATAATTTCCTGCTTTCTCTCTCCCACCTTTCTTAAAAAGTGGTATAACATTAGCCACCCTCCAATCCTCAGGAACCGACCCCGAATCTATTGAACTCTGGAAAATAATTACCAACGCATCCACAATTTCCCGAGCCACCTCCTTCAGTACCCTGGCATGTAGACCATCAGGCCCCGGAGACTTATCAACCTTCAGACCTAACAGTCTCTCCAACACCAAAACCTGCAAATATAAATTCCCTTAAGTTCAGGTCCTTCAGCCACTGTTACCTCAGGGAGATTGCTTGTGTCTTCCCCAGTGAACACAGATCTGAAGTACCCATTTAATTCTTCTGCCAATTCTTTGTTCCCCGTAATATATTCCCCTGTTTCTGTCTTCAAGGGCCCAATTTTAGTCCTAACCATTTTTTGCCTTGCACATACCTAAAAAAGCTTTTACTATCCTCCTTTATATTATTGGCCAGTTTACCTTCGTACCTCATTTTTCCTCTGCATATTTCCTTCTTAGTAATCCTCTGTTGCTCTTTAAAAGCTTCCCAGTCCTCAGTTTTCCCACTTATCTTTGCTATGTTATACTTTTTCTCTTTTAACTTTATATGTTTCTTAACTTCCCTCGTCAGCCACGGCCGCCCATGCCTCCTCCTGGGATCTTTCTTCCTTTTAGGAATGAACTGATCCTGCAACTTCTGCATTATACACAGAAATATCCACCATTGTTCCTCCACGGTCATCCCTGCTAAGGTATTGCACCATTGATCTCTGGCCAGCTCCTCCCTCATAGCTCCATAGTTCCCTTTATTCAACAGAAGTATTGTCACTTCCGACTGTACCCTCTCCCTCTCAAATTGCAGATTGAAGCTTAATGTATTATGGTCACTACTGCCCAATGGCTCCTTCACTTCGAGGTCTCTGACCAATTCTGGTTCGTTACACAATACCAGATCCAGAATTGCCTTCTCCCTGGTCGGCCCCAGCACCATCTGCTGTAAGAATCCATCTCTGAGGCACTCCACAAAGTCTCTTTCTTGAGGTCCAATACCATCCTGATTCTCCCAGTCTACCTGCATGTTAAAATCCCCCATAACAACTGTAGTAACATCTTTGCGACAGGCCAATTTCAGCTCCTGATTCAACTTACATCCGACATTCAGACTACTGTTTGGGGGCCTGTAGATGACTCCCAAGAGGGTTTTTTTACCCTTAGTATTTCGCAGCTCTATCCACACTGACTCTACATCCCCTGACTCTAAGTCCCCCTGCGCAAGGGACTGAATATCCTCCCTTACCAACAAGGCCACCCCACCCCCTCTGCCCGTCATTCTGTCCTTGCGATAGCACGTGTAGCCTTGAATATTCATTTCCCAGGCCCTGTCCACTTGAAGCCACGTCTCAGTTATCCCCACAATATTGTATCTGCCAATTTCCAAAAGAGCCTCAAGCTCATCCATCTTATGTCTAATGCTTCGTGCATTCATGTATAGTATTTTTAATTTGTTACTGCTCTCACCCTTCCCATCAACCTCTATTTCAGTCAACCTTACAGCATGATCCCTTTCCGAGTTTTCTGCCTCATTGATACAGTTGTCTTTCTTGACTTCCCTTGTTCTAACTTTCCCTTCAATTTCCTTTTTAAACATCCAGTTTGTCCCCTCCCCCCCGCTACTTAGTTTAAATGTAGCGGTGTTGCAGTAGAAAACCTGCCTGCCAGAATGCTGGTCCCTAACCTATTAAGGTGCAAACCGTCTCTCTTGTAGAATTTATGCTTACCACAAAATATACCCCAGTGATCCAAGAACTTAAATCCTTGTTTCCTGCACTAGTTTCCCAACCACACGTTCAAGTCCAATATCTCCCTGTTTCTGGCCACACCAGCCCGAGGAACTGGAAGCAAACCAGAGATAACCACCTTGGACGTCCTGCTTTTCAGCCTTCTTCCTATATAGCTCTGTCTTGAATAAACTTAATGACGTGACCCCCACAGGCTTCTGTGGCATTGAGTTTCACAAAATCACCACCATTCTGGCTGAAAATATTCTTTCCCATTTCAGTTCTAAAGAGTTATTTCTTCACTCTCGTGCTGTACACTCTGGTCCTAGTCTGTCCTATGAGTGGAAATATCTTCTCCACGGTCCCTCTATCCAGACCTCTCAGTATTTTGTAATGTTTCAATGAGATCCCCCCTTATCCTTCAAAACTCCATGGAGACCCAGAATCTTTAACTGCTGTTCATCCCTTCATCGTCAGATCATTCTTGTAAATCTCCTTTGGTCCCCCTCCAAGGCCAGCACAACTTTCCTTAGATCAGAAGCCCAAAACTACTCACAAAACTCTAAATGTGGTCTGACCAGAGCCTTATACAGCCTCAGCAGTATATCCCTTCTCTTGTATTCTAGCCCTTTCAAAATGAATGCAAAATTGCACTTGCCTCCCTAACTGCCATCTGCATGTTAACCATAAGTGAATCCTGAACTAGAATTCCTATGACCCCTTATGCTTCAGATTTCTGACGCCTTTCCCTGTTTAGAATATAGTTTATGCCTCTATTCTTCCTCCCAAAATGCATAACCTCATACTTTCCCATATTGTATTCCATCTGCCAGTTTTTGCCCACTCTCCTAGCCTGTCCAAGTCCTTCTGCAGCCTTCTCGCTTCCTCAATGCTGTCTTTCCTTCCACTTTCATTGAGTCATCTACAAACTTAGCAACAATTCCCTCAGTTCCATCGTCCAGATCATAAATGAATAACATGAATGGTTATTGTCCCAACATGGACTGCTGCAGAAGTCCACTAGTCACTAGCTGCCATCCTGATAAAGACCCATTTATCCCCACTCTCTCTCTCCTGTCAGATAGTCAATCCTTTAGCTAGTTCTTGCATCGAACATCATGGACTCTTGTCTTATTTAGCAGCCTGTTATGTGGCAGTTGTCAAAGTCCTTCTGGAAATTCAAATAGATTAAGTCCACTGGTTCTCTGCTGTCTAACTGACTTCTTGCCTCCTCAAACAATTATAATGGATTTAACAAAGCCATAGTAACTTGGCCCTTTTTTACCATGCAATTTCAAGTAATCCGCAATCTCATCCTTAATAATAGACTCTAAAATCTTATCAATGACCAAGGTGGGGCTAATCGGCCTATAGTTTCCTATATACTGTGACCCTCTCTTCTTAAACAGATGTGTTATATTAGCCATGTTCTCGTCCTTTTGGACTCTCCCCGACTCGATTGATTTCTGAAATATCACAGCCAATGCTTCTACAATTTCCTCAGCAATCTCCTTTGGAAAGCTGTGCTGTAGTCCATCTGGTTCAGATTATTTCTCCACCTTTCAGCTTCCTTGGCACCTTCTCCTTAGTGATGGCTATTGCACTCACCTCTTTCCCCTGACTCTGTTCAAGTTCTGGTATGCTACTGGTGTCTTCCACTATGAAGTTTGATACAAAGTGCTTTTCAGTTCCTCGATCATTTCTTTGTTCCTATTACTCTTTCTCCAGCCTAATTTTCCAGCAATCCAATGTCCGATCTTGCCCCTCTTCTATCTTTTGATATCTAAAAATAGTCTTTCAATATTCTTATATTACTAGCTAGACTACCCTCATATTTCATCCACCTCCCCCCCCCCCCCCCCCCCCCCTCCCCACCACCACCACCTCCACATTGCATTTTTAAATTATCCTTTGCTGGTTTTTATAGGCTTCCCAATCCTCTGGCTTCCAATTAATCTTAACTGCATTGTATCTTCTTTATTTTGCTTTAATGCTGGCCCTAACTTCTCTTATCACCCATGGTTGTCTCATACTCCCCTCAATATGTTTCTTATTCATTGGAATGAATTTCTGCCTCCTGAACTACCCCTAGAAACCACTTCCATTGCTGCTTCAATGTCTTCTTCGCTAGGCTCCCTTTCCAATCAACTCTGGCCAGCTTATTCCTCACATCTTTGTCATTACCATTACTCAATTGAAATACAGGGTGAATTCTGTCATGTAACTGTACCTTAAGCTCCCTAATCAAGTCTGCCTCATTACATATCAGCAATTCCAGAATTATGTGTTCTCCAGTGGGCTCAACTACAAGCTACTCCAAAAAACCATCTCAGAGACATTTCACAAATTCCTTTTATTGAGATCCACTATCAACCTGGTTTTACTAGTTCACTAGGATATTGAAGTCCCCATGACTAATGTAATAATGCCTTTCTTGCATGCTTTTTCTATATCCTGATTTACTTTCTGCCCCACATCCTGACTACTGCAAAGAGACCTGTACACAACTCATCAGGGTCCTTTTTTCTCTGTTTGGTTCCTCAACTCTACCCACACAGAGCTGTTTGCATTAAATTGGGCAATGCAAATGAGGCACAACAGCAAGATGGAAAAATATCAAAAGATAAAAGCTGAGATTGATCCCTCTGTAACAACATAGTGCAAAACCAGGAATTTGGATCTATTTGAAGCTCTCAGCATTTCTGATTCTATCATCAAAACCTTATGAAAAGAATAACGGTTGCATAATATTGAATATTGACAATTACTTATACCACAATTATCTTGAGAAGAAATTTTGCAGAATACCTTTTTAAACTACAAATGTGCAATGATATAGTTGAGGTTGTGCTTGATATTTTGAATTATATTATTATAATGGCAAAATTTTCTACATATTGAAAGCAAGTTAATAATTGAAATTGTTTCTGTTCAAATATATTTTCACAGGTGAAGTGAGCAAAAGATAAACTAGTCATGGATTATTTAGTAAATCTGCATCAAAGGTCATGTCTTGAGATAGGAACTTGCAGTATTAATCTTCTAATTGCTGCATTACTTAGTTGATTCAGTTATAATTTCTACTTCATCTGTTCGTTAATCCACCATATAATTGTGTACTTATATGTCAGAAGAGTTTATAATGTGTGGTAAGCTAGTAAGGAAAGGAAACAATACGATTGGTTTCCTTGTCGTTTAATGAGATAGTGAGGTGAGAAAATCTTTAGCCATTTTGCAGATCATCCTGCTACTTATCACAATACTATGTTCATTTCAGTTTGCAATTTAGCTGATAATTTGACATGGATTTTCACAGAAGAGTATTAAAAATATAGAAAACAGATAAAATAGAAAAATGTGTACAGGGACCAGAATATCACCATACATTTATTAAGACAAAAATGTCTCTGGAGAGAGTAATTTTGATTGTAATGTGGGACCTTTCCTATGGTCTTCCCAATACTTACCTTTATTGGTCAGTGCATTGAGTATTGAGAGGTCATGTCGTGGCTGTACAGGACAATGATTAGGCACTTTTGGAATACTGTGTTCGATTCTGGTCTCCCTGCTATAAGAAGAATGTTATGAAACTTGAAAGGGTTCAGAAAAGAATTACAAGGATATTACCAGGCTGGAAGGATTTGAGGTACAGGGAGAGGCTGAATAGGCTAGGGCTATAGGGCTATTTTCCTTGGAGCGTCGGAGGCTGAGAGATGATTTTAGAAAATCATGAAGGGATTGGGTAGGGTATACAGAGTTAAAAATCACACAACACCAGGTTATATCCTTGAGTACTTCCAGGTGTCCATCACGTTCCTCCTCATCTGAACACACAGACGCGCACACAGACATTCACACACACCCTTACAGACACACACACTCCCACACTCACACATGCACCCCCTCACAAACTTAAGACACTCTGCACTCACTACACACACACACACACACATACACTTTCTCACACTCACAACCCACAATCCAGACAGACACACACAAAGACCCACATGCACACATATATTTTGTGGGGTGAATTTGTACTTTCAGGGTTACATTGTACTTTGCTCAAAAACTGCATACATTCATGTAGAACTCTGAGCTCAAAAACTGCATGAATTTATGTAAAACTCCGTTATCTCACTTTTTAGATTAGAATCAATCTAAACATCATGGCATACACAGAGAACACAGGGGGCCAACACCTTCAACATATTGTCTAGCTATCACCATTGTTAACAGCTAACCCGAGAATGCAACTTTTTAAAAAAAAGGTTTTGTGATTTACACATGAAAGAACTGAAACTATCACTGTATTCTAACAGATGAAAGGCTTAACAATCAATTTTTCAATGTATAATTTCAGTTACATCACACTGTAAATTTTTGCTATAAATTCTGTGTTAGGATTGAGCCCTCCATTATCACCTGATGAAGGAGCATCGCTCCGAAAGGTAGTGTGCTTCCAATTAAACCTGTCGGACTACAACCTGGTGTTGTGTGATTTTTAACTTTGTACACTCCAGTCCAACACCGGCATCTCCAAATCTTGGATAGGGTAAATAGCAAGGTCTTTTCCCCGAGGTAGGGGAGTCCAAAACCAGAGGGCATCATGTAATTTAAAAGGAGTTCTCGAATTTACATAATAAAGAACCTAAACCAGCAGATCCCATCCTAAATTGCGAAACGTAATCTAAGTTTGTTTAATATATCATTAACTCTGTGACACGGTAACCTTTTTGCTATAAATTCTGTATCTTCTGGTCCTGCCCCACAACCGCCTGATGAAGAGGCAACGCCTGGAAAGCGTGTGCTTCAAATAAACCTGTTGGACTATAACCTGGTGTTGTGTGATTTTTAACTTTGTCCACACCAGTCCAACACCGGTACCTCCAAATCATGTCTGAAGTTAGCATTAGAGAGTTGTTCTGGTAATGTCCCTAACACCGAACTATGAGGCCGGAGTTTAAGTCCCACATGCTCCCGAGGGGTACAATGACATCTCTGAATAGGTTGCTTAGAAAATATTTAGAAAATAGCTTCAGACCAGCAACTTGTGAGCTGAAGATATATTTCAGAACCTTTTCTAAAATCGGTTCCCGATCGTTTGCAAAACAAGCCTAATTTTAAACATCGCAGGAAGCTGCCAGAGAGAAAAATGTTTCACAGACTTAAGTGACAACAATTTCCTGTCAAAACACGTATTCAAACAAACAGACTTGACTGAATAACAATTATAACTCCGATTTTTGTAATTCTGAAGTGTAATATTATCTGGATTCATATTTAGACAAATATGAGGAAATTATTTCCTCTGCTGCTCTGCTGCTGTAGTAGCCTGATCCCGGGAAGAACGGCGCTGCTGGCAAATAGAAGAACCCAGCGGCATTTCCGTCAATTTTTTTATAAACAAGGGCTTGTGCCAACATTGGTACATCTTTCGACAAACTAGCTGAACAGAAATTAAAATCAAACACTGGGTAGCTACTGTATATCCAAGCCCAATATTTGAATACAATAGAATCTGCTTTTTAGAGGAGACTGAAATTCATAACGGAGAAGTTTTTTTGTCAGGTGCCTTCGAAGCCGGCATTTTACTTTCCTCATTGTCATTCTCTCACTAGCGTCCAGTACAACCATGATCGATGTGATTCGAAACAACACTTCAGATCATTCAATGAAATATTTCGTATTTGTTTAGGAAAAGGAACAACAGCCCATTTGGGGGTTGGGGCCAGAGATCTGCTAAGAACGTGACATATTGTGTGGGAAAAATGATTGTTGCCTCTTCTTGAACTGCAAGGCTGCTTTACGATCCAGTAATCTTCTCCCATTGACAATTGCTCTCGATCTATATGTTTGGCATTCCTTCATTCATTAACATCGCGATATTGGAAAAGTAAAAGTAGGAGCTGACATTCGGAAGCGAGGGCTAAAGTCATATCCCGTGACTAAATCAGAAAGGCTGGATTCTTAAAAGGATGTAAGCGCCACATTCAAACGTAGACTGTGAGCATCAGTATACCTGTATTTTTCTTCTTAACACAGGGAAGCACCAGGGTTAGGCATAGTATTAATAACAAGTATGGTCAATGAATATAATGAAATCCACGTCATATGAAGTTTTTTTTGTATGTGAGACGATGCTTGGAGGGCAGTTTGCTGCGGCATCAGCTCCTTGCCCCCTCAAGCAGACTTCCTTTCAGCAGGGATGGTATACTGGATATGATTTGCTGGGGTCTCAATTTAGTCAGAGATCCCAATGGATCCAGTCGTCAAATTGTTACTTTCTTCAAGCAAACATGTGATTCAGAAAAGACATCGAAATTGGTATTAGGCACAATGTGGGGGTATTCATTGTCATTTAACAAAAACATTACAGTTAATACAATAATAAGAAATGGTTCGGAAATAGGCCATTCAAACAATCGAGCCTCTCCCCAATTCGTGGCTGATCTGATTGTGGCTTTAACTTCACTTTGCTACCTGTCCACTATAACCCTTGGACCAGTGTTGATTAAAAAAAAGTATGTCTAACTCATTCTTCAGTATATTCAATGACCCAGCCTCCACTGCTGGCTGGGGAAGAGGATCCCAAACACTAAGGGTTCTCTAAACATGGATCATAGAATCCCTACAGTGTGGAAGCAGGCCATTCAGCTCATCAAGTCCACACTGACCCTCCGAAGAGCATCCCAGCCAGACCCAATCTCTACCCTTTAGCCTTGTATATCCCATAGCTAACCCACCTAGCCTGCACCCCTGGACACTTTAACATGGCCAATCCATTTAATTGTGTATTTTTGGACTGTAAGAGGAAACTGGAGCACCCAGATGAAATCCATGCTGACACCCACGCAAACTCCATACAGTCACCTGAGGGTGGAATTGAACCTGGGTCCCTGGCACTGTGAGGTAGCAGTGCTGACCACTGAACAACTATGCCCAAGATATTCTACCTCATCTTCATTTTAAATTGTACCCCACTAGTTCTAGGTTCCCCTGGGGAGGAAACATCCAGCTGCCAAGCCCACTCAGAAGTTCGCCTTATGTTTCAATAAGATCACCCCTCATCCAATCAATATAGACTCGTAACCTTTTCTCATAAGTCACCCTTCATCTCAGGAATCAGCTTGGTGAACCATATCTGAACTGTTTCCAATGGAAGTATATCCCTTCCTAAGTAAGGAGACCAAAAATGTATAAAATACTTGGCATGTGATGTTGCCAATGCCCCATGTACGTTTGTAGCGAGAAGCATCTATGCTTACAGTCCATTGCCTTTGCAAAAAAGCCAACATTCCATTTGCCTTCCTAAATACTTGCTGTACCTGTATGCTAACTTCTTGTGGTTCAGGATACACAGATTAAAGTGTACTGCAGCATTCTGTGTTCTCTCTCCATTTAAAAACATTCTGCTGTACTATTCTTCCTGCAAAAGTGGACAACCTCATGTTTTCTCATATTATACTCCAAATGGCAATAAGTTTGCCCACCGAATTACCTATCTAAATCCTTTTGCACGTCTTTTTATTCTCCTTAAAACTTGCTTTCCTACCAATCTTTGTACCATTAACACATTTGGCTACAATAAACTCTGCCCCTTCATCAAAGTCACTAATAGAGATAATAAATAAATCAAAATGTAGCATTGATTCCTGCAACACTTCACTAGTTACAGTTTGCAAAACTGAAAATGAGCCATTTATTCTTAGTCTCTGTTTCATATAGGTTACCCAATTCTCTGTTGTTATTAAATCAGTCCCAACAGCATGGGCATCTATCTTGTGCAGTAACTATTTTGTATCACACCCTATTAAATGTCTTTTGGAAATTCAAGCACATAACATGTTCTAATTTTGTTAAATTCACCTTGCTTATTGAAAGAATTGAAATGAATTTGTTAAACACAATTTCCTTTTCAGAAAACCAAGTTGACTTGACCTGATTATATTGCATTACAATTCTTCAATGTCCTGCTAAGACTTAATAGTATATTCCAGCAGTTTTCTGGAAATGACAGATGATAGATTCATTCACCTAAAAGTAATTAAACTCAGTCCAACTGTGTCAATGTACAGGCACCTAACTAAGGCTAACCTCAACATCACAGACAAGACATGCAATCACATTTCATTCCCACCTCATGCTCTCAAACTATTAACCCTTTCCTGGGTACTGCAGTTCTTACACACTAACAGGGATGCCTGTGAATAGATATACATACTTACAAAGTTATTCTGCACTCAATCTCTTTATCTCAATGCAGGATATGTAGCCATACCTTTGTCGTGGGTAGAGGGCCAAGATCAGCAGAGTGCCAAACACCAGGATCTTCATCTGATTCAAGGAATAGCCGATGTAGTTGGCTGAGGAAGACCAGAACTGTACCTATAGTGATTGGGAGAAATAAATGTGCCAGGACCCAGTCAGCAACATTGCACTCTGCTCTTCTTGGATGTGCATAAAGGTAAGCACTGGTCTGCTTAAGCTAATCAGCTTCTACACAAAGTATTTTTTCTCTTCAATTCTGCAGGCACAACCAGCACAGTATTAGGCCCAGCCAAGAGGCCACAGCTTGAACCCCTTTGCACCAGCACATCTCTGTGGAGGAAACCTTTGAATCCCATGGACTCACAGACAAAGCATACACTTGCCCTCTCCATTAGCATGGAGAAAGTCACCTCACTGGCCAAAGTAGCCTGAGTAGATTCTAGGATACAATCTGATGAGCACATCACTGTCATGTGTTTGCAACTGGTGAGGTAAGAAACACCTGAGGTCACTGAAACTGAGAACTTCTGGAGAGCTGACACCTGCTGAGCTCCAGAAGAAATGCCCCTCTACTTGACCGTAACTGCCATGCTCAATCTGCAAAGGCGAGCAGGGGAACATTGGCAAGTATGCCAGAGACACTCAGAGGATTAGTGTGAAAAATAGAAGATTCCATCCACATGTTCACTACTGTGGAGGCTGCAGCATACAAGCACTTGGCTACCTCTTGGAAAGTATGGCAGCCACCGTGAAATTGAGATCCAACAGAATGCTCATTTCCTGCCCAGACCTGCGCTCAGTTACTCTAGGCAGGTGCTCAGTAGCAATGGCAAGGTGATAGGGAGACAAGAAACTTTGACCTCACTCCAGGTGCTCCTTCTTCTCAAGCTAGCAGGGAGGAGAAAATATAGGCAAGAACACCATAGATTCCTCTAAGGACATTCCACATGTTCCCTCCCCCATCACCTCCCCTTGACCAGTGACCCTATTGTCTCCAGCAGCTGAAGCCAAGGAGATGTACCTGCACCTGTGCAGGATACATTCAATAGGCTGTTAGGTACATCTCAAAGTCTTCAAAGTCAACAGAGTGTACCTGTCAGCAGGCTTCCTATGGAGCTGTGAAAGATGCATCTGCACCTAGATGTAGTGGGAGAAAGAGGAGAAAAAACTGTTTGAGGGCACATCATTGGCATAGTGGTTCAATCATTGTTTATAATCAGCAGCTTTGAAAATATATATTTACATGCACTCTGTTAATATCTGTTCTAATCCAATTTTACCAGTAAGAGATAAAAAGATTCTCTTAAATTAAAAATGTGAAGCATCTTCCCCGAGAAAGAGGATGTGTTGCATTTCAATTGTGGTAGTGCTATTTCTTTAACAAAGTTATGTTGTCCTTGGGTTTTTTTCAGAGAGGTCTTAAAAGACACAGACTTTGAAAAGTCTAAGTTTGAAGGGTTTTGGGGCCAGATTGATTATAGTGAACAGATACTGCCTTAGGAAAAAGGCTTTTGAGTTAAAAAAAACTTGTACAATAAAAGGGGAGTGGCCAGTTCTCCCAGCTCAGCTTTTCTCTGGTTTGATTTGTCTTTTGACAGTTTGGCTATTCATTGAAAGGAGTCAGGCAGTTGTGAAGCTGCTGGACCCAAGAGAAGCAACTGGGTCCATGCTGACCCCCTCCCTCTCTGACCTCTCTCCTTTAAGAACGTGTGTGTTTGATTTTACCTTTTGTGCTAAGGGATGTTTATGAGGATTGTTGCAAGTATTTGGAACAGCATTACTAAGTTGGGATGATCTGTTGGGATTTTGGATAGTTAAGTTATTCGGTATTTTGTTCTGTTTTGTTTCTGTTTCATTCAGTAATCTTGTTAATAAATACTGTTTTGTTTAAAACTAAGTGGTTTGACCAGCTGCATCTCTCCTTGGAATATCCATTGTACACCTGTTTAAAACCA
Organism: Chiloscyllium plagiosum; assembly: GCF_037043375.1. Classification (NCBI taxonomy): domain Eukaryota; kingdom Metazoa; phylum Chordata; class Chondrichthyes; order Orectolobiformes; family Hemiscylliidae; genus Chiloscyllium; species Chiloscyllium plagiosum. Next base: position 86,495,499 of record NW_028270143.1, read on the forward strand.
CTAGCAAAGTTGGGGTCTGGGCTATTTTCTTGAAATGTTTTGAGGGGATCTGGCCTGGTCAATAACACAATCACCACACCTTGGTATCATCAGCAAAATGGGTGACTCAAGATTGCCTTATTCATTAGGGAATCACACATCTTCACTTTGGGGATTTGAGTCAGGGTACTACAGATTACTCTTGGTTGCACTCAGGGTGACAGTAACATCTAGAGGAGGAACCAGGACCAGGTATGACCACACATACACCTTATCGGAGTGGTGCCAGTGTCTGTCATATAGCTATATGCTCCAGGAGAGGAAGATTTGCCCCAAGTATGATGTTCTCAAAGCTACACTAAAACATATAAGGCTGTGAGATGAGCAAAGGCCAAATAATATGTACTGCAGCCAAATGTAGGGAACAGATCCAAAATTTGTGGCCGAAAGTAATTAAAGTGTTGTTAGTGATGATGCTGAGACATGACAAGGGTACAGAGAATTGCATTGTGCAGATTGAAGGGATAGAGAAGGTATAAGGCACATAGGGAGCAGCAACAGGATGTGGCATGACACCGTAGTATTCACAAAGGAGTAAAATTAATATGACACAAAAATCTTTAGTGCAAGGAACATTTTAGTGCAACAGTCAAGAGATGCATGATCAAAGAAGTGCTCAATATATCACAGTTATTTTAGAGCTACCATTAATCCAGGGCATAGTTGCATATTCTCTTTTGCTGTCACAGAGGTGAAGAGATCAGCACTATAGGTGAAAGGAACGTCAACATTTTATGTTGTAGTTAAATGAAAAAAAACTTTAAGGAATATGTCTTACATCATGCAGTGGGCTGACAGCCAACTGTGCAAATGAAATTCTCACATGAACAGAAAGCTTCTAGCCACCTCAGCCACACTGGAAGTGGGCTACTACAAGACTTTCTCTAGCTTGGTCACCTTTGATATGAAGGAGCCGGTGTTGAACTGGGGTAGACAAAGTTAAAAATCACACAACACCAGGTTATAGTCCAACAGGTTTATTTGGAAGCACTAGCTTTTGAAGCGCTACTCCTTCATCAGATACCTGTGGAACAGGGTCATAAGACATAGAATTTATAGCAAAAGATTACAGTGTAATGCAACTGAAATGATATATTGAATAAACCTGGATTGCTGTTAAGTCTTTCATCTTTTAGAATGGGTTGCAGGTTTCAGTTCATTAATATGTAAATTCTAGAACTTCTTTGAAGTCACATTCTCAAGATAACTTAAGGTTTTATAATAAAATATGACATCTCAGCTCAGACAGTGCATTAAAGGTGTGAGGTTAGCATCTGTCTGTATCACAATCTTGAGTCAGACTCGTTCCATTCCCAAAATAGGAATTTATAACATATTACATGGATTGACTGTCTGCAGGTTGTGCACTTTTTGAGCAAAATAGAATTTATCTGCAAATATAATTCTGCAAATGCAAATTCACTCCATAGACTTATGTGTGTGTGTGCATGCATGAGAGTGCGGGAGAGTGAGTGTGTGCATGTGACTGTGTGCGTGTGAGGATGAATGCATGTGAGAGAGTGTGTGTTTGTGTGTGCGCATGCTTGGTAAAGTGTGTGTGTGTGCGCGTGTGATGGAGTATAAGAGTGAGAGAGCGCGCGTGTGTGTGTATGGGGAGTGTATATGTGTGTGTATGAGAGAGAGAGAGCACGCGTGTGTAGTAGAGAGGGTCTGCGTGAGTGTGTATGGGAGAGTGTATAGTGTGGTAGGGGCACCTGTAGTGTGACATGAACTCAAGGTCCCAGTTGAGGACCGAATTTGATTACCAGCCTCTGCTCGGCCACTCTGCGTTGTTGCGTATCACGAAGTTCGCCTTCAAGGATGGTCACCTGAAGATCTGAGGCTAAATGTCCCTGACCACTGAAGTATTCCTCGACAGTGGTCACCTTTGCCATCTTTTTAATGGTAATCCTGGCCCATCCCAGGATTCTGACCCTCATCTTTCTCCTTTGATGTTTCTATTCACTCCCACTTCACCTCATCAATGACACAATCTCCCATTGGCAAGTTCAGTAGTGGAGGGCGCAGCACATCACTATAATGCAGGACAACCCCTTTGAAGTTTAGAACATAGAATATTACATCACAGTACAAGCACTTTGGCTCTCGATGTTGTGCCAAGCTGTGAACCCAATCTGAAGCCCATCTAACCCACACTATGCCATTCTCATCCATATGCCTATCCAATGACCATTTAAATGCCCTTAAAGTTGGCAACTCAAGAGTGTGTGGTGCTGGAAAAGCACAGCAGGTTATGCAGCATCTGAGGAGCAGGAGAATCGACATTTTGGGCAGGGGCCCTTCATCAGGAATGAAATCACTTTTTCCTTAAAGTTGGCGAGTCTGCTACTGTTGCAGGCAGTGTATTCCACACCCCTCCTACTCTCTAAGTAAAGAAACTATCTCTGACATCTGTCCTATATCTATCATCCTTCAATTTAAAGCTATGTCCCTTCGTGCCAGCCATCACCATCCAAGGAAAAAGGCTCTCACTATCCAACCTATCTAATCCTCTGATAATCTTATATGTCTCAATTAAGTCACCTCTCAACCTTCTTCTCTCTAACAAAAACAGCCTAAATCCCTCAGCCTTTCCTCATAAGACCTTCCCTCCATACCAGGCAACATCCAAGTAAAGCTCCTCTGAACCTTTCCAAAGCTTCCACATCCTTCCTATAATGCGGTGACCAGAACTATATGCAATACTCCATGGCAGCTACCTGGATATCTAGCTCAGACCTACAATATCTGGCTATTTTGATCACAAATTAGTTGAACATGCATAGTGCATCATTCTTTTCTATTGATGAGAGTTGCTGCTTCATTATTGGGTGCTATGATTGTTATGCAGATGCAATCGATTGCACCCTGAAACGGTGGGAAATTGGTGATGGAGAGTCCTAATGCCTTAGCTTTTTGATTTCCTTACATCAAGAAGCAAAGACATGCATTGCTGAACTCTTGTAAAGATCAGTGGCATCCTGAATGCACTAATGAGTTGAGGACTATGAAATGTGACAAAAGTTCCCAGTGGCTTGCTGAAGTGATCTGTTGACAAAGAAATTAAAAACAGCTTTAATATCAGGGCTGCTCAGAGGTGATTGCTACCCTAGCCTTGGAACCTCAGCTCATTGTCCAGCTGCTGGCATTGGTGTGTCAGGGTACCTTCGGAGTCATCTTCAGCAATGGCTGTCACTCACCTGCAGATATTTGTACATAAGCTTATAGATTCTGTTTCACTCAAGAGTTTTATGTGATGGTTTATGTCCTGTTGCTTCTCCCTCTGCAGGTTGTAGAGCAGCTTGTGCTCATTGCTGTTTGCTGCTGCTGTTCCTTTCCAGTTGAGGGAATGCAAGAAGAACTGGATCATCTCTGCCCTGGCTTTTCACTTTCAGTGAATAGTGAACTCTGTCAACAGTAAGTGAAAGCACATAGTTTTAGTGAAGAAGAGTTTTAGCTCTGACATTATTTTCTTGAGAAAATCCAGATTATGCTCTCACTGAAGTTGCTCTCGCACTTGGCCAAGGCCCCAGCCAAGAAATGTGATTCTGCATTGCTGTGTGACTTAAGAGGCCAACTCCTTGCCATCAATATTACAAGAGCTTGGAGGCATCTACTATTGATGTAATATCTACTAGCTGTACAATACACAATACCTATTAATGTGCAGAATTGTAATCCTGATTTCATCTAAGATGGCCCAAGGAAGTGTCAGTGTGACTTGACATGAAGCAACTGCCAGAAATGCCCTGGCAACTTCACCCCATACCCCCAACCAAACCTAACCAAAGACTTCTTCTAGCACCCTTTGTCTTTTGAATGAAGATATGCAATTGCAGTGTGATGATGTAGTGCAAATGACTAGGGGATCACTCGTGGAGAAGGTGAGGTTTTGAGTGATGCTTCTTGCTTCATTGACTCTTATTGATCTGAGAGATCAGAAGATCCCAATCAGGCCATAATATAATTTTGTTTTGCAGCAGAGAGAGGCGGGAGCTGGGTGGAAGTGAAGTTGGAGCGCAGAGGCTGTTAGGAAGGTGGGTGAGTGTTATTTAAGTACTTACCTCGAAGCCAGCAGCCTTTTTGCAGCAGAGAGCGGCAAGAGCTGGGCGGAAGTGAATCGGAGAGCAGAGGCTGTTGGGAAGGTGGGTGAGTGTTATTTAAGTACTTGCCTCAAAGCCAGCAGTCTTTTTGCAGCAGAGAGCGGCAGGAGCTGGGTGGAAGTGAAGTCGGAGTGCAATGGTGTTGGGAAGGTGGGTGAGTGTTATTTAAGTAGGTGTGTTCTAGGCCCCAGGTCCTACACAGTAGGGCCTCCCTCCCACCCTCCTCCTCTAACCTAAATTAAAAGTCCACAGATTTGCAACAAAACACGGGGCGAGGGAAGTTTCTGTTGAAAAAAGAGCGAGTCTTTGGCTCAGGAGTCTTTGACAAAGAAGTTGAGAGAAGTGATTACACCACAGTTGAAGAGGGTGAAGACATGACTGCCAAGCTGATTCAGTGTACTGCGTGCATGATGTGGGAGGTCAGGGATTCTGGTGTAGCTGGCTCATATAACTGTGGAAAGTGTGTACACGTTCAGCTTCTGACAGAGCATATTGCAGCACTGAACACTCACCCACCTCAGGCTCAGCCGAGAGAAGGAGATCCTTTCTGGACAGGACCTTCAGCGATGCTATTAAACCGAGCATACCAGAAGAGAGTAGAAGGGAGAAGATGATGAGGAAGGCAGAGATGAGACAATTGCAAGAGACCCCAGGGGAAGTACCTGTCAGGCGGTACTTGGAAACCGTAGAGACAGACGTCACTGCCAGTCCGAGAGGCAGTCAGGTCTGCCAATCAGAAATTGGTGTGGAGGCAGAGCCGAGGAGTCAGCCATCACACAGAGCCATGGTAATCGGGGACTCCATAGTGACAGGGACTGAAAGGGGTTTCTGTAGCAACAGGCGGGACTTGAGGATGGTGTGTTGCCTTCCTGGTGCCAGGATTAAGGACATCGCAGACAGAATGCAGGAAATCCACAAGGGTGAAGAGCCAGACGTGATGGTGCATGTCAGCACAAATGACGTTAGGAAGAAGAGGAGGGACATTCTACAGCGGGACTTTGGAGAACTCGGAAGAAGGCTGAAAAGCAGGACATCCAGGATGGTTATCTCCGGTTTGCTTCCAGTTCCTCGGGCTGGGGAGGACAGGAACAGGGAGATAATGGACTTGAATGTGTGGCTGGGGAACTGGTGCAGGAAGCAAGGATTTAAATTCTTGGATCACTGGAGTATGTTTAGCGGTAAGGATAAATTGTACAAGAGGGACAGGTTGCACCTTAATAGGTGGAAGACCAGCATTCTGGCAGGTAGGTTTGCCACTGCAACACTGCTGCATTTAAACTAAATAGCAGGCTGGGGGGGGGTGGAGGAGGGGACAAACTGGAAGTTTAAGAAGGAAGTTAAAGGGAAAGTTAGAACAAGAGAAGTCAAGAAAGACAATGAAATCAATGGAACAGAAAACTCAAAAAAGGATCATGCCGTAAGGTCAAGTGAAATAGGGATTGATAGGAAGGGTGAGGGGAGTAGCAAATTAAAAATATTATAAATGAATGCACGAAGCATTAGAAATAAGGTGGATGAGCTTGATGCTCATTTGGAAATTGGCAGTTATGATGTTGTGGGGATAACTGAGATGTGGCTTCAAGTGGACAGGGCCTGGGAAATGACCATATAAAGAGAAAAAGGGAAAAAATATAACATAGCAAAGACAAATGGGAAATCGGAGGATTGGGAAGCTTTTAAAGAACAACAGAGGATAACTAAAAAGGAAATACGCAAAGAGAAAATAAGTTACGAAGGTAAACTGGCCAAAAATATAAAGGAGGATAGTAAAGGCTTTTTTAGGTATGTGAAAAGAAAAAAAAATGGTTAAGACTAAAATTGGGCCCTTGAAGACAGAAACGGGTGAACTTATTATGGGGAACAAAGAAATGGCAGAAGAGTTGAATTGGTACTTTAGATCTGTCTTCACTGGGGAAGACACAAGCAATCTCCCAGATGTAACAGTGGCTGAAGGACCTGAACTGAAGGGAATTTATATTAGGCAGGAAATGGTGTTGGAGAGACTGTTAGGTCTGAAGGCTGATAAGTCCCCGGGACCTGATGGTCCGCATCCCAGGGTACTGAAGAAGGTGGCTCTAGAAATCGTGGATGCATTGGTGATCATTTTCCAATGTTCTATAGATTAAGGATCAGTTTCTGCAGATTGGAGGGTGGCTAATGTTGTCCCACTTTTTAAGAAAGGAGGGAGAGAGAAAACAGAGAATTATAGACCAGTTAGTCTGACCTCAGTGGTGGGAAAAATGATTGGAGTCAATTATAAAAGACGAAAATACGATACATCTGGATAGCAGTAACAGGATAGGTCAGAGTCAGCATGGATTTATGAAGGGGAAATCATGCTTGACTAATCTTCTGGAATTTTTTGAGGATGTAACTCTGAAGATGGACAAGGGAGATCCAGTGGATGTAGTATACCTGGACTTTCAGAAGGCCTTTGATAAAGTTCCACATAGGAGGTTAGTGAGCAAAATTAGGGCACATGGTATTAGGGGCAAAATACTGACATGGATTGAAAATTGGTTGGCTGACAGGAAACAAAGAGTAGTGATAAACAGCTCCCTTTCAGAATGGCAGGCGGTGACCAGTGGTGTGCCGCAGGGATCAGTGCTGGGACCGCAGCTTTTTACAATGTACATTAGTGATATAGATGAAGGTAGTAAAAGTAATATTAGCAAATTTGCTGATGACACGGTGAAATGTGAGGAGGATGTTAGGAGAATACAGGGTGACCTGGACAGGCTAGGTGAGTGGATGGATAAATGTGTGATTATCCACTTTGGTGGCAAGAACAGGAAGGCAGATTACTACCTAATTGGAGTCAAGTTAGGTAAAGGGGTAATACAACGAGATTGAGGTGGTCTTGTACATCAGTCAATGAAAGCAAGCATGCAGGTACAGCAGGCAGTGAAGAAAGCGAATAGCATGCTGGCCTTCATAACAGGAATTGAGTATAGAAGCAAAGAGGTTCTTCTGCAGCTGTACAGGGCTCTGGTGAGACTGCACCTGGAATATTGTGCGCAGTTTTGGTCTCCAAATTTGAGGAAAGACATTCTGGCTATTGAGGGAGTGCATCGTAGGTTCACGAGGTCAATTCCCGGAATGGCGGGACTATCTGACGCTGAAAGATTGAAGTGACTGGGCTTGGAATTTAGAAGGCTGAGAGGGGATCTGATTGAGACGTATAAGATTATTAAAGGATTGGACACTCTGGAAGCAGGAAGCATGTTTCCGCTGATGGGTGAGTCCCGAACCAGAGGACACAGTTTAAAAATAAGGGGTAGGCCTCTTAGATAAGAGTTGAGGAGAAACTTCTTCACCCAAAGAGAGTGGTGGGTGTATGGAATGCTCTGCCCCAGAAGGCTGTGGAGACCAAGTCTCTGGATACTTTCAAGAAAGAGTTGGATAGAGCTCTTAAGGATAGTGGAATCAAGGGTTATGGGGATAAGGCAGGAACAGGATACTGATTGAGAATGATCAGCCATGATCATAATGAATGGTGGTGCTGGCTCGACGGGTAGAATGGCCTACTCCTGCATCTATTGTCTATTTTCAGTCCTTCATGAAATCAGCTCAGAATTGGATGAAATTAGTTGAAACAAATTAAACTGATTGGAATCAAATTCAAGGATAACAGCCCAGGAGCACTGTAACAAAAATCAAATGTTCAAGTTAAACTAAAAAAAATTTACTTAAATTTTAGATGAAGGGTCACACTCAATCCTTCACAGTGCCAACTGACTGCAGAAGGCCTCAACTATTCTGGTGGCCATTACATGCTTTGGATTGTATGATGTACTCTTTTGAAGACCCACTGTAACAAAAGTGAAATGTTCAAATGACAAAATTTAAATTAAAATGCGCGGAGATAGTGTACTCCTGCCCCTACTGGTCAATAAGGCCTCAGTGGTTTTAGTGGGCACTATGTGATTTCAATGGTTGAGATATTTATTTCTTCAAATAACCTGTTTAGACATGTTATGACATGTATCCAGAGTAGGGGGACTTGAATCTGCTTCTTCTGGACAAGACGTAAGGGCATTGCCACTATACCACAAGACCCTTGCATTTTATGAGATTAAAGAAAAGTCAACCTATTCTGCAGTAAGTAAGACTTTGAACCCAAATCTTCTAGCCCAAAGGTGAGTACACCTCTAGGCTGCCACAAGACTCTTGGATGGTTTCAGGTAACAAAAAATGATCTTGAATGAATTTGTTTGGAGGTGTTATAACATAGGGACAGACCATAAGACTATTCAAAATAGGAACAGGAATAGGCCCCTTTCCCCAGAACCCTTGATTCCCTGTTGATCAAGAACAGGCCACTTTTGGAGTACTGTGTAGTGTTCTGATCACCCTGTTATAGGAAGGACATAATTAAATTGGAGAGAGTGCAGAAAAGATTTATAAGGATATTGCCAGGACTGGAGTGTTTGAGTTATAAGGAGAGGCTGGTGTGAGATCATTTTCAATAGTGACCGAGATCAGTGATTGGCAAAAATAGCCCCGTTATTGAGCATCCACAAGGGCACAGTTCGAGGCAGAGATGGAATCCAAAGTACAGCTTTACAGTAGCCTCTTTTATACACAGTTTTTACATACATTGAAACTTTAGCACCAAGGTGTCATATGGTTGTATCTATTGTACACAGGTTTGCGTGACATCTGTGCTGGGGAAGCACGAGACAGTTTAATGCTGGCAGTTACTCCTGATGGGATTAGAGTGTCTGTCCTGTCTGAGCTTGCATAATTAAGAGGTGTTAGTCCTTTTGTCTTTAAAATTAG